>NW_028141946.1:11505000-11980000 GCF_025532165.1 Camponotus vicinus
GCTATACGCCATACCATATGTAAAAATTAATAAGAATTAAACCGCGAAACAAGCTCGGACAGACTTGTCACCCTCATTATTAGTATAAATACATATGTAGTTATTAATAAAAATTTAAAAGATAATGCATTAAAATACTAAATATTAAATACATATAAAATACATAATATTATACATGAATACATATATTATATATATGTATATATAATATATATTTTATAAATATATGATATAATTAAATAAAACCTTTAATTCATTAATTAACTTATCAAAATAATAAACTTACCAAATAAACTTCCGAAATAATTCGCACAGATTCCTCAAAATCCTTTCAATGCTGCATATTCTTATATGGTTTAAGCCTGTCTGTTGTCCGTGAATAATCCATTGGTCCATATCCCTTCCAACATATATATATATATTATATATGCAACCTAGACAAATAAGAAAAATTCAAATAATAACACGTTTAAACTCTAAGCATAAGAACATAATAATTAATACATTATAAAAATCTCTTTTCATATACGTATATTCTATATAGTTATTCAAATAAAACTTCACTATATAATAATAAATTATATAAAATCTAATTTCTTATCCACCCATTATTGCCAAATAATACATATATTTTTCATTTTGATTATTTAATTGCAAAATTTTATATACAATTAAAATATAATAAGTAAGCAATGACAACCAAATAATAAACCATTTTCATTATGTGAAAAGCTCAACATTAATGACGAAGTTGTCAAGTCAAGCACATTCAAAATAATATTAAAATATTTCAAAATATCCAAAACTTATCCGCAATTAGAGGTGCATAGAGTTAATAAGTCATGGCCAGATGATCATATGTGAGTATTTTAATCCGCTCCGACAATAGTCTAATAAACGTTCTATATTGTCGATTAAAATACAGCCAAGCTATAAATGATATGCACCCTCGAATATCTTCTGTATAGAATGTCGTTTTACAAAATATCTGAAAAATATAATAACTATATAAGACAAATATATTAAATTATTTAAATTATTAATAATTATAAATAATAAAGATTCTGATTTAATAAAACCAATAATGCAAAATAAAGCTCATAACTCTTTACTGTGTGCAGAATTATAAATCTATATAACTACTAAATAAATTTTGTTATAACAAAACTTTACACATATATAACACACATGAAATATAAAGTTTAAATAATAATAATACAAGGTAATAAATATACATATTAATAATAATAATGAATGTATGGTCTTATAAAATTCATTATGCATGATTTTATTATTGAGACGAATAATAAGTCTCCTTATAAGAGCACAAGGCTAAGTCCAGCGTACCGCGTTATCTCCCCTATTACTTTGTTATCTCCCCTAATGTTTTCGACGTCCGCGCCGAGTCTTAATGCGAAAGGGACTCGCGAATATATAATGTATGAATATTATAAGGAGCGCTTTCTTATTGCAAGAGTAATAAGTTATTACGAGATTATAAATTATAAAAGAATATATATATATATTATATGTTAAATTAATCCATATCATTAACTAACAAAGATCCAACAGTAATGCAATTTTTTTAGCAAACTTTCAAGCCTTCAAAAGAGAAATAACAATATGTATAATACATATTTAATTAATAAAATAATGAAGATAAAATTTTTAATAATTACATTTATTAACTTTTACAAACAATATATATAAGTATATATATATATATTCTATACAATTAACAAGTAAGGAATATATAATTTATTCATATAAATTATAACGAATGAAATTATTAAATCGATTTATAAAGCGTTATAAATTCACTCACCAAAAGATAAGCGACCCTCCGAGCTTCATCCGGTGCAGCTGCACATGAGCTCACTCAGCGATAAGATAAGGCCTGGCGCGACTGCCTGGCGCGACTGCCTGGCACGGCGAACACCTGCATCCGGTGATAAAAAAGCTCGCCACATCCTTTGTTCCAAGAGCTGAATAATAAAAAGAATAATTAATACACTTTTATATTATAATGTAACACAATTATTATTAACAATTATCTAGACCATGCACCTATATGCACATACATATATATATATATCATATAATTATTATATAGCAAATTGTAATTATAATGGTTTATAACACCAGAATTTGTTTATAACATTGTTAACTAGAACTATATAATTAATATAAAGAAAGTTAAAAATCAATTCTAAACGGAACATGCTAGAACGATCATTCACACTTCTATTGAAAGAGGTTGAGATTCTATATTAAAAAATATATGCATGCAAATTATTAAAATTCTGGTGACTAAAAACCTATTGTAAAAGCCTTACCTTTTGTAAAATGAATTAACGAGCTCGATGCATGGACAATACTGACAGCTCCGTCGTCCCCACTATCCCCACGCAAGAGCGCGGCCACTACGTCATAGCGCGCTCGAAGAAGAAGGACAGCTATAGCGGCAAGCGGCGGTCGAGCCGCCTACGCCCGGGAGCGCCGCATTCTCCTACCACTGCGGATAGCCGGCACGGAGTAGGGACCAGAGGGTACCTCAGGGAGCGCAGCTCAGTCTTCCGTGCATTTGACCCGACGCTCTTGAGACAACATCACCTAGCATTTGACCAGGAGCTCTCGAGAAGAAACCAACTAAAGCGATCACGAGCGTATTATAGAACATTTTTCGAGCCAAAAAAGAACTTAGTCGCAGGATATTTTTCCGGACTAAGAATTTAGTCTAGAGAGCAGTCGAATATTATAGTATACTTAAAGAAAATAAAGTGTCTTTGAACCATCACTTGGGTCTTCTGCCAATCATTTGTCACCGGTTCCTCCGACTCTCCTACAGGGACATCGCCGAGGCAGACCGTCCTCCACGGAGATTCATCGCATATCCTGACAGCAGTACTTTTGGGTAAGTACTCGTTTTAATTATTCAATATTTTCCTTTTCATCTCTCGTGATCTGCAACCATCAACCGAATATTATTATTATTTTTGCATGACATATTGAAGAATTTTATTATACATAATAGTCAACAACTTACCTTCATACAATTCCAACGTCTTCTCCTTCCGATAACACGAGTACGTTGATTGCCTTTGAACGTTAAACGCTCAGTCTGTCTTTGGTTTTATCCACAAGAGTGAATCGTCGCTTTCGACTTGTCAATCGATGTGCATTGGGTAGTCTACTCTACCCCTCTGCCGTTTCCGCGAAGAATTTTCTTTAGAGGAAATTTCTTTACGGACTCTGTGCCGCTGTGACGTGACGTCTTGCACATCGAAACTCGTCGTAGAGCATGGGACGCGCTCTTTAAGGACCGACTGACACATAGTATGATAACTCTGGTTTAGTATCATATATTAGAAGAATTATCTAATAATAATAAAACTAAACCAGTAGGTACGGTATCCATCTTATATTCAAACATTCCTACACCCCCTTCCTTACCACGTCACTGCATGTGAGGTAACTAACTAATAATTTTCTCTTATAATAAATTAGGAGTCGCGATTTCAGAATCTGTCCTGTCTCTTTCTCTAAACCGGTTACGAAACTTTAGATTTACGCGGTACATTCTTTTTTGACAGGTGACCCCTCAAAATTTCCATCGTAAGTATTAGATGCCGCGAAATAATTTCAAATTATCCTTTCGATAAAACAAATTTTAAAACTTAAATTATTTCAATAATAGATGGTAAACGCATTACGCATCGATCCAGTTCTCCGTCGCGAGATCCCCTTCCATCGGGCGGGTATAAGGCGTCGCGAGTATTTCCGACAGCGTCTGTTGAGAGACCGACGTACTGTTCCTTACCATTTATACATAGACCGAGATGAAATTCCGAGCGAGATAATTCGGGCAGTCAATGATCGTGAAAACACCCCACACGACCTTTCATTTGCCCCTTTGCCCTCCGAACTAAACCCCGAGAACAGCAGACAACCCCAAGCGATACCGGCTGGAGAAGAACCGGAAGAAGAACAGGAATCATCAGATAGTTGCTCTGTCAGCTCAACAGCTTCCACGATTGTTCTCGACCCGGATGACCTTACTGCTGGAATACCACGGGGATTACTCCGAGCTTGGGAGGCCAACGCCGAAATAAGACGGGACAGGCAGGTCCAAACGTCTCCCCGTCGCCCTGATAGCCCGGCCTCATTTTCAGATTATTCAACCCCAGATTATTCCCCGGTTAGACCCGGAGAATTCGGGTTTGACCCCGTGGATATCTCCCCAGCAGAAGAAGGCTTGGTGGACCAAGCGGTTAATCATTTTCTGGATTATCTGAACAGCGAAGAATTCTTAGATACAGTCGATGACATATATCATACATAATTTGATTTCGCTAAAATTACCTTACAAACTAATGTAGAAGAACGAGGAAGGATAAAATAAATAAAAGGAAAAAATAGAAATTTATAACATAAAAATCTACATATTTATTTGTCAACCCTAAAATACCTCCGAAAAGAAGCGTCCTATAGATCCTAATCTCTCGGCGTCCCAGGGTATAGCCGGCGTAGCAGGTTGCCCTGAAAAACAAAATAGAGAGATATAATATTGTTCGTCCCTGCACGGTGCGCCCTGCAGAATCGTTGAATAAACGATCGAATAGGACGTAATACCAGTATACCGGTCCTCACGAAATAATCGAACTTTTACCACCAAGTAATGTTAAAATTAGAACAGGAAACCAAACCCGAATAGTACACACCAACAAGATCAAACTAGCACATCCCCAGCCGGGATGAGGTAATAATCAGAGTCCTTTGTTACAGATGCTTTGGCACAGAAGGCCTACACAGCCGAGATTGGACGCAACCATTTCAAATCGAATAGAGGAATCCTTCTTCTTCGGCCATTGTGTCCATATAACAGGAGCTCTTTGTCTCTTAGACGAAACGAACTTGTGTAAGGAGTGTTACGATAGACTCCGTACCAATATTATTAAGCAACAATACCGGCCCTTGCGGAGACACTTCTTTGTGAATAGTCACATCGTGCGTAATGACCACTGCTCAGCTTGTGGCACAACAGTCATCGAGACCAATTCTCTTGACAAGTGCATCTCCTGTACACTAACAGCGCACGAATTCTTAGAACTTCTACACAACACCTCAACTTCTATCAATAGTTATAGTTACCCCTTAGTCTTAAACGTATACGACAGGACTCCTACGTTATAAGGGGATGCCATTTACCGGCACAGCCTGCTGTGTAGAATTCAGAGGATATCGGTATGATCCCTTGAACGTCTATCTATGTGAACTTTGCTATAACTACGTATTGTCTATTAGAGTACGATTGCCTCTAATATCTCTACACTTTCTCTCTCCGGGACCACGCCATATCGATCCTCATTGTGCACATTGCTTCCGAACACTTGTCACACAAAGACCTTTAGATCAGTGTCTCATCTGCACTCGAGGTATTGTTGAACTTATGTCCATATCCTATTTGCTTACACTGAACAATGCTTCATAATGTCCCAGCTTTCTCTTAATGCTGTATGCATCAAACTGCATGGTTATCTCAATCTAAATAATCACAACCATTATTGCTGTGCATGTTATTGTATGCTACATACTCCCTGTAACCAAAGGTTTTTCTTTCCAATAGACTCCCATATTATTTCTATCGCTCCACACCCTTATAGAACGATCTGTTCGTACTGTCAACGACCAATCACCATAATACGACCCCTACACACCTGCTCCACCTGTACTAGGAATATCGCTCAAATATTCCGAGAGACTCACCCCACCTTTCTCTCAATAAATGAAGAGAATCCCCCAACCTCCCAATCTTGAAGAATTGAAGAGTTAATATGCTATCGGATACATCTTCCGACACCCTGAACTGTACTGTGCACGAAGAATTCGATGGATATTACTCTCTGGAAAATGGCCTTTATTACTGCCCTATATGTAAAATACACGCGGATCATGAATTAGTCCACATAAATTATCACAGCATATCAGAAAATTTTCCTCATATTAGTCCTTCTAAATGCTGTTTATGTAATCGTAAAGTGTCTCTCATAACTCCCATAATTGATTGCAGGCCGTGCTTCCTAAATTATCTGGAAGAAGAACGAAAAAGAGAATTTGCTAGAGCAAGGCAACATGAATAACGCAAGCAATCCCTGTTGCAATCACCCAATCCATGAATTATTGTCCCACTTCCCCAGCATGCATGAGGCAAAATGCAGAAAAGTAATTTTTTACAAAAGATATACCGGGAAAACTCGCACTCCTAGCCGCATGTGTTGCGCATGTTATAGACTTCGACAATTAAGAGTCAAGCCTGATTTAATTGTTTGCCACTGGGTAACTTCGGGAGATATAAATCTTGCTAAGTGTAATTACTGTCAATCCACCCTGGAAACTGTTCGTCCCATCCTTCAATGCCAGGAATGCGTATATTCCTATTTTGAAAGAGCAATATTTGAAAAAAATCAGGGAAGGGACATAAGTAACCTAACTGCTTTTGCTTTTTGCAGGACTCACAGACAAGGCATATACGCATAAAATGTGCCCGCTTTCCAAATTTAAGCGACCTGCTCACCCACTACTAGACTACTCCCTCTTCAACAGCCTTAACGTAAAATGCGTGGTTATAATGACACATGATGTCCTAACCGCTAACAGTCCTCATCTTATATGTACGGATTGCTACAATCCTGCAACTTATAACAGGGTTTTGACGCAATATTCACACACATTCCAATATGGCAATGTGCCAACGAATCAGTGTGCTAATTGCGGAAGTAATTGTCATGAAAAACGACCCCTTCTTGAATGCACTAAATGTTTTAAAGCCTATAGTCAATTTGTAGACATGATCGTTAAAAAGGGAGAAGAAAGAACCTACAGGCAAACTATAGGCCTGTCTGTAAATTCAATCACACTGAAGATAGATTATGGAGTGGCTGAAATAACGGTTGATCCTAATGATCCAGAAATTTTAGAGGAAAGATTATTAAATTAAACAATAAAAGAAAATGGATCATCTCAATCCTTGTTTCACCAATAAACTTAAATATTTTATCTATTACGAACTATACGTATATATATATATATATATCCATAATAAATATGTTAACAAACTGCATTTATAAGAAAAAAAAAACAAAACAAAAACAAAAACAAAAATAAAAACTTTAAAAAAAATATATATATAAAAAAAAATATATATTTTTATGTATACGTATAACATAAAATTTCTTATATATATATATTCTAAAATATATATATATATATATATATATATAATTATATATTCATATATAATTATCCTTTAATCGATTTACTATTAATAACCAGTAATAATAATCACTCATATTTACCATATAAATATATATATACATACATATAATAATAACAATAAAAAAAAAAAACAAACAAAAAAAAAAGGGGAAAAGAAAATGCTTCAAAAATATTTCGTAGGAAATAATAATCATAAAGAACAATAAAAAAAAAAAAAATATAGTATAATGATAACAATATACATACAAATTTAGTCAGATTACCTCTCTATATGTATATATATATATAGATACATATACCTATGTTATATTATAATCACATTGAGCGACGCTATAAAGATACCTCTTGTGTATTCGAATACTTTCATAAGTAATTATAATTTAAATACACCTAAGATTCAATATATAATTATGAATCAATTCTGCGACAATTATTCGTAATCAAACTTTCACGAACATTGTACCATCAATCATGTAACCACAAAATGTAATATAAACATCTACACGTACATCAAAATTGTAATCATTTCAGACAATCATGACGCCCCTAATCCTAGTAATCTTCTTAAGTAAAACTGCCGCCTTAATCGGATTTGATTGCGGAGGACAACACCTCAACGTAACAGCCGTCTCTCTCCTTGATGTTGGCGAATGCGATCTGAACATACGACAACCCAACACCACAGATGTTCATATTCAGCTACTACAACTATCCGACTACAGTTATACAGAAGTCATACAGTGCAAGGTTGAAATATCCCGAAATATATATCATTGTGGCATGCATTCACATATATCTGCTGTTCACAATGGAAGAGCCGATTATGTGCATGAGACTGGATACACTCAGTGCCTAAGGATGTTCCAAGACGGAACTATTTCCTTGGGAGACAACACCCTTGTCGCGGGCATAAAAGCAAATCAGACGACCTATCGAAGTATCACCTTGGTGGGCCGCGTACAAGTTGACGGATACTGCAAGGGATCCCAGTACAACGATCCATACGGAACATGGGACGACGTAGTCGTCCAAGCTGCTGTGAAAATATCACTAAAATCTTCCTACGTTCCCGTACAATTGAATACGGGAAGAATTAAATTAAAATCTGGAACAGTGTGTAAACTCGTTGACAGCTACTGTTTAGACGCTGACGACGGATACACCTACTGGAAACCTATGCCTACGGATACTTGTAATTTTCAACAATATGATGTCCTCTACGAAGGACCTGCAAACAAAATTTCTGAAGACATCTCCAAGACAGATACCCCAATCATCTATAGTCTTGTGACTCAGGAAATCACTTTCGCCCTTATGAAAACCAAGGAAATACCTCTATGTGGTTATACTCTCCTGTGCACGGAACACCCGAAATTATTCATTCTTGAAGCTAAACCTGGCAATACATTTGCTAGTCGGAAAACTATTCCTGTCAATAATCTTGACATCTTTACATACATGAACTCCAAGTTCGTGTATATAGAAAAACATGTCAAACAACAGATGACGTCTCTCTATAACAACGTCATTTCGCAAAAATGCGAGTTAGAAAGACAAGTAATTACTAATGCCTTATCTTTTGCTACACTCCAACCGGACGAATTTGCCTATCAGCTCATGAAAGGGCCAGGATACATGGCCGTTACAACAGGAGAAGCAGTACAAATAATTAAATGTATCCCTGTTGAAGTGATGGTAAGAAAAACTGGAGAGTGTTATACCGAACTTCCCATTTCTGTACGAAATCATTCCTTCTTCCTTACACCAAAATCAAGAATTATCACCAAAATTGGCAACGAACGAGAATGCAGTTTAGAACTTCCTACTTTGTATCGAATCGAAGATACATGGGTGCAACTTACACCTAACATTCAAGTCAGACAACTGCCACCTCAACAGCTAAAACCCATGACTGCCTTAACCTGGAGATATCTCACACCGGGACCTTTGGCCGTAAGCGGAATATATTCTGATACAGATCTGGAGAAACTACGAAATCACATTATGTTCCCAGCCGAAAAGCCAGCTTTACTCAATGCCGTTGCTAGAGGACTAACTGGCCATTCCATGAACACTGAAGGAATCTCAGTGTACAACTTGCTGGATGAAAATTCTTTAAATAAAATTGTCGAAAGCACAGCCTCGCGAATCTGGAAGGGATTCATAAATTTTGGATCAGCAACCGCAGGACTCGTCGGAATCTTCATGATTATTCGCCTAGTAAAATTAGTCATTGACACAGTCATCCATGGATACGCTCTTCACACTGTGTATGGTTGCAGCCTTCATCTACTCGGAGCTTTATGGAGCTCCCTCGCAAATTTGCTGCTGCATCTGGCACGGGAATCTTCTAGAAAATCTGGAGATGATAACCGAGACAACCAATCACCTGGCGGAGGGACAACCATGCAAACCTCCAACATTGATCCCACTGCACCTGCGGAAGTAATTACTCAACAACCTCCACCAGCCAAACCTCCAAGGACAATGAAACCTTGCCACGAAGAAATCACCAAAAACGTAAATATACCTACATCATACACAAACCTAAGAGACCGCTTAAACACCTTAGATGAAAATATTTAATCTCCCTAGTACAAAATCCTCCGAAAACAATCGGATTTTGTTCTTATTAGGGGGGAGGTGTTACGTCCCGCAACGAAAAATTTAAAATCTTACTTATAAAAATATAATCCCTACCTATTCTCTCATCCTATATAATCTTTGCGCGATACTATATATAATCACTATATATTTGCGCCATAATATTATATATAATCAATATATATATACATCAATTTAATAATAATCAGTTCTCATGTAGTCAAAATACTAGTAACCACCAGTACTAACCGAAAGCTGGACTTATACACATCTATCAATCAAGAAAAAGTAATAGGCTCTTTGAAACAGTCATTTATAATAATCGTAAAAGAATTTCAATATATATATAATTATTATTTATGCAATTTTAATAAGGCTGCAAAAGCCACACAACTACATTAAAATTGCTCATGAAACTTCATAAATCAATAGCAAAAATACTGAGTCTATATATATATATATATATATATATATATATATATATATATTCGCCATAATCTCATATTAATACAATACATTGATTGATGTGGTATATAGCCAGAAAGATATTACAATGAATTAGCAGTACTGGTACTGGTCGTGTATAATGATATTAATCTTAATAACTAGCCTTACTAAGAAAAGAAATTTATTCGAAATTTTATTATCAAGAAAAACTCTCAGCAAATCATTTGCAACAAGACTTCGTATAAATTGGTATACGAACAAATCCGTCGGTAACTGGTCTTATAGCCTCTTGTGCGTTCCTTTACATTCTTCTGGTAAAATTGGCATGGGAAAATTTCTATAGCCATAAATCCCGAAACCTGAAAATAATATAACTAATTAGTATTTAGATAAATAAAGACATAAATCAATAAACAATGAAAAACACATATATATATAAAAGTTTAATTATTATCAAATAATAAATATATTTACTTTGATTATTTAATTATAAAATTAAAATGTAAAAACTGATGACCAGTAATGACTAAATAATAATCCTTTGTAAAATAACAAGCTTCTTTTAAAAAGAAAATGATTTAAATAATTCTTAACGAATAAAATATAATTTGTTTCGAAGAATAGTATAAAGAATTTCGTATCTTATATAATCTTTACTTGTAATTATATATAATCACTATAAATCCACTTTATATTATATGTAACCAATATATATATAGATATTCACTCAATATTCATATTATTCAGTTATCACATATAACCAAAAAAAAAAGATATCCCTATGCGTGTATACGCGCTTACTACAAAGGAAAAGGCATAAATCAAAATATTTTATCAAACGATACGCACCTAAATAAATGATTTTGTGAGCCCATGCGTATCTTTTCGATAAATAGTATGGTCAATTGTCATAAAAGAAATGCAGCGATTACCAATTTTGAAACCTGAAAATCATATAATTAATTAATATTTTGGGATAAATAACCTACAGTAAAAATGCTAACAAATGCTCCGAAAGTGAGCCACATAAAATATTAATACGAAAATTTATAAAGAATCATCAATAACAAAAGGAAAGTTATAAAGTTAACATTCTACGTACATATAAGAATATGAAACAATAAATAAATGTACCAAGTCAAACAAAAAATTAATACCCATGAATAATAATTGTTACTAAAACAATACGCTTTAAAAATCAGTAATTATAATCCGTAATAAAATAATTAACAATATATATATATATTTTTTATATTCATGAGAAACAAAATTAATAAATTTTCCTTGAATAAATATTTTTCTAAACGTTATAATAAATCTTTACTGTACATTAATACCATTGGCCAAATATGTCTGTATAAAACTCTAATTATTATTGAATAACATTTAACTTTGACTATTTAATTACAAAATGTAAATGGCCAATAATCACCAAATAATAATCTTTTATAAAGTAACGAGCTTCTTTCAGAAATTAATGATCTAAACATTTCTTAATAAAATATAATTAATAAAATATATATATAAAATATAAGTAATGAATAAAATATAATTAATCAAGCAAGAATTTCCTTTAAAAATCCTAGATTATTTTAATTTTTGGTCCTCGTTGAGTTCCCGTAAATATATGTATATGTTCACTATCAGGAAGTGATTTTCCTCAGAGTCTTGATACCTGAAAAATATAATAAATGTATAAGAAAATCTATTATAGAAATTATTAAATAAACCATCCAAAATATAATACATACTTACACACTTTTTATGATCCTATATATATAATATTTATCCTCTTCCTAATAATGTAAGACAACTTCTTATAAATAAGTAGCAAGAATTCCAAGTCCCAGCAACTGAAAATAATAATCAAATAATATTTGGCCGTATGAAAAATTACTATATTAAAAAGGTTTAATATTTTATAAATGTATATAATTATATAGGAGTAAAAGAAATCAAATAGTAAAAGAAGTATAATAAATCAAATATTAATATATTATATTTCAACAATAAATATATTAAATTAAATAATAACTACTAAACAATAACTAAATAATAAAGAAATGTCAAGAAATTATTATGAATAAAATTTTATACGTAACTCCTTGCTGCATGCAGAATAATAAGTCACCCTATAAACATAGCCTCCACTTGGTTGTCCACCGGGTGTCCCAATATTTTCATCACCTAACGAAAACGCTATACGGAAAAATAAAAATATATTTATTAATAAAATTCCTTAGAAATATATTTCAATAACAAACCACAAATATGCCTCCTCAAATATATAATTAACCGACTACATCTATCGAAATTTATACACGAGACCTCAATAGGTAGTAGTACGTGAAAGTGAGAGAGACCGCACTATCGGGTGACTCGCGCGAGTGAGAGAGACAGTGCTATACGTAATACCATATATAAAAATTAATAAGAATTAAACCGCGAAACAAACTCGGACAGACTTGTCACCCTCATTATTAGTATAAATACATATGTAGTTATTAATAAAAATTTAAAAGATAATGCATTAAAATACTAAAAATACATAATATTATACATGAATACATATATTATAAATATATATATATATATATAATATATATTTTATAAATATATGATATAATTAAATAAAACCTTTAATTCATTAATTAACTTATCAAAATAATAAACTTACCAAATAAACTTCCGAAATAATTCGCACAGATTCCTCAAAATCCTTTCAATGCTGCATATTCTTATATGGTTTAAGCCTGTCTGTTGTCCGTGAATAATCCATTGGTCCATATCCCTTCCAACATATATATATATATTATATATGCAACCTAGACAAATAAGAAAAATTCAAATAATAACACGTTTAAACTCTAAGCATAAGAACATAATAATTAATACATTATAAAAATCTCTTTTCATATACGTATATTCTATATAGTTATTCAAATAAAACTTCACTATATAATAATAAATTATATAAAATCTAATTTCTTATCCACCCATTATTGCCAAATAATACATATATTTTTCATTTTGATTATTTAATTGCAAAACTTTATATACAATTAAAATATAATAAGTAAGCAATGACAACCAAATAATAAACCATTTTCATTATGTGAAAAGCTCAACATTAATGACGAAGTTGTCAAGTCAAGCACATTCAAAATAATATTAAAATATTTCAAAATATCCAAAACTTATCCGCAATTAGAGGTGCATAGAGTTAATAAGTCATGGCCAGATGATCATATGTGAGTATTTTAATCCGCTCCGACAATAGTCTAATAAACGTTCTATATTGTCGATTAAAATACAGCCAAGCTATAAATGATATGCACCCTCGAATATCTTCTGTATAGAATGTCGTTTTACAAAATATCTGAAAAATATAATAACTATATAAGACAAATATATTAAATTATTTAAATTATTAATAATTATAAATAATAAAGATTCTGATTTAATAAAACCAATAATGCAAAATAAAGCTCATAACTCTTTACTGTGTGCAGAATTATAAATCTATATAACTACTAAATAAATTTTGTTATAACAAAACTTTACACATATATAACACACATGAAATATAAAGTTTAAATAATAATAATACAAGGTAATAAATATACATATTAATAATAATAATGAATGTATGGTCTTATAAAATTCATTATGCATAATTTTATTATTGAAACGAATAATAAGTCTCCTTATAAGAGCACAAGGCTAAGTCCAGCGTACCGCGTTATCTCCCCTATTACTTTGTTATCTCCCCTAATGTTTTCGACGTCCGTGCCGAGTCTTAATGCGAAAGGGACTCGCGAATATATAATGTATGAATATTATAAGGAGCGCTTTCTTATTGCAAGAGTAATAAGTTATTACGAAATTATAAATTATAAAAGAATATATATATATATATTATATAATAAATTAATCCATATCATTAACTAACAAGATCCAACAGTAATACATTTTTTAGCAAACTTTCAAGCCTTCAAAAGGGAAATAACAATATGTATAATACATATTTAATTAATAAAATAATGAAGACAAAATTTTTAACAATTACATTTATTAACTTTTACAAACAATATATATAAGTATATATATATATATATATTCTATACAATTAACAAGTAAAGAATATATGAATAAATTATAACGAACGAAATTATTAAATCGATTTATAAAGCGTTATAAATTCACTCACCAAAAAGATAAGCGACCCTCCGAGCTTCATCCGGTGCAGCTGCACATGAGCTCACTCAGCGATAAGATAAGGCCTGGCGCGACTGCCTGGCGCGACTGCCTGGCACGGCGAACACCTGCATCCGGTGATAAAACAGCTCGCCACATCCTTTGTTCTAAGAGCTGAATAATGAAAGAATAATTAATACACCTTTATATTATAATGTAACACAATTATTATTAACAACTATCTAGACCATGCACCTATATGCACATACATATATATATATATATATCATATAATTATTATATAGCTAATTGTAATTATAATGGTTTATAACACCAGAATTTGTTTATAACATTGTTAACTAGAACTATATAATTAATATAAAGAAAGTTAAAAATCAATTCTAAACGGAACATGCTAGAACGATCATTCACACTTCTATTGAAAGAGGTTGAGATTCTATATTAAAAAATATATGCATGCAAATTATTAAAATTCTGGTGACTAAAAACCTATTGTAAAAGCCTTACCTTTTGTAAAATGAATTAACGAGCTCGATGCATGGACAATACTGACAGCTCCGTCGTCCCCACTATCCCCACGCAAGAGCGCGGCCACTACGTCATAGCGCGCTCGAAGAAGAAGGACAGCTATAGCGGCAAGAGGCGGTCGAGCCGCCTACGCCCGGGAGCGCCGCATTCTCCTACCACTGCGGATAGCCGGCACGGAGTAGGGACCAGAGGGTACCTCAGGGAGCGCAGCTCAGTCTTCCGCGCATTTGACCCGACGCTCTTGAGACAACATCACCTAGCATTTGACCAGGAGCTCTCTGAAGAACAAGAACAGTAGCAGTCACGAACCATTTAAAATCGAAATAAAGACTTAGTCTCAAAACATTATTCGACTTAAAAACTTAGTCGCGAGAGCTGTAAGACAGTAGTATACTTGAACAATAAAAGTGTTTTAACTGAACATCATCGCGGTCTTCTGCCATTTATTTACTACCGGCTCCTTCGACTCTCCTGCCAAGGCATCACTGAGGTCGACAGTCCACAGCGGAGGTTCGACGAGCACTTCCAACTGCAGTACTTTTGGGTAAGTACTCGTTTTAATTATTCAATATTTTCCTTTTCATCTCTCGTGATCTGCAACCATCAACCGAATATTATTATTATTTTTGCATGACATATTGAAGAATTTTATTACACATAATAGTCAACAACTTACCTTCATACAATTCCAACGTCTTCTCCTTCTGATAACACGAGTACGTTGATTGCCTTTGAATGTTCAACGCTCAGTCTGTCTTTGGTTTTATCCACAAGAGTGAATCGTCGCCTTCGACTTGTCAATCGATGTGCATTGGGTAGTCTACTCTACCCCTCTGCCGTTTCCGCGAAGAATTTTCTCCAGGGAAATTTCTTTACGGACTCTGTGCCGCTGTGACGTGACGTCTTGCACATCGAAACTTGTCGTAGAGCACGGGACGCGCTCTTTAAGGACCGACTGACACATAGTATGATAACTCTGGTTTAGTATAATATATTAGAGGAATTATTTTATAATAATAAAACTAAACCAGCAGGCACGGTATCCATCTTATATTTAAATATCCCTACACACCCTTCCTTACCACGCCACTGCATGTAAGGTAACTATCTAATAATTTTCTCTTATAATAAATGAGGAGTCGCGATTTCAGAATCTGTCCTGTCTCTTTCTTTAAACCGGTCACGAAACTTTAGATTTACGCGGTACATCCTTTGTTGACAGGTGACCCCTCGAAATTTCCATCGTAAGTATTAGATGCCGCGAAATAATTTCAAATTATCCTTTCAATAAAACAAATTTAAAATTTAAATTATTTCCATAATAGATGGTTAGCGCCCGACGACCAGATCCAATAACTCGCCGCGAATTTCCCTTACAAAATCCAGGTGTAACCCGGCGGGAAATATTTAGACAGCGGTTATTACGAGATCGCCCCTCCGTCGCTCGTCAATTATTTATAGATAGGGACGAGATTCCTACCGGAATAGCAAGGGCCGCAACCGACCGCGAAGACACACTCTTCGACCTCTCCTTCGCACCCTTGCCCCCGGAGCTTAACCCCGAAACCACCGACGGCAATCTCCCTGCGATACCAGCTAGTGCAGAGTCCGAGGAAGAGGAAATTGAATCTGCGGAATCGGACACATCAAGCGACGCGTCCACAATAATTATTGATTTGGAAGACCGAACGGACGGAATTCCCTTGGGACTGCTCCTCGCTTGGGAGCGAAACGGGGAAATAAGGAGGAGCCCAGCGACGTTGGATCGACGGGTCCAAACTTCACCGCCGCCTAGCCTCCCACGAACCCCAGACTCTTTTCCGGGGTATTCGCCGCCAAATTATTCTCCTGTCTTGCCTGGAGAAGTGGATTTAGATTCCACAAATATCACTCCAAGTGAAGAGGACTTTATAGATTACGAAATTAACCAGCTTCTTGATTATTTAGATAGCGAAGAGTTCCTCGATTCTATTGTCGAACCATAAAATCCTAAATAACTTTTAACTATACATATATATAAATATATCCAATACATATACATAATTTAATTTCACTAAAATTACCTTACAAACTAATGTAGAAGAACGAGGAAGGATAAAATAAATAAAAAGGAAAAAATAGAATTTATAATATAATAAATTTGCATATTTATTTGTCAACCTTAAATACCTCCGAAAAGAAGCGTCCTATAGATCCTAATCTCTCGGCGTCCCAGGGTATAGCCGGCTTAGCAGGTTGCCCTGAAAAAGAAATAGAGAGATATAATATTGTTCGTCCCTGCACGGTGCGCCCTGCAGAATCGTTGAATAAACGATCGAATAGGACGTAACAATACCCTGGCCCTTTCGAATGCCAATCCTTCATATTTGGGGAGTAAATTGGCTTCTTGATATGATTTTGCGCCATTATCATAAGCTGTCCCGTTCTGGTAAATAAATATTGTGTGATTATCTTTCTGTTGGAGTAAATCCTCTCTAACTTCTCGCACTAAGGCTCGACTCCATGGTGGAAGAGCTGGTGGATTCAGTTGTTGTGGGTTTGACTGATACGGTACAATGTCGGATTCTATTATTTCAGTATAATCCGTGTCGTCGCTTTCGTCAGAGTCAGTAACTTCCTCGATTGTGACTCCATAATTGTTATTTTCTTGTTCGACAGAATAATTTTGATAATCTTCTGCTGGTTGACGCTCTACGGGGGCCGAAGTCTCGGCGGTTTTTTGATAGTTTCTCATGTCTTCCTGATTAGATCCTGCATTCTGACCTTCAGGTGTACTAGATTTTCCCTTTGGCCTTTGAGGTCTATACGAAAATATGGATTCGTCGGATGAATATTCTCCTTCATCAATGAGGAATAACGGAATAGCCACGTCGACGGGTGGATTTCTGGATAAGGCATCAGCGTTATAATTTAGAGTTCCCTTTTTATATTGTATTTCATACTGATATTCAGAGAGTTTCATTCTCCACTTCCATAATCTTGAGGAAGGGTCCTTGATGGAGTGTAGCCACACTAATGGTTTATGGTCAGTTACTATAGTGAATATTCTTCCGTATAAATAAGGTCTAAAATGATTTACACAATAAATGATAGCTAAACATTCTTTCTCTATTGTAGAATAATTTTGTTCAGCGGAATTTAGAATTCGAGATGTGTAGGCAACGGGTAGATCTTTCCCTATTATTCCTTGACTGAGCACTCCTCCGACCGCATATCCAGATGCATCGGTGGTTAGAATGAATGGATTAGTAAAGTCGGGATATTGTAAAATAGGCTCAGAGCATAGTGAATTCCTTAGAATATCGAATGCTTCCGTTTGTTTGTCTTGCCAATCGAATTTCTTATCCTTTTTTAAGAGGTCAGTTAATGGTTTTGCGACTTTGGAAAAATTTGGAATAAATCTTCTATAATATCCGGCTAGTCCTAGGAATTGTTTGATGTTTTTCGGATTCTTCGGAGTAGGAAAATTCATTATTGCCTTTATCTTAGCGGGGTCAGGCTTGACTCCGTCAGATCCAATTATATGTCCTAGATACATAACTTCACGTCGTAAGAATTCGCATTTATCTGGTTGTAATTTTAAATTTGCAGCTCTTAATCTCTGCATTAATTTTTCGAACTTGCTTTCGTGTTCCTGCAATGATCGTGCATATACGACAATATCATCCATGTAGACAAATAATTCATTTCCCTGAAGTCCGGATAGAACGTTATCCATCAATCTTTGAAACGTTGCAGGAGCATTTTTTAATCCAAATGGCATTCGTTTGAATTGGTAATGTCCGTAAGGTGTAGAGAAAGCAGTTTTATGGGCATCTTTTGATGCCATAGGTATTTGGTGGAAACCGGAAGCTAAGTCCAGTACTGAAAAATATTTTGCAGATCCAAGTTGATCTAATATATCCGTTATATTTGGAAGAGGATAGGCATCGCCTATTGTTTTTTCATTGAGGTTTCGATAATCGATAACCATTCGCCATCTTTTATTCCCTAGGGAGTCTGGCTTTTTCGGAACTATCCATAAAGGAGAGTTATAAGGGGAAGTAGAAGGTCTTATTAAATCAGAAGATAATAATTCATTTACTTGTTTATTAATTTCTTCCTTATGTACAGGAGGAAATCTATATTGTTTCGTGTGGACAGGCATTTCATTAATAGTAGGAATAGAATGCTGAGCGGCGTTTGTCGCTTGGAGATGTTCACCGGGAAGGTGAAATCTGTCGGAGTGTTTGAAAACTAGTAGTCGAACATTTTCTGATTCCTCGGAATTCAGATGTTCGAGGCGTAGAAGGTTTATGACATCAACAGTTCTATCTGTTGGTGTTGATAATGCCTGGTTAAAGTAAATGGGATTATCTATGGCTTTGACGAATTCCACTCGGGGTTCGTCTAGTCCAGCGAGATTGTTGGAGTTAAAAGTTCTGATTAATCCTCTGGGAAGCCCTTGGGTTCCAGTGGAATTCTCTGTTATTTCATGAGTATCATAATCTTGCAATTCTATGAATGGAATATTAAGGGTCAATTCTTCCTCGGAAGTATTGAATATAGGCATATGGACTTTTCCATTATTATTGGTGACAATAGCTTCCCCGAAATATATGCCCTCGGCAACGGTATGACGAGGTACATATCCGATTTGTTTTTCTGGATTGGTAATATGAAAAGAACAGGGAGTGACAGTTCTTTCCTTAAGACATATTGTACTTGAGTTTGAGAATGGAATTCTCATATCTTCATACTGTATAAAGTTGTCTCTATAGTTGACTATAACAGCTCGTTCCTTCAGGAACTTGTTGCCTAATATTCCATCTTGTAAGAATCCTATTGAATCAGATATGACATAGAATTCAGATAGTTTTCCAAGTACAGATAGGGAAACAGCTCCTAGTGTAACGATAGTTTCAGAAGCTATTCCTTGCAGACATAAAGGATTAGTTTTGTCGAGAGTAACGTTTGGATTTAAACATTTTTGTTTAATAAGGTTTAGTCCAGATCCAGAATCAATCATAAATTTGCAATCTGCTATTAGATCTGGAGAGGATAACGTTACTGTGGGCAATTCCGTAGATTGTTGTCTGTCATTTATTTGGCAGATTCGGAAGTTTGTGCGGGAGTTTCCTGTGGTGTTATTATGTTGACTTTCTTTTGAATGTGGTAAGTCGGACGTCCTGGTTGCGGGTCGTTCCGGCGGACGTCGGTTCTCATCGGAACGCCTTGCGCGTTTCCCGAAGTACCGGGTTGTTGGTTCCCTTCTTGAGCTCTTCTGTAAGCTAACTTCCGACATTCTTCTATAAGATGTCCAGGAGTTTTACAATAGCGACAGATTTTGGTCTGATAACTTTGTTGAGGCTGTCCAGCAATTAATTTAACTGGTGATGCGGGGAAAGGTGGTTGCGAGGTTGTATGTCCATTGTTGGGATGGTAACGGTTGTTAGTGTTGTTGCTCATAGGATTTTGGCGAGCTGCATTGCTGACGTTATTGGGGAGGTCAGCACGGGGTTGAAAATTTGGGCGGAAGAGAGTGCGCTTCCGAATGTTTTCAGCTTCAATAGTGTTGGATAATTGTATGGCTGTGCTAATGCTTTCCTCGAAGGTCCTCGGATGTTCGAGTTTTACGCGTACTAATAGGTCAGATGGAAGTCCGTTGATAAAGCTGTTCATAGTGGTTGCTTCGATGGCGTCCTTTCTTCGTTCTCCTATGTTTCCGGATAAATCAGATTCTCCATCTATTATTGCAGTACGTAGTTCTTGCACTCTGCTTATATAATCAAAAATATTTTCATTTTGTTTCATGTATATATTAGCTAGTTCTCCTCGGTATTGGTCGACGGATTTATTTGGTCCAAAAATTAATTTTAGTCGTTTCGTTAGCTCGAAAACGGTGTGACATTCTACCCCTTCTATGGCAGAATATGCATGTCCCTGCAGCTTATTAATAATAAGCTGCACTAAATGATATTCATGATATGCGGGTATTAAATCGAGAGCGCGTTCGCAAATTTTACTGAAGTGGAAAACGGACATTTTATGGCCATCAAATTTAGGTATTGTGTCGATAGCATCTTTAAGGCGTATCGGAGATGGTTGTTCCGCGATATCAAAATGTTGGGATGTCGGTTGAGAAAATGTTCGTTCTTCATGTGGAACATATCTTTCTTCTCTTTGCGAGGTCTCTAGATTCATGAGCCTTGAATTAATCCTCTCAATATAATTGGTAATCGTTTGCATAGAAGCCATTAATTGTTCTACAGCTGGTTGTTCTTGGCTTGCGGCCATTTCCTTTCGATTCATTTCTTCTTGCATTTTTATCAGATGTTCATTTTTGACTTGCAAGGCCTCAGCCTGTTCTTTTAACTGTTTCTCCTTTTCGTTTACCTTTTGCATGAGGATTTCGGTTTCCTCTGCTGTATATTGTTTCCTTGTAGCCCCTGTGGCTACAGAGCTCGTCGAGCTTGATCGAGTCTGCATAATGGATTTAGATACTTTATAAAAATTTATTCGTCAAACACTTAATTTCCTCTCAGAAGCTTAGATCCTTTTTGGCAAATCCCACCGCTGCCACCAAAAATTTAATGTTTGTGTTACGTCCTATTCGATCGTTTATTCAACGATTCTGCAGGGCGCACCGTGCAGGGACGAACAATGTTATATCTCTCTATTTCTTTTTCAGGGCAACCTGCTAAGCCGGCTATACCCTGGGACGCCGAGAGATTAGGATCTATAGGACGCTTCTTTTCGGAGGTATTTTAGGGTTGACAAATAAATATGTAGATTTATTATGTTATAAATTTCTATTTTTTCCTTTTATTTATTTTATCCTTCCTCGTTCTTCTACATTAGTTTGTAAGGTAATTTTAGCGAAATCAAATTATGTATGATATATGTCATCGACTGTATCTAAGAATTCTTCGCTGTTCAGATAATCCAGAAAATGATTAACCGCTTGGTCCGCCAAGTCTTCTTCTGCTGGGGAGATATCCACGGGGTCAAACCCGAATTCTCCGGGTCTAACCGGGGAATAATCTGGGGTCGAATAATCCGAAAATGAGGCCGGGCTATCGGGGCGACGGGGAGACGTTTGGACCTGCCTGTCCCGTCTTATTTCGGCATTGGCCTCCCAGGCTCGAAGTAATCCCCGTGGTATTCCAGCAGTAAGGTTATCCGGGTCGAGGACAATCGTGGAAGCAGTTGAGCTGACAGAGCAACTGTCTGTCGATTCCTGTTCTTCTTCCGGTTCTTCTCCAGCCGGTATCGCTTGGTGTTGTCTGCTGTTCTCGGGGTTTAGTTCGGAGGGCAAAGGGGCAAATGAAAGGTCGTGTGGGGTGTTTTCACGATCATTGACCGCTCGAATTATCTCGCTCGGAATTTCATCTCGGTCTACGTATAAATGGTAAGGAACAGTACGTCGGTCTCTCAACAGACGCTGTCGGAAATACTCGCGACGCCTTATACCCGCCCGATGAAAAGGGATCTCGCGACGGAGAACTGGATCGATGCGTAATGCGTTTACCATCTATTATTGAAATAATTTAAATTTTAAAATTTATTTTATCGAAAGGATAATTTAAAATTATTTCGCGGCATCTAATACTTACGATGGAAATTTCGAGGGGTCACCTGTCAAAAAAAGAATGTACCGCGTGAATCTAAAGTTTCGTGACCGGTTTAAAGAAAGAGACAGGACAGATTCTGAAATCGCGACTCCTCATTTATTATAAGAGAAAATTATTAGATAGTTACCTTACATGCAGTGACGTGGTAAGGAAGGGTGTGTAGGGATATTTAAATATAAGATGGATACCGTGCCTGCTGGTTTAGTTTTATTATTATAAAATAATTCCTCTAATATATTATACTAAACCAGAGTTATCATACTATGTGTCAGTCGGTCCTTAAAGAGCGCGTCCCGTGCTCTACGACAAGTTTCGATGTGCAAGACGTCACGTCACAGCGGCACAGAGTCCGTAAAGAAATTTTCCTGGAGAAAATTCTTCGCGGAAACGGCAGAGGGGTAGAGTAGACTACCCAATGCACATCGATTGACAAGTCGAAGGCGACGATTCACTCTTGTGGATAAAACCAAAGACAGACTGAGCGTTGAACATTCAAAGGCAATCAACGTACTCGTGTTATCAGAAGGAGAAGACGTTGGAATTGTATGAAGGTAAGTTGTTGACTATTATGTATAATAAAATTCTTCAATATGTCATGCAAAAATAATAATAATATTCGGTTGATGGTTGCAGATCACGAGAGATGAAGAGGAAATTATTGAATAATTAAAACGAGTACTTACCCAAAAGTACTGCTGTCAGGATATGCGATGAATCTCCGTGGAGGACAGTCTGCCTCGGCGATGTCCCTGTAGGAGAGTCGGAGGAACCGGTGACAAATGATTGGCAGAAGACCCAAGTGATGGTTTAAAGACACTTTATTTTCTTAAAGTATACTATAATATTCGACTGCTCTCTAGACTAAGTTCTTAGTCCGGAAAAATATCCTGCGACTAAGTTCTTTTTCGACTCGAAAATGTTCTATAATACGCTCGTGATCGCTTTAGTTGTTTTCTTCTCGAGAGCTCCAGGTCAAATGCGCGGAAGACTGAGCTGCGCTCCCTGAGGTACCCTCTGGTCCCTACTCCGTGCCGGCTATCCGCAGTGGTAGGAGAATGCGGCGCTCCTGGGCGTAGGCGGCTCGACCGCCGCTTGCCGCTATAGCTGTCCTTCTTCTTCGAGCGCGCTATGACGTAGTGGCCGCGCTCTTGCGTGGGGATAGTGGGGACGACGGAGCTGTCAGTATTGTCCATGCATCGAGCTCGTTAATTCATTTTACAAAAGGTAAGGCTTTTACAATAGGTTTTTAGTCACCAGAATTTTAATAATTTGCATGCATATATTTTTTAATATAGAATCTCAACCTCTTTCAATAGAAGTGTGAATGATCGTTCTAGCATGTTCCGTTTAGAATTGATTTTTAACTTTCTTTATATTAATTATATAGTTTTAGTTAACAATGTTATAAACAAATTCTGGTGTTATAAACCATTATAATTACAATTTGCTATATAATAATTATACGATATATGTATATATGTATGTGCATATAGGTGCATGGTCTAGATAGTTGTTAATAATAATTGTGTTACATTATAATATAAAAGTGTATTAATTATTCTTTTTATTATTCAGCTCTTGGAACAAAGGATGTGGCGAGCTTTTTTATCACCGGATGCAGGTGTTCGCCGTGCCAGGCAGTCGCGCCAGGCAGTCGCGCCAGGCCTTATCTTATCGCTGAGTGAGCTCATGTGCAGCTGCACCGGATGAAGCTCGGAGGGTCGCTTATCTTTTGGTGAGTGAATTTATAACGCTTTATAAATCGATTTAATAATTTCATTCGTTATAATTTATATGAATAAATTATATATTCCTTACTTGTTAATTGTATAGAATATATATATATATACTTATATATATTGTTTGTAAAAGTTAATAAATGTAATTATTAAAAATTTTATCTTCATTATTTTATTAATTAAATATGTATTATACATATTGTTATTTCTCTTTTGAAGGCTTGAAAGTTTGCTAAAAAATTGCATTACTGTTGGATCTTTGTTAGTTAATGATATGGATTAATTTAACATATAATATATATATATATTCTTTTATAATTTATAATTTCGTAATAACTTATTACTCTTGCAATAAGAAAGCGCTCCTTATAATATTCATACATTATATATTCGCGAGTCCCTTT
This sequence comes from Camponotus vicinus, assembly GCF_025532165.1. Taxonomy (NCBI): domain Eukaryota; kingdom Metazoa; phylum Arthropoda; class Insecta; order Hymenoptera; family Formicidae; genus Camponotus; species Camponotus vicinus. The sequence goes on from NW_028141946.1 coordinate 11,529,829, forward strand.
CGCATTAAGACTCGGCGCGGACGTCGAAAACATTAGGGGAGATAACAAAGTAATAGGGGAGATAACGCGGTACGCTGGACTTAGCCTTGTGCTCTTATAAGGAGACTTATTATTCGTCTCAATAATAAAATCATGCATAATGAATTTTATAAGACCATACATTCATTATTATTATTAATATGTATATTTATTACCTTGTATTATTATTATTTGAACTTTATATTTCATGTGTGTTATATATGTGTAAAGTTTTGTTATAACAAAATTTATTTAGTAGTTATATAGATTTATAATTCTGCACACAGTAAAGAGTTATGAGCTTTATTTTGCATTATTGGTTTTATTAAATCAGAATCTTTATTATTTATAATTATTAATAATTTAAATAATTTAATATATTTGTCTTATATAGTTATTATATTTTTCAGATATTTTGTAAAACGACATTCTATACAGAAGATATTCGAGGGTGCATATCATTTATAGCTTGGCTGTATTTTAATCGACAATATAGAACGTTTATTAGACTATTGTCGGAGCGGATTAAAATACTCACATATGATCGTCTGGCCATGACTTATTAACTCTATGCACCTCTAATTGCGGATAAGTTTTGGATATTTTGAAATATTTTAATATTGTTTTGAATGTGCTTGACTTGACAACTTTCGGTCATTTATTAAATATATACATACATTAATTAATGTTGAGCTTTCACATAATGAAAATGGTTTATTATTTGGTTATCATTGCTTACTCATTATATTTTAATTGTATATAAAATTTTGCAATTAATAATCAAAATGAAAAATATATGTATTATTTGGCAATAAGAAATTAGATTTTATATAATTTATTATTATGTAGTGAAGTTTTATTTGAATAACTATATAGAATATACGTATATGAAAAGAGATTTTTATAATGTATTAATTATTATGTTCTTATGCTTAGAGTTTAAACGTGTTATTATTTGAATTTTTCTTTTTTGTCTAGGTTGCATATATAGTATATATATATGTTGGAAGGGTTATGGACCAATGGATTATTCACGGACAATAGACAGGCTTAAACCATATAAGAATATGCAGCATTGAAAGGATTTTGAGGAATCTGTGCGAATTATTTCGGAAGTTTATTTGGTAAGTTTATTATTTTGATAAGTTAATTAATGAATTAAAGGTTTTATTTAATTATATCATATATTTATAAAATATATATTATATATACGTATATATAATATATGTATTCATGTATAATATTATGTATTTTATATGTATTTAATATTTAGTATTTTAATGCATTATCTTTTAAATTTTATTAATAACTACATATGTATTTATACTAATAATGAGGGTGACAAGTCTGTCCGAGCTTGTTTCGCGGTTTAATTCTTATTAATTTTTACATATGGTATTACGTATAGCGCTGTCTCTCTCACTCGCGCGAGTCACCCGATAGTGCGGTCTCTCTCACTTTCACGTACTACTACCTATTGAGGTCTCGTGTATAAACTTCGATAGATGTAGTCGGTTAATTATATATTTGAGGAGGCATATTTGTAGTTTGTTATTGAAATATATTTCTAAGGAATTTTATTAATAAATATATTTTTATTTTTCCGTATAGCGTTTTCGTTAGGTGATGAAAATATTGGGACACCCGGTGGACAACCAAGTGGAGGCTATGTTTATAGGGTGACTTATTATTCTGCATGCAGCAAAGAGTTACGTATAAAATTTTATTCATAATAATTTCTTGACATTTCTTTATTATTTAGTTATTGTTCAGTAGTTATTATTTAATTTAATATATTTATTGTTGAAATTTAATATATTAATATTTGATTTATTATACTTCTTTTACTATTTGATTTCTTTTACTCCTATATAATTATATACATTTATAAAATATTAAACCTTTTTAATATAGTAATTTTGATCAATCAAACTTTTATAATGATAATAGATTTTTGTATAGATTGATTTTTTAGTACATTTTTGTTAAGTTAATTTTTCATACGGCCAAATATTATTTGATTATTATTTTCAGTTGCTGGGACTTGGAATTCTTGCTACTTATTTATAACAAGCTGTCTTACATTATTAGGAAGAGGATAAATATTATATATATAGGATCATAAAAAGTGTGTAAGTATGTATTATATTTTGGATGGTTTATTTAATAATTTCTATAGTAGATTTTCTTATACATTTATTATATTTTTCAGGTATCAAGACTCTGAGGAAAATTACTTCCTGATAGTGAACATATATATATATTTACGGGAACTCAATGAGGACCAAAAATTAAAATAATCTAGGATTTTTAAAGGAAATTCTTGCTTGATTAATTATATTTTATTTATTAATTATATTATATTTTATTAATTATATTTTATTAAGAAATGTTCAAATCATTAATTTCTGAAAGAAGCTCGTTACTTTATAAAAGATTATTATTTGGTGATTATTGGCCATTTACATTTTGTAATTAAATAGTCAAAGTTAAATGTTATTCAATGATAATTAGAGTTTTATACAGACATATTAGGCCAATGGTATTAATGTACAATAAAGATTTATTATAACGCTTAGAAAAATATTTATTCAAGGAAAATTTATTAATTTTGTTTCTCTTGAATATAAAAAATATATATATATATTGTTAATTATTTTATTACGGATTATAATTACTGATTTTTAAAGCGTATTGTTTTAGTAACAATTATTATTCATGGGTATTAATTTTTGTTTGACTTGGTACATTTATTTATTGTTTTATATTCTTATATGTACGTAGAATATTAACTTTATAACTTTCCTTTTGTTATTGATGATTCTTTGTAAATTTTCGTATTAATATTTTATGTGGCTCACTTTCGGAGCATTTGTTAACATTTTTACTGTAGATATTTATTACAAAATATTAATTAATTATTTGATTTTCAGGTTTCAAAATTTATAATCGCTGCATCTCTTTTATGACAACCGAACATACTGTTTATTAAAAAGATACGCATGGGCTCAAAATCATTTATTAATAGAATTTAGGTGAGTATCGTTTGATAAAATATTTTGATTTATGTCTTTTCCTTTGTAGTAAGCGCATATACACGCATAGGGATATCCTTTTTTGGTTATATGTGATAACTGAATAATATGAATATTGAGTGAATATCTATATATATTGGTTACATATAATATAAAGTGGATTTATAGTGATTATATATAATTACAAGTAAAGATTATATAAGATACGAAATTCTTTATACTATTCTTTGAAACAAATTATATTTTATTTGTTAAGAATTATTTAAATCATTTTCCTTTTAAAAGAAGCTTGTTATTTTACAAAGGATTATTATTTAATCGTTACTGGTCATCTGTTTTTACATTTTAATTTTATAATTAAATAATCAAAGTAAATATATTTATTATTTGATAATAATTAAACTTTTATATATATATATATATATGTGTTTTTCATTGTTTATTAATTTATGTCTTTATTTGTCTAAATACTAATTAGTTATAATATTTTCAGGTTTCGGGATTCATGGCTATGGAAATTTTCCCATGCCAAATTTACCAGAAGAATGTGAAGGAACGCACAAGAGGCTATAAGACCAGTTACCGACGGATTTGTTCGTATACCAATTTATACGAAGTCTTGTTGCAAATGATTTACTAAGAGTTTTTCTTGATAATAAAATTTCGAATAAATTTCTTTTCTTAGTAAAATTAATTATTAAGATAAATATCATTATATACGACCAGTACCAGTACTGCTAATTCATTGTAATATTTTTCTGGCTATATACCACATCAATCAATGTATTGTATTAATATGAGATTATGGCGAATATATATATAAATATATATATATATATATATAGTATTTTGCTATTGATTTATGAAATTTCATAAGCGATTTTAAGGTGATTGTGTGGGGCTTTTGCAGCTTTATTAAAATTGCATAAATAATAATTATATATATATTGAAATTCTTTTACGATTATTATAAATGACTGTTTCAAAGAGCCTATTACTTTTTCTTGATTGATAGATGTGTATAAGTCCAGCTTTCGGTTAGTACTGGTGGTTACTAGTATTTTGACTACATGAGAACTGATTATTATTAAATTGATGTATATATATATTGATTATATATAATATTATGACGCAAATATATAGTAATTATATATAGTATCGCGCAAAGATTATATAGGATGAGAGAATAAGTAGGGATTATACTTTTATAAGTAAGATTTTAAATTTTTCGTTGCGGGACGTAACAGCACTAAATGTTTTAAAGCCTATAGTCAATTTGTAGACATGATCATTAAAAAGGGAGAAGAAAGAACTTACAGGCAAACTATAGGCCTGTCTGTAAATTCAATCACACTGAAGATAGATTATGGAGTGGCTGAAATAACGGTTGATCCTAATGATCCAGAAATTCTAGAGGAAAGATTATTAAATTAAACAATAAAAGAAAATGGATCATCTCAATCCTTGTTTCACCAATAAACTTAAATACTTTATCTATTAGGAACTATATATATATATATATCCATAATAAATATGTTAACAAACTGCATTTATAAGAAAAAAAAAAAACAAAACAAAAACAAAAACAAAAATAAAAACTTTAAATAAAATATATATATATATAAAAAAAAAATATATATATATAAAAAAAATATATATTTTTATGTATACGTATAACATAAAATTTCTTATATATATATATATTCTAAAAAATATATATATATATATATATATAATTATATATTCATATATAATTATCCTTTAATCGATTTACTATTAATAACTAGTAATAATAATCACTCATATTTACCATATAAATATATATATATACATACATATAATAATAACAATAAAAAGAAAAAAAAAAAAACACAGTATAATGATAATAATATACAAATTTAGTTAGAATACCTCTCTATATGTATATACATATATACACATATACCCATGTTATATTATAATCACATTGAGCGACGCTACAAAGATACCTCTTGTGTATTCAAATACTTTCATAAGTAATTATAATTTAAATACACCTAAGATTCCATGTATAATTATGAATCAATTCTGCGACAATTATTCGTAATCAAACTTTCACGAACATTGTACCATCAATCATGTAACACAAAATGTAATATAGACATCTACACGTACATCAAAATTGTAATCATTTCAGACCATCATGACGCCCCTAATCCTAGTAATCTTCTTAAGTAAAACTGCCGCCTTAATCGGATTTGATTGCGGAGGACAACACCTCAACGTAACAGCCGTCTCTCTCCTTGATGTTGGCGAATGCGATCTGAACATACGACAACCCAACACCACAGATGTTCATATTCAGCTACTACAACTATCCGACTACAGTTATACAGAAGTCATACAGTGCAAGGTTGAAATATCCCGAAATATATATCATTGTGGCATGCATTCACATATATCTGCTGTTCACAATGGAAGAGCCGATTATGTGCATGAGACTGGATACACTCAGTGCCTAAGGATGTTCCAAGACGGAACTATTTCTTTGGGAGACAACACCCTTGTCGCTGGCATAAAAGCAAATCAGACGACCTATCGAAGTATCACCTTGGTGGGCCGCGTACAAGTTGACGGATACTGCAAGGGATCCCAGTACAACGATCCATACGGAACATGGGACGACGTAGTCGTCCAAGCTGCTGTGAAAATATCACTAAAATCTTCCTACGTTCCCGTACAATTGAATACGGGAAGAATTAAATTAAAATCTGGAACAGTGTGTAAACTCGTTGACAGCTACTGTTTAGACGCTGACGACGGATACACCTACTGGAAACCTATGCCTACGGATACTTGTAATTTTCAACAATATGATGTCCTCTACGAAGGACCTGCAAACAAAATTTCTGAAGACATCTCCAAGACAGATACCCCAATCATCTATAGTCTTGTGACTCAGGAAATCACTTTCGCCCTTATGAAAACCAAGGAAATACCTCTATGTGGTTATACTCTCCTGTGCACGGAACACCCGAAATTATTCATTCTTGAAGCTAAACCTGGCAATACATTTGCTAGTCGGAAAACTATTCCTGTCAATAATCTTGACATCTTTACATACATGAACTCCAAGTTCGTGTATATAGAAAAACATGTCAAACAACAGATGACGTCTCTCTATAACAATGTAATTTCGCAAAAATGCGAGTTAGAAAGACAAGTAATTACTAATGCCTTATCTTTTGCTACACTCCAACCAGACGAATTTGCCTATCAGCTCATGAAAGGGCCAGGATACATGGCCGTTACAACAGGAGAAGCAGTACAAATAATTAAATGTATCCCTGTTGAAGTGATGGTAAGAAAAACTGGAGAGTGTTATACCGAACTTCCCATTTCTGTACGAAATCATTCCTTCTTCCTTACACCAAAGTCAAGAATTATCACCAAAATTGGCAACGAACGAGAATGCAGTTTAGAACTTCCTACTTTGTATCGAATCGAAGATACATGGGTGCAACTTACACCTAACATTCAAGTTAGACAACTGCCACCTCAACAGCTAAAACCCATGACTGCCTTAACCTGGAGATATCTCACACCGGGACCTTTGGCCGTAAGCGGAATATATTCTGATACAGATCTGGAGAAACTACGAAATCACATTATGTTCCCAGCCGAAAAGCCAGCTTTACTCAATGCCGTTGCTAGAGGACTAACTGGCCATTCCATGAACACTGAAGGAATCTCAGTGTACAACTTGCTGGATGAAAATTCTTTAAATAAAATTGTCGAAAGTACAGCCTCGCGAATCTGGAAGGGATTCATAAATTTTGGGTCAGCAACCGCAGGACTCGTCGGAATCTTCATGATTATTCGCCTAGTAAAATTAGTCATTGACACAGTCATCCATGGATACGCTCTTCACACTGTGTATGGTTGCAGCCTTCATCTACTCGGAGCTTTATGGAGCTCCCTCGCAAATTTACTGCTCCATCTGGCACGAGAATCTTCTAGAAAATCTGGAGACGATAACCGAGAAAATCAATCACCTGGCGGAGGAACAACCACGCAAACCTCCAACATCGATCCCACTGCACCTGCGGAAGTAATTACTCAACAACCTCCACCAGCCAAACCTCCAAGGACAATGAAACCTTGCCACGAAGAAATCACCAAAAACGTAAATATACCTATATCATATACAAACCTAAGAGACCGCTTAAACACCCTAGATGAAAATATTTAAACTCCCTAGACCAAAATCCTCCGAAAACAATCGGATTTTGTTCTTATTAGGGGGGAGGTGTTACGTCCCGCAACGAAAAAATTTAAAATCTTATTTATAAAAGTATAATCCCTACTTATTCTCTCATCCTATATAATCTTTGCGCGATACTATATATAATTACTATATATTTGCGTCATAATATTATATATAATCAATATATATATACATCAATTCAATAATAATCAGTTCTCATGTAGTCAAAATACTAGTAACCACCAGTACTAACCGAAAGCTGGACTTATACACATCGATCAATCAAGAAAAGTAATAGGCTCTTTGAAACAGTCATTTATAATAATCTTAAAAGAATTTCAATATATATATATAATTATTATTTATGCAATTTTAATAAGACTGCAAAAGCCCACACAACCACCTTAAAATTGCTTATGAAACTTCATAAATCTATAGCAAAAATACTGAGTCTATATATATACATATATATATATATTCATATCGCCATAATTACATATTAACATAATACATTGATTGATGTGGTATATAGCCAGAAAAATATTACAATGAATTAGCAATACTGGTCGTATATAATGATATTTATCTTAATAATTAATTTTACTAAGAAAAGAAATTTATTCGAAATTTTATTATCAAGAAAAACTCTCAGCAAATCACTCTAAATAATGTAACCGTCAAAAACACTTGCAACAAGACTTCGTATGAATCGGTATGCGAACAAATTCGTCGGTAACTGGTCTTATAGCCTCTTGTGCGTTCCTTTACATTCTTCTGGTAAAATTGGCATGGGAAAATTTCTATAGCCATAAATCCCGAAACCTGAAAATAATATAATTAATTAGTATTTAGACAAATAAAGACATAAATCAATAAACAATGAAAAACACATATATATATATATATAAAAGTTTAATTATTATCAAATAATAAATATATTTACTTTGATTATTTAATTATAAAATTAAAATGTAAAAACAGATGACCAGTAACGATTAAATAATAATCCTTTGTAAAATAACAAGCTTCTTTTAAAAGGAAAATGATTTAAATAATTCTTAACAAATAAAATATAATTTGTTTCAAAGAATAGTATAAAGAATTTCGTATCTTATATAATCTTTACTTGTAATTATATATAATCACTATAAATCCACTTTATATTATATGTAACCAATATATATAGATATTCACTCAATATTCATATTATTCAGTTATCACATATAACCAAAAAAGGATATCCCTATGCGTGTATATGCGCTTACTACAAAGGAAAAGACATAAATCAAAATATTTTATCAAACGATACTCACCTAAATTCTATTAATAAATGATTTTGAGCCCATGCGTATCTTTTTAATAAACAGTATGTTCGGTTGTCATAAAAGAGATGCAGCGATTATAAATTTTGAAACCTGAAAATCAAATAATTAATTAATATTTTGTAATAAATATCTACAGTAAAAATGTTAACAAATGCTCCGAAAGTGAGCCACATAAAATATTAATACGAAAATTTACAAAGAATCATCAATAACAAAAGGAAAGTTATAAAGTTAATATTCTACGTACATATAAGAATATAAAACAATAAATAAATGTACCAAGTCAAACAAAAATTAATACCCATGAATAATAATTGTTACTAAAACAATACGCTTTAAAAATCAGTAATTATAATCCGTAATAAAATAATTAACAATATATATATATATTTTTTATATTCAAGAGAAACAAAATTAATAAATTTTCCTTGAATAAATATTTTTCTAAGCGTTATAATAAATCTTTATTGTACATTAATACCATTGGCCAAATATGTCTGTATAAAACTCTAATTATTATTGAATAACATTTAACTTTGACTATTTAATTACAAAATGTAAATGGCCAATAACTAAATAATAATCTTTTATAAAGTAACGAGCTTCTTTTAGAAATTAATGATCTAAACATTTCTTAATAAAGTATAATTAATAAAATATATATATAAAATATAATTGATGAATAAAATATAATTAATCAAGCAAGAATTTCCTTTAAAAATCCTAGATTATTTTAATTTTTGGTCCTCATTGAGTTCCCGTAAATATATATATATGTTCACTATCAGGAAGTAATTTTCCTCAGAGTCTTGATACCTGAAAAATATAATAAACGTATAAGAAAATCTACTATAGAAATTATTAAATAAACCATCCAAAATATAATACATACTTACACACTTTTTATGATCCTATATATATAATATTTATCCTCTTCCTAATAACGTAAGACAGCTTGTTATAAATAAGTAGCAAGAATTCCAAGACCCAGCAACTGAAAATAATAATCAAATAATATTTGGCCGTATGAAAAATTAACTTAACAAAAATGTACTAAAAAATCAATCTATACAAAAATCTATTATCATTATAAAAGTTTGATTGATCAAAATTACTATATTAAAAAGGTTTAATATTTTATAAATGTATATAATTATATAGGAATAAAAGAAATCAAATAGTAAAAGAAGTATAATAAATCAAATATTAATATATTAAATTTCAACAATAAATATATTAAATTAAATAATAATTACTAAACAATAACTAAATAATAAAGAAATGTCAAGAAATTATTATGAATAAAATTTTATACGTAACTCTTTGCTGCATGCAGAATAATAAGTCACCCTATAAACATAGCCTCCACTTGGTTGTCCACCGGGTGTCCCAATATTTTCATCACCTAACGAAAACGCTATACGGAAAAATAAAAATATATTTATTAATAAAATTCCTTAGAAATATATTTCAATAACAAACTACGAATATGCCTCCTCAAATATATAATTAACCGACTACATCTATCGAAATTTATACACGAGACCTCAATAGGTAGTAGTACGTGAAAGTGAGAGAGACCGCACTATCGGGTGACTCGCGCGAGTGAGAGAGACAGCGCTATACGTAATACCATATGTAAAAATTAATAAGAATTAAACCGCGAAACAAGCTCGGACAGACTTGTCACCCTCATTATTAGTATAAATACATATGTAGTTATTAATAAAAATTTAAAAGATAATGCATTAAAATACTAAAGGTACATAATATTATACATGAATACATATATTATATATATATATATATATAAATATAATATATATTTTATAAATATATGATATAATTAAATAAAACCTTTAATTCATTAATTAACTTATCAAAATAATAAACTTACCAAATAAACTTCCGAAATAATTCGCACAGATTCCTCAAAATCCTTTCAATGCTGCATATTCTTATATGGTTTAAGCCTGTCTGTTGTCCGTGAATAATCCATTGGTCCATATCCCTTCCAACATATATATATATATTATATATGCAACCTAGACAAATAAGAAAAATTCAAATAATAACACGTTTAAACTCTAAGCGTAAGAACATAATAATTAATACATTATAAAAATCTCTTTTCATATACGTATATTCTATATAGTTATTCAAATAAAACTTCACTACATAATAATAAATTATATAAAATCTAATTTCTTATCCACCCATTATTACCAAATAATACATATATTTTTCATTTTGATTATTAATTGCAAAATTTTATATACAATTAAAATATAATGAGTAAGCAATGACAACCAAATAATAAACCATTTTCATTATGTGAAAAGCTCAACATTAATTAATGTATGTATATATTTAATAAATGACCGAAAGTTGTCAAGTCAAGCACATTCAAAATAATATTAAAATATTTCAAAATATCCAAAACTTATCCGCAATTAGAGGTGCATAGAGTTAATAAGTCATGGCCAGATGATCCTATGTGAGTATTTTGATCTGCTCCGACAATAGTCTAATAAACGTTCTATATTGTCGATCAAAATACAGCCAAGCTATAAATGATATGCACCCTCGAATATCTTCTGTATAGAATGTCGTTTTACAAAATATCTGAAAAATATAATAACTATATAAGACAAATATATTAAATTATTTAAATTATTAATAACTATAAATAATAAAGATTCTGATTTAATAAAACCAATAATGCAAAATAAAGCTCATAACTCTTCACTATGTGCAGAATTATAAATCTATATAACTACTAAATAAATTTTGTTATAACAAAACTTTACACATATATAACACACATGAAATATAAAGTTTAAATAATAATAATACAAGGTAATAAATATACATATTAATAATAATAATGAATGTATGGTCTTATAAAATTCATTATGCATGATTTTATTATTGAGACGACTAATAAGTCTCCTTATAAGAGCACAAGGCTAAGTCCAGCGTACCGCGTTATCTCCCCTATTACTTTGTTATCTCCCCTAATGTTTTCGACGTCCGCGCCGAGTCTTAATGCGAAAGGGACTCGCGAATATATAATGTATGAATATTATAAGGAGCGCTTTCTTATTGCAAGAGTAATAAGTTATTACGAAATTATAAATTATAAAAGAATATATATATATATTATATGTTAAATTAATCCATATCATTAACTAACAAAGATCCAACAGTAATGCAATTTTTTAGCAAACTTTCAAGCCTTCAAAGGAGAAATAACAATATGTATAATACATATTTAATTAATAAAATAATGAAGATAAAATTTTTAACAATTACATTTATTAACTTTTACAAACAATATATATAAGTATATATATATATATATTCTATACAATTAACAAGTAAGAAATATATGAATAAATTATAACGAATGAAACTATTAAATCGATTTATAAAGCGTTATAAATTCACTCACCAATAAAGCGTTATAAATTCACTCACCAAAAGATAAGCGACCCTCCGAGCTTCATCCGGTGCAGCTGCACATGAGCTCACTCAGCGATAAGATAAGGCCTGGCGCGACTGCCTGGCACGGCGAACACCTGCATCCGGTGATAAAACAGCTCGCCACATCCTTTGTTCTAAGAGCTGAATAATGAAAGAATAATTAATACACTTTTATATTATAATGTAACACAATTATTATTAACAACTATCTAGACCATGCACCTATATGCACATACATATATATATATATCATATAATTATTATATAGCAAATTGTAATTATAATGGTTTATAACACCAGAATTTGTTTATAACATTGTTAACTAGAACTATATAATTAATATAAAGAAAGTTAAAAATCAATTCTAAACGGAACATGCTAGAACGATCATTCACACTTCTATTGAAAGAGGTTGAGATTCTATATTAAAAAATATATGCATGCAAATTATTAAAATTCTGGTGACTAAAAACCTATTGTAAAAGCCTTACCTTTTGTAAAATGAATTAACGAGCTCGATGCATGGACAATACTGACAGCTCCGTCGTCCCCACTATCCCCACGCAAGAGCGCGGCCACTACGTCATAGCGCGCTCGAAGAAGAAGGACAGCCATAGCGGCAAGCGGCGGTCGAGCCGCCTACGCCCGGGAGCGCCGCATTCTCCTACCACTGCGGATAGCCGGCACGGAGTAGGGACCAGAGGGTACCTCAGGGAGCGCAGCTCAGTCTTCCGCGCATTTGACCCGACGCTCTTGAGACAACATCACCTAGCATTTGACCCGACGCTCTTGAGACAACATCACCTAGCATTTGACCCGACGCTCTTGAGACAACATCACCTAGCATTTGACCTGGAGCTCTCGAGAAGAAAACAACTAAAGCGATCACGAGCGTATTATAGAACATTTTCGAGTCGAAAAAGAACTTAGTCGCAGGATATTTTTCCGGACTAAGAACTTAGTCTAGAGAGCAGTCGAATATTATAGTATACTTTAAGAAAATAAAGTGTCTTTGAACCATCACTTGGGTCTTCTGCCAATCATTTGTCACCAGTTCCTCCGACTCTCCTACAGGGACATCGCCGAGGCAGACCGTCCTCCACGGAGATTCATCGCATATCCTGACAGCAGTACTTTTGGGTAAGTACTCGTTTTAATTATTCAATATTTTCTTTTTCATCTCTCGTGATCTGCAACCATCAACCGAATATTATTATTATTATTTTTGCATGACATATTGAAGAATTTTATTATACATAATAGTCAACAACTTACCTTCATACAATTCCAACGTCTTCTCCTTCCGATAACACGAGTACGTTGATTGCCTTTGAACGTTAAACGCTCAGTCTGTCTTTGGTTTTATCCACAAGAGTGAATTGTCGCTTTCGACTTGTCAATCGATGTGCATTGGGTAGTCTACTCTACCCCTCTGCCGTTTCCGCGAAGAATTTTCTCCAGGGAAATTTCTTTACGGACTCTGTGCCGCTGTGACGTGACGTCTTGCACATCGAAACTTGTCGTAGAGCACGGGACGCGCTCTTTAAGGACCGACTGACACATAGTATGATAACTCTGGTTTAGTATAATATATTAGAGGAATTACTTTATAATAATAAAACTAAACCAGCAGGCACGGTATCCATCTTATATTCAAATATCCCTACACACCCTTCCTTACCACGTCACTGCATGTGAGGTAATTAACTAATAATTTTCTCTCATAATAAATGAGGAGTCGCGATTTCAGAATCTGTCCTGTCTCTTTCTCTAAACCGGTTACGAAACTTTAGAGTTACGCGGTACATTCTTTTTTGACAGGTGACCCCTCGAAATTTCCATCGTAAGTATTAGATGCCGCGAAATAATTTTAAATTATCCTTTCAATAGAACAAATTTAAAATTTAAATTATTTCAATAATAGATGGTTAGCGCCCGACGACCAGATCCAATAACTCGCCGCGAATTCCCTCTGCAAAACGCAGGCGTAACTCGCAGAGAACTATTCAGACAACGGTTATTACGAGATCGCCCCTCTATCGCACGGCAATTATTTGTAGATAGGGATAATATCCCTTCTAGTATTTTACGCGCCGCCAACGATCGCGAAGATACTTTCTTTGATTTGTCCTTCGCTCCTTTGCCTCCTGAATTAAACCCCGAAACCAACAACGGTAACCCCTCAGCGATACCAGCAGGCGAAGAATCGAGTGAAGAAGAGGACCTTCCGCTGACAGACGAGGACTCTGATCACCTTAGCGATTGCCCAACAGTCGTGTACGATTTGGATAACCCAACGGTCAGAATTCCCCCAGCACTTCTCCTAGCTTTCGAGAGAAACGGAGAAATAAGAAGAACTCGAGACCAACAAGTCCAGACTGTGCCATCGCCAAGCCCTCCACAAACCCCTGATTCATTTTCAGGTTATTCTACCCCGAATTACTCTCCGGTCGCTCTTGGGGAGATAGACCCAGAACCGATAGACATCTCTCCAGCCGAAGAGAGCTTCGCGGATTTTGAAACTAACCAAATTTTAGATTACTTAGATAGTGAAGAGTTCTTGGGAACGGTAGACGACATATATCATTCATAGTTTAATTTCGCCAAAATTACCTTATAAACTAATGTAAAAGAACGTGGAAGGATAAAATAAATAAAAGGAAAAGTAGAAATTTATAATATAATAAATCTGCATATTTATTTGTCAATCCTAAAATACCTCCGAAAAGAAGCGTCCTATAGATCCTAATCTCTCGGCGTCCCAGGGTATAGCCGGCTTAGCAGGTTGCCCTGAAAAAGAAATAGAGAGATATAATATTGTTCGTCCCTGCACGGTGCGCCCTGCAGAATCGTTGAATAAACGATCGAATAGGACGTAACAACATCTCTCCAACCGAAGAGAGCTTCGCGGATTTTGAAACTAACCAAATTTTAGATTACTTAGATAGTGAGGAGTTCTTGGGAACGGTAGACGACATATATCATACATAGTTTAATTTCGCTAAAATTACTTTATAACCTAATGTAAAAGAACGAGGAAGGATAAAATAAATAAAAGGAAAAAATAGAAATTTATAACATAACAAATCTGCATATTTATTTGTCAACCTTAAAATACCTCCGAAAAAAAGCGTCCTATAGATCCTAATCTCTCGGCGTCCCAGGGTATAGCCGGCTTAGCAGGTTGCCCTGAAAAAGAAATAGAGAGATATAATATTGTTCGTCCCTGCACGGTGCGCCCTGCAGAATCGTTGAATAAACGATCGAAGAGGACGTAACAGCGTAAAACTCGAACATCCGAGGACCTTCGAGGAAAGCATTAGCACAGCCATACAATTATCCAAAACTATTGAAGCTGAAAACATTCGGAAGCGCACTCTCTTCCGCCCAAATTTTCAACCCCGTGCTGACCTCCCCAATAACGTCAGCAATGCAGCTCGCCAAAATCCTATGAGCAACAACACTAACAACCGTTACCATCCCAACAATGGACATACAACCTCGCAACCACCTTTCCCCGCATCACCAGTTAAATTAATTGCTGGACAGCCTCAACAAAGTTATCAGACCAAAATCTGTCGCTATTGTAAAACTCCTGGACATCTTATAGAAGAATGTCGGAAGTTAGCTTACAGAAGAGCTCAAGAAGGGAACCAACAACCCGGTACTTCGGGAAACGCGCAAGGCGTTCCGATGAGAACCGACGTCCGCCGGAACGACCCGCAACCAGGACGTCCGACTTACCACATTCAAAAGAAAGTCAGCATAATAACACCACAGGAAACTCCCGCACAAACTTCCGAATCTGCCAAATAAATGACAGACAACAATCTACGGAATTGCCCACAGTAACGTTATCCTCTCCAGATCTAATAGCAGATTGCAAATTTATGATTGATTCTGGATCTGGACTAAACCTTATTAAACAAAAATGTTTAAATCCACACGTTACTCTCGACAAAACTAATCCTTTATGTCTGCAAGGAATAGCTTCTGAAACTATCGTTACACTAGGAGCTGTTTCCCTATCTGTACTTGGAAAACTATCTGAATTTTATGTCATATCTGATTCGATAGGATTCTTACAAGATGGAATATTAGGCAACAAGTTCCTGAAAGAACGAGCTGTTATAGTCAACTATAGAGACAACTTTATACAGTATGAAGATATGAGAATTCCATTCTCAAACTCAAGTATAATATGTCTTAAAGAAAGAACTGTCACTCCCTGTTCTTTTCATATTACCAATCCAGAAAAACAAATCGGATATGTACCTCGTCATACCCTTGCCGAGGGCATATATTTCGGGGAAGCTATCGTCACCAATAATAATGGAAAAGTCCATATGCCTATATTCAATACTTCCGAGGAAGAATTGACCCTTAATATTCCATTCATAGAATTGCAAGATTATGATACTCATGAAATAACAGAGAATCCCACGGGAACCCAAGGGCTTCCCAGAGGATTAATCAGAACTTTTAACTCCAACAATCTCGCTGGACTAGACGAACCCCGAGTGGAATTCGTCAAAGCCATAGATAATCCCATTTACTTTAACCAGGCATTATCAACACCAACAGATAGAACTGTTGATGTCATAAACCTTCTACGCCTCGAACATCTGAATTCCGAGGAATCAGAAAATGTTCGACTACTAGTTTTCAAACACTCCGACAGATTTCACCTTCCCGGTGAACATCTCCAAGCGACAAACGCCGCTCAGCATTCTATTCCTACTATTAATGAAATGCCTGTCCACACGAAACAATATAGATTTCCTCCTGTACATAAGGAAGAAATTAATAAACAAGTAAATGAATTATTATCTTCTGATTTAATAAGACCTTCTACTTCCCCTTATAACTCTCCTTTATGGATAGTTCCAAAAAAGCCAGATTCCCTAGGGAATAAAAGATGGCGAATGGTTATCGATTATCGAAACCTCAATGAAAAAACAATAGGCGATGCCTATCCTCTTCCAAATATAACGGATATATTAGATCAACTTGGATCTGCAAAATATTTTTCAGTACTGGACTTAGCCTCCGGTTTCCACCAAATACCCATGGCATCAAAAGATGCTCATAAAACTGCTTTCTCTACACCTTACGGACATTACCAATTCAAACGAATGCCATTTGGATTAAAAAATGCTCCTGCAACGTTTCAAAGATTGATGGATAACGTTCTATCCGGACTTCAGGGAAATGAATTATTCGTCTACATGGATGATATTGTCGTATATGCACGATCATTGCAAGAACACGAAAGCAAGTTCGAAAAATTAATGCAGAGATTAAGAGCTGCAAATTTAAAATTACAACCAGATAAATGCGAATTCTTACGACGTGAAGTTATGTATCTAGGACATATAATTGGATCTGACGGAGTCAAGCCTGACCCCGCTAAGATAAAGGCAATAATGAATTTTCCTACTCCGAAGAATCCGAAAAACATCAAACAATTCCTAGGACTAGCCGGATATTATAGAAGATTTATTCCCAATTTTTCCAAAGTTGCTAAACCATTAACCGACCTCTTAAAAAAGGATAAGAAATTCGATTGGCAGGACAAACAAGCAGAAGCATTCGATATTCTAAGGAATTCACTATGATCTGAGCCTATTTTACGATATCCCGACTTTACTAATCCATTCATTCTAACCACCGATGCATCTGGATATGCGGTCGGAGGAGTGCTCAGTCAAGGAATAATAGGGAAAGATCTACCCGTTGCCTACACGTCTCGAATTCTAAATTCCGCCGAACAAAATTATTCTACAATAGAGAAAGAATGTTTAGCTATCATTTATTGTGTAAATCATTTTAGACCTTATTTATACGGAAGAATATTCACTATAGTAACTGACCATAAACCATTAGTGTGGCTACACTCCATCAAGGATCCTTCCTCAAGATTATGGAAGTGGAGAATGAAACTCTCTGAATATCAGTATGAAATACAATATAAAAAAGGAACTCTAAATTATAACGCTGATGCCTTATCCAGAAATCCACCCGTCGACGTGGCTATTCCGTTATTCCTCATTGATGAAGGAGAATATTCATCCGACGAATCCATATTTTCGTATAAGCCTCAAAGGCCAAAGGGAAAATCTAGTACACCTGAAGGTCAGAATGCAGGACCTAATCAGGAAGACATGGGAAACTATCAAAAAACCACCGAGACTTCGGCCCCCGTAGAGCGTCAACCAGCAGAAGATTATCAAAATTATTCTGTCGAACAAGAAAATAACAATTACGGAGTCACAATCGAAGAAGTTACTGACTCTGAAGACAGCGACGATACGGATTATACTGAAATAATAGAATCCGACATTGTACCGTATCAGTCAAACCCACAACAACTGAATCCACCAGCTCTTCCACCATGGAGTCGAGCCTTAGTGCGAGAAGTTAGAGAGGATTTACTCCAACAGAAAGATAATCACACAATATTTATTTACCAGAACGGGACAGCTTATGACAATGGCGCAAAATCATATCAAGAAGCCAATTTACTCCCCAAATATGAAGGATTGGCATTCGAAAGGGCCAGGGTATGTACTGTAAAAGGAAACACGTTAATTGCCCTCCCCATCAAATACGATTATCATACCCTTATAGAAGCCCAGAATCTTAAAAACTGTCTACACTCTTTAGTGGATGTCATTACTGAACTTGGACTCTCTTCCATAAGTCTTAGTAAGACCGAACGCTTCGACGACCTTCCATGGTCATACATCCTTAACCAACTCAAAAGATATCTACAGGAATTACCCATTAA
Source organism: Camponotus vicinus (assembly GCF_025532165.1). NCBI lineage: Eukaryota > Metazoa > Arthropoda > Insecta > Hymenoptera > Formicidae > Camponotus > Camponotus vicinus. The sequence continues at coordinate 11,548,729 of NW_028141946.1, forward strand.
TATAACGATATGCTTAAATTTAATTCAAACGCCTGAAATCGAAAAACGTCAATCTCTAATTTTGGAAAATCATGCCTCAGCTCATGGAGGACATAAAGGTGTAACGAAGACCTATAACCGCCTTAGATCTCGTTACTGCTGGAAAACAATGAAAAAGGATATTCAGGAATTCATTAGAACCTGTCGGGAGTGTCAAATAAAGAAACTAACTAGAATAAAAACCAAGCAACCCATGGTTATAACGGATACCCCAGGGGCTGCTTTTGATAAAGTGTTACGTCCCGGGATGTCGCGGCTCTAAAAGAGAATTCGGACGTCGCGGGGCTCGATCGCTTTTTCGGGTCAAGCGAACCTATGCGGCTCTTCCCGGGGATACGTGCGATCTGAAGCGCTCGGAATTATTGTTCGGGCTCGGAGTCAGTGGACTCTTCGTCGGGGTACACGATAGGGATGACTATATTACCGTCTTGAGTTACTGGATGATTGGCAGGGTGTAGCCAATAGTCTAGAAGTCGCTCAGGGCACTCGGGGCATTCGTCGCTAATTCTGATGCTGCTTAATCTACTTCCACAGGAGTAACACCCGAATCCGATGGGTTCGCCAATTATAAGTCTATGTTTCGTCACGTAATTATACCGTAGACGTTCTTCAGCGGGCAGGGAATAATAACAGAATGCGCACAGAGCGGCTCTAGTTTGATTATTCGCGAAACCGCAAGCTTTCTGGCAAAAGCTCAGGGAGAGATCGGGGGTATTAAGGGGGGTCTGAGTGATCCGATCACGAAACACGCGGGATCGCATCGGGGAGGAGCGATTTTATCGGGTGAAATCCGATTTTCCAGGGATTTTCTTGAAAGTAGGTCTCGGTTGGGACTAAGTCCCTTTAACGCAGCGTCGGTTTAAAGGGATTCGGGAAAGTAGGTCACGGGGTAATTGGGTCAATTTATGTAGGTCACTGGGTCATCGCATTAAATCCCAAAATAAAAATTAGGTCACTGGGTCAGTGGGTCATCGCGTTAAATCCCAAAATAAAAATTAGGTCACTGGGTCAGTGGGTCATCGCGTTAAATCCCAAAATAAAATTAGGTCACTGGGTCAGTGGGTCATCGCGTTAAATCCCAAAATAAAAATTAGGTCACTGGGTCAGTGGGTCATCGCGTTAAATCCCAAAATAAAAATTAGGTCACTGGGTCAGTGGGTCATCGCGTTAAATCCCAAAATTGAAAATAGGTTAGTAGGTCGTTGCGTTAAATCCCAAGCGTCGGATTAAATCCCAATTCATAATTTCGTTAATTACAGCTTAAGGAGAGGACCGCGGTCATTTATCACTATGAATTCGAATTGTTGTTATTATTATTATTAATATTTGGCTATTATTCGCGGAATAGAGCCGGTATTCGCGGTAATTCGCGGAGATAAGGCCGGGGATTTAATACAGAGAGACTCGATTGACCACTGGAATGTACCGCGGCGCCGAAGGGTCGGGCTAAGATCGTAAAAGTGAAACCTTATACAAAAACACGATGGGCCTGGCAAAAAGTCGTGACTTGCACAAACAGGAATTTTCAACCGTCACTTACCTCCAAGATGGCTTCGCTTCATTTCCTTTCAAAGATTAATTTCCACGTGGCCTGGCCGCGTTGATTAATCAAGCTGCACTGGTAGGCGGGGATCGCGGCGCTCCACGCGGGTCTCCGGGATGAACGGAAGCGGGTTGATGCGGCTGGTTATCAACGTCGATGGGGATGAGTCGTTCTGGCCACTTTATTAAGCACGTGGTTTTATTTGCACTCGCGAATAATTGTTCGTATTCTTTATCGTAGTGGTTTGTTTCTACGATATCGATATAATTGGTGGATGCGGCGTAGTAATGTCTCGCTATCATCCGACGGAGTTGATTTTTCCTACCGGCACGGCGTGTTTTAGGCATTGTAGAAAATTAAAGTCATATTCGGATTTTCTGTAGGCGTCGAGCGGCTTGTCCTCTCTGAGCCGTCACTTCAAATCAGAAATGATTGATTATGCTTCGGATTTTCTGTAGACGTCGAGCGGCTTGTCCTCTCTGAGTCGTCACTTTGAATCAGAAGTAATCAATTATGCTTCGTATTTTCTGTAGGCGACGAGCGGTTTGTCCTCTCTGTCGTTACTTCAAATACGAAAACTCGATTTAATTGTTATAATTTAGTAGCACGTGCCTGGTTAAGAATATCTGTATATTAACGTCGCGTCGCGTGGGATGTGGATTTATTGAATTAGGATTCTTTGAATGATCACGAAGTTTAGCACACACTAATATATATATTTCTAAAATAATACACAAAATGTAATATATTTAAACTAGCACTTAGATTCGAGAATGAATTTATAATGAATTTGGAATTTGAGTTAAGATTATGATATGGAATTAGAGTTAGAGTCCAGCTTAGGACTTGTCGGTTCGGTGTCGCGAGTTAGACTGCTTGAGTCTGGGCCCGCTCCGAGGTCCCTCGATTTCGGCGGCTCGACTGCTGCGGCGGTCGAAAGTGGGGAGCTTGGAGAGAGAGGGGCCCTAGCTGAGCGCCATCTCTGGGCGCTTGGCGGAGGCTTAAATCTAACGCAGTGCCGCGCTCGGCCGCTAGTCGGAGTTCGGTGTCATAGCGCGCCTTGGCGCGCTTTTCAAATGCGCTGAAAGAAACTTAGAAGATTTACATGAAAGTTCGTGGAAAAATCAGGCGCGGGATGTAACACCTCCCCCCTTAGATGAAAATGTTGGACGATGTTCCAACATTTTCCATGTATAATCTAAAGTAATGTAAATTATTTCGCACGCTCTTATATTCTATGTATAATATGCTTAGAACTATTTTGTGTGCACTACACGTTTTCGTTCAAAAGTTTTCGAAGTTCTCGGTAGTCACGCACTTCATTTATTGGGGGCTCTATGGGGGTTGGTCGAATGTCTTCGGTTATTGGGAGGGCTTTAGGGGGCTGATTTTCTGGCGTCGAAAGGGGTTTGGAGGATCGCTGATTCTCGTCGTCCATTCGTCGTCTTGGTGATCCTGTGTACAGGAGCAGGTTCGTCATTGAAGTCCATACCGCTCCCAGTAGATGTAGGCTCCATCCGTATATCGAATGCAATGCGTATCCGTGGATGATGGTGTCCACGATTAGCTTTATTAATCGGATTATTATGAAAATTCCGATCACACCTGCGCTGGCCGATCCGAATGTGATAAATCCTGTCCACAATTTTTGCCCTGCGTTCTCCGCGATCTGGTCCAAGGATTTTTCGTCTAGCAGGTTTAGCATGGATATGCTTCCTGCTGGTATTTCTCGTCCCATGGCCCCTCTCGCTATTGTATTCAGCATCGAAGGTTTTTCCATAGGGAACATTATGTGGTCGCGGAGTCTGTCTAGATCTTCGCTGGTATAGATGCCGCTGGTGGCGAGAGAGGAGGGGCTCACGTATTTCCAGGTGGGTTTCGTGAGCGGTTGGATGATCAAAGGTGCCGCCGCCTCTTGTGGTCGTGGCATCAGGCGGTACCAGCTGCCGTGTATGTTGTACATAACTGGCAGGAATTCGTTGCAGTCCCTCGGCGTTCCTTTTTTGGTGAGTATCCTTGTCCTTGGTAGCATGAATAATGATTGATTTTTATACGTTACCGGGATTTCGTTATAGCAGACGTCCGTTGGTCGTACTCGGCATTCTACAGCTAGACATTTGACCAGGTGTAGGGCTTCTCCCGCCATGACTGCGGTGTATCCAGGTGCCTTCATTATTCGATGCGCCATTTCGTCAGGGGCGAAACTGGCGAGCGAGAGCGCGTTTTGTAATATCTCTTTTTCGAGCGCGCATTTTTGTTCCATTATGTCGCGGTAGAGTCGCGTCAGTTGTGTCTTAATATGTTTTTCTACGTATATAAATTTAGAATTGTTACGTCCCGCAACGAAAAAATTTAAAATCTTACTTATAAAAGTATAATCCCTACTTATTCTCTCATCCTATATAATCTTTGCGCGATACTATATATAATTACTATATATTTGCGCCATAATATTATATATAATCAATATATATATACATCAATTTAATAATAATCAGTTCTCATGTAGTCAAAATACTAGTAACCACCAGTACTAACCGAAAGCTGGACTTATACACATCTATCAATCAAGAAAAAGTAATAGGCTCTTTGAAACAGTCATTTATAATAATCGTAAAAGAATTTCAATATATATATAATTATTATTTATGCAATTTTAATAAAGCTGCAAAAGCCTCATACAATCACCTTAAAATCGCTTATGAAATTTCATAAATCAATAGCAAAATACTATATATATATATATATATATATATATATATTTATATATATATATTCGCCATAATCTCATATTAATACAATACATTGATTGATGTGGTGTATAGCCAGAAAGATATTACAATGAATTAGCAGTACTGGTACTGGTCGTATATAATGATATTTATCTTAATAATTAACTTTACTAAGAAAAGAAATTTATTCGAAATTTTATTATCAAGAAAAACTCTCAGCAAATCACTCTAAATAATGTAACCGTCAACAACACTTGCAACAAGACTTCGTATGAATCGGTATGCGAACAAATTCGTCGGTGACTGGCTTATAGCCTCTTGTGCGTTCCTTCACATTCTTCTGGTAAATTTGGCATGGGAAAATTTCCATAGCCATGAATCCCGAAACCTGAAAATATTATAACTAATTAGTATTTAGACAAATAAAGACATAAATCAATAAACAATAAAAAACACATATATATATATATATAAAAGTTTAATTATTATCAAATAATAAATATATTTACTTTGATTATTTAATTATAAAATTAAAACGTAAAAACAGATGACCAGTAACGACTAAATAATAATCCTTTGTAAAATAACAAGCTTCTTTTAAAAAGAAAATGATTTAAATAATTCTTAACAAATAAAATATAATTTGTTTCAAAGAATAGTATAAAGAATTTCGTATCTTATATAATCTTTACTTGTAATTATATATAATCACTATAAATCCACTTTATATTATATGTAACCAATATATATAGATATTCACTCAATATTCATATTATTCAGTTATCACATATAACCAAAAAAGGATATCCCTATGCGTGTATATGCGCTTACTACAAAGGAAAAGACATAAATCAAAATATTTTATCAAACGATACTCACCTAAATTCTATTAATAAATGATTTTGAGCCCATGCGTATCTTTTTAATAAACAGTATGTTCGGTTGTCATAAAAGAGATGCAGCGATTATAAATTTTGAAACCTGAAAATCAAATAATTAATTAATATTTTGTAATAAATATCTACAGTAAAAATGTTAACAAATGCTCCGAAAGTGAGCCACATAAAATATTAATACGAAAATTTACAAAGAATCATCAATAACAAAAGGAAAGTTATAAAGTTAATATTCTACGTACATATAAGAATATAAAACAATAAATAAATGTACCAAGTCAAACAAAAATTAATACCCATGAATAATAATTGTTACTAAAACAATACGCTTTAAAAATCAGTAATTATAATCCGTAATAAAATAATTAACAATATATATATATATTTTTTATATTCATGAGAAACAAAATTAATAAATTTTCCTTGAATAAATATTTTTCTAAACATTATAATAAATCTTTACTGTACATTAATACCATTGGCCTAATATGTCTGTATAAAACTCTAATTATCATTGAATAACATTTAACTTTGACTATTTAATTACAAAATGTAAATGGCCAATAATCACCAAATAATAATCTTTTATAAAGTAACGAGCTTCTTTCAGAAATTAATGATTTAAACATTTCTTAATAAAATATAATTAATAAAATATAATTAATAAAATATAATATAATTAATAAATAAAATATAATTAATCAAGCAAGAATTTCCTTTAAAAATCCTAGATTATTTTAATTCTTGGTCCTCGTTGAGTTCCCGTAAATATATATATATATGTTCACTATCAGGAAGTAATTTTCCTCAGAGTCTTGATACCTGAAAAATATAATAAATGTATAAGAAAATCTACTATAGAAATTATTAAATAAACCATTCAAAATATAATACATACTTACACACTTTTTATGATCCTATATATATATATTATTTAGCCTCTTCCTAATAACGTAAGACAGCTTGTTATAAATAAGTAGCAAGAATTCCAAGTCCCAGCAACTGAAAATAATAATCAAATAATATTTGGCCGTATGAAAAATTAACTTAACAAAAATGTACTAAAAAATCAATCTATACAAAAATCTATTATCATTATAAAAGTTTGATTGATCAAAATTACTATATTAAAAAGGTTTAATATTTTATAAATGTATATAATTATATAGGAATAAAAGAAATCAAATAGTAAAAGAAGTATAATAAATCAAATATTAATATATTAAATTTCAACAATAAATATATTAAATTAAATAATAATTACTAAACAATAACTAAATAATAAAGAAATGTCAAGAAATTATTATGAATAAAATTTTATACGTAACTCTTTGCTGCATGCAGAATAATAAGTCACCCTATAAACATAGCCTCCACTTGGTTGTCCACCGGGTGTCCCAATATTTTCATCACCTAACGAAAACGCTATACAGAAAAATAAAAATATATTTATTAATAAAATTCCTTAGAAATATAGTTCAATAACAAATCACAAATATGCTTCCTCAAATATATAATTAACCGACTACATCTATCGAAATTTATACACGAGACCTCAATAGGTAGTAGTACGTGAAAGTGAGAGAGACCGCACTATCGGGTGACTCGCGCGAGTGAGAGAGACAGCGCTATACGCCATACCGTATGTAAAAATTAATAAGAATTAAACCGCGAAACAAGCTCGGACAGACTTGTCACCCTCATTATTAGTATAAATACATATGTAGTTATTAATAAAAATTTAAAAGATAATGCATTAAAATACTAAAGGTACATAATATTATACATGAATACATATATTATATATATATATATATATATATAATATATATTTTATAAATATATGATATAATTAAATAAAACCTTTAATTCATTAATTAACTTATCAAAATAATAAACTTACCAAATAAACTTCCGAAATAATTCGCACAGATTCCTCAAAATCCTTTCAATGCTGCATATTCTTATATGGTTTAAGCCTGTCTGTTGTCCGTGAATAATCCATTGGTCCATATCCCTTCCAACATATATATATATTATATATGCAACCTAGACAAATAAGAAAAAATTCAAATAATAACACATTTAAACTCTAAGCGTAAGAACATAATAATTAATACATTATAAAAATCTCTTTTCATATACGTATATTCTATATAGTTATTCAAATAAAATTTCACTACATAATAATAAATTATATAAAATCTAATTTCTTATCCACCCATTATTGCCAAATAATACATATATTTTTCATTTTGATTATTTAATTGCAAAATTTTATATACAATTAAAATATAATAAGTAAGCAATGATAACCAAATAATAAACCATTTTCATTATGTGAAAGCTCAACATTATTTAATATAAATATATTTAATAAATGACCGAAAGTTATCAAGTCAAGCACATTCAAAATAATATTAAAATATTTCAAAATATCCAAAACTTATCCGCAATTAGAGGTGCATAGAGTTAATAAGTCATGGCCAGATGATCATATGTGAGTATTTTAATCCGCTCCGACAATAGTCTAATAAACGTTCTATATTGTCGATTAAAATACAGCCAAGCTATAAATGATATGCACCCTCGAATATCTTCTGTATAGAATGTCGCTTTACAAAATATCTGAAAAATATAATAACTATATAAGACAAATATATTAAATTATTTAAATTATTAATAACTATAAATAATAAAGATTCTGATTTAATAAAACCAATAATGCAAAATAAAGCTCATAACTCTTCACTATGTGCAGAATTATAAATCTATATAACTACTAAATAAATTTTGTTATAACAAAAATTTACACATATATAACACACATGAAATATAAAGTTTAAATAATAATAATACAAGGTAATAAATATACATATTAATAATAATAATGAATGTATGGTCTTATAAAATTCATTATGCATAATTTTATTATTGAGACGACTAATAAGTCTCCTTATAAGAGCACAAGGCTAAGTCCAGCGTACCGCGTTATCTCCCCTATTACTTTGTTATCTCCCCTAATGTTTTCGACGTCCGTGCCGAGTCTTAATGCGAAAGGGACTCGCGAATATATAATGTATGAATATTATAAGGAGCGCCTTCTTATTGCAAGAGTAATAAATCATTACGAAATTATAAATTATAAAAGAATATATATATATTATATAATAAATTAATCCATATCATTAACCAACAAGATCCAACAGTAATACATTTTTTAGCAAACTTTCAAGCCTTCAAAAAGGAAATAACAATATGTATAATACATATTTAATTAATAAAATAATGAAGATAAAATTTTTAACAATTACATTTATTAACTTTTACAAACAATATATATAAGTATATATATATATATATATATATATTCTATACAATTAACAAGTAAGGAATATATGAATAAATTATAACGAATGAAATTATTAAATCGATTTATAAAGCGTTATAAATTCACTCACCAAAAGATAAGCGACCCTCCGAGCTTCATCCGGTGCAGCTGCACATGAGCTCACTCAGCGATAAGATAAGGCCTGGCGCGACTGCCTGGCGCGACAGCCTGGCACGGCGAACACCTGCATCCGGTGATAAAAAAGCTCGCCACATCCTTTGTTCCAAGAGCTGAATAATAAAAAGAATAATTAATACACTTTTATATTATAATGTAACACAATTATTATTAACAACTATCTAGACCATGCACCTATATGCACATACATATATATATATATCATATAATTATTATATAGCAAATTGTAATTATAATGGTTTATAACACCAGAATTTGTTTATAACATTGTTAACTAGAACTATATAATTAATATAAAGAAAGTTAAAAATCAATTCTAAACGGAACATGCTAGAACGATCATTCACACTTCTATTGAAAGAGGTTGAGATTCTATATTAAAAAAAATATATGCATGCAAATTATTAAAATTCTGGTGACTAAAAACCTATTGTAAAAGCCTTACCTTTTGTAAAATGAATTAACGAGCTCGATGCATGGACAATACTGACAGCTCCGTCGTCCCCACTATCCCCACGCAAGAGCGCGGCCACTACGTCATAGCGCGCTCGAAGAAGAAGGACAGCTATAGCGGCAAGCGGCGGTCGAGCCGCCTACGCCCGGGAGCGCCGCATTCTCCTACCACTGCGGATAGCCGGCACGGAGTAGGGACCAGAGGGTACCTCAGGGAGCGCAGCTCAGTCTTCCGCGCATTTGACCCGACGCTCTTGAGACAACATCACCTGGCATTTGACCAGGAGCTCTCTGAAGAACAAGAACAGTAGCAGTCACGAACCATTTAAAATCGAAATAAAGACTTAGTCTCAAAACATTATTCGACTTAAAAACTTAGTCGCGAGAGCTGTAAGACAGTAGTATACTTGAACAATAAAAGTGTTTTATTTGAACATCATCGCGGTCTTCTGCCATTTATTTACTACCGGCTCCTTCGACTCTCCTGCCAAGGCATCACTGAGGTCGACAGTCCACAGCGGAGGCTCGACGAGCACTTCCAACCGCAGTACTTTTGGGTAAGTACTCGTTTTAATTATTCAATATTTTCCTTTTCATCTCTCGTGATCTGCAACCATCAACCGAATATTATTATTATTTTTGCATGACATATTGAAGAATTTTATTATACATAATAGTCAACAACTTACCTTCATACAATTCCAACGTCTTCTCCTTCCGATAACACGAGTACGTTGATTGCCTTTGAACGTTAAACGCTCAGTCTGTCTTTGGTTTTATCCACAAGAGTGAATCGTCGCCTTCGACTTGTCAATCGATGTGCATTGGGTAGTCTACTCTACCCCTCTGCCGTTTCCGCGAAGAATTTTCTTTAGAGGAAATTTCTTTACGGACTCTGTGCCGCTGTGACGTGACGTCTTGCACATCGAAACTCGTCGTAGAGCATGGGACGCGCTCTTTAAGGACCGACTGACACATAGTATGATAACTCTGGTTTAGTATCATATATTAGAAGAATTATTTAATAATAATAAAACTAAACCAGTAGGTACGGTATCCATCTGATATTCAAACATTCCTACACCCCCTTCCTTACCACGTCACTGCATGTGAGGTAATTAACTAATAATTTTCTCTCATAATAAATGAGGAGTCGCGATTTCAGAATCTGTCCTGTCTCTTTCTCTAAACCGGTTACGAAACTTTAGATTCACGCGGTACATTCTTTTTTGACAGGTGACCCCTCGAAATTTCCATCGTGTTACGTCCCGCAACGAAAAATTTAAAATCTTATTTATAAAAATATAATCCCTACCTATCCTCTCATCCTATATAATCTTTGCGCGATACTATATATAATCACTATATATTTGCGTCATAATATTATATATAATCAATATATATATACATCAATTTAATAATAATCAGTTCTCATGTAGTCAAAATACTAGTAACCACCAGTACTAACCGAAAGCTGGACTTATACACATCTATCAATCAAGAAAAGGTAATAGGCTCTTTGAAACAGTCATTTATAATAATCGTAAAAGAATTTCGATATATATATAATTATTATTTATGCAATTTTAATAAAGCTGCAAAAGCCCCACACAATCACCTTAAAATCGCTTATGAAATTTCATAAATCAATAGCAAAATCTCTATATATATATATATATATTTATATATATATTCGCCATAATCTCATATTAATACAATACATTGATTGATGTGGTATATAGCCAGAAAGATATTACAATGAATTAGCAGTACTGGTACTGGTCGTATATAATGATATTAATCTTAATAACTAACCTTACTAAGAAAAGAAATTTATTCGAAATTTTATTATCAAGAAAAACTCTTAGCAAATCATTTGCAACAAGACTTCGTATAAATTGGTATACGAACAAATCCGTTGGTAACTGGTCTTATAGCCTCTTGTGCGTTCCTTTACATTCTTCTGGTAAAATTGGCATGGGAAAATTTCCATAGCCATGAATCCCGAAACCTGAAAATATTATAACTAATTAGTATTTAGACAAATAAAGACATAAATCAATAAACAATGAAAAACACATATATATATATATATAAAAGTTTAATTATTATCAAATAATAAATATATTTACTTTGATTATTTAATTATAAAATTAAAATGTAAAAACAGATGACCAGTAACGATTAAATAATAATCCTTTGTAAAATAACAAGCTTCTTTTAAAAGGAAAATGATTTAAATAATTCTTAACAAATAAAATATAATTTGTTTCAAAGAATAGTATAAAGAATTTCGTATCTTATATAATCTTTACTTGTAATTATATATAATCACTATAAATCCACTTTATATTATATGTAACCAATATATATAGATATTCACTCAATATTCGTATTATTCAGTTATCACATATAACCAAAAAATGATATCCCTATGCATGTATACGCGCTTACTACAAAGGAAAAGGCATAAATCAAAATATTTTATCAAACGATACGCACCTAAATTCTATTAATAAATGATTTAGTGAGCCCATGCGTATCTTTTCGATAAATAGTATGGTCAATTGTCATAAAAGAGATGCAGCGATTATAAATTTTGAAACCTGAAAATCATATAATTAATTAATATTTTGGGATAAATAACCTACAGTAAAAATGCTAACAAATGCTCCGAAAGTGAGCCACATAAAATATTAATACGAAAATTTATAAAGAATCATCAATAACAAAAGGAAAGTTATAAAGTTAACATTCTACGTACATATAAGAATATGAAACAATAAATAAATGTACCAAGTCAAACAAAAATTAATATCCATGAATAATAATTGTTACTAAAACAATACGCTTTAAAAATCAGTAATTATAATCCGTAATAAAATAATTAACAATATATATATATATATTTTTATATTCATGAGAAACAAAATTAATAAATTTTCCTTGAATAAATATTTTTCTAAACGTTATAATAAATCTTTACTGTACATTAATACCATTGGCCAAATATGTCTGTATAAAATTCTAATTATTACTGAATAACATTTAACTTTGACTATTTAATTACAAAATGTAAATGGCCAATAACTAAATAATAATCTTTTATAAAGTAACGAGCTTCTTTTAGAAATTAATGATCTAAACATTTCTTAATAAAATATAATTAATAAAATATATATATAAAATATAATTAATGAATAAAATATAATTAATCAAGCAAGAATTTCCTTTAAAAATCCTAGATTATTTTAATTTTTGGTCCTCATTGAGTTCCCGTAAATATATATATATGTTCACTATCAGGAAGTAATTTTCCTCAGAGTCTTGATACCTGAAAAATATAATAAATATATAAGAAAATCTACTATAGAAATTATTAAATAAACCATTTAAAATATAATACATACTTGCACACCTTTTATGATCCTATATATATAATATTTATCCTCTTCCTAATAACGTAAGACAGCTTGTTATAAATAAGTAGCAAGAATTCCAAGACCCAGCAACTGAAAATAATAATCAAATAATATTTGGCCGTATGAAAAATTAACTTAACAAAAATGTACTAACAAATCAATCTATACAAAAATCTATTACCATTATAAAAGTTTGATTGATCAAAATTACTATATTAAAAAGGTTTAATATTTTATAAATGTATATAATTATATAGGAGTAAAAGAAATCAAATAGTAAAAGAAGTATAATAAATCAAATATTAATATATTAAATTTCAACAATAAATATATTAAATTAAATAATAACTACTAAACAATAACTAAATAATAAAGAAATGTCAAGAAATTATTATGAATAAAATTTTATACGTAACTCTTTGCTGCATACAGAATAATAAGTCACCCTATAAACATAGCCTCCACTTGGTTGTCCACCGGGTGTCCCAATATTTTCATCACCTAACGAAAACGCTATACGGAAAAATAAAAATATATTTATTAATAAAATTCCTTAGAAATATATTTCAATAACAAATCACAAATATGCCTCCTCAAATATATAATCAACAGACTACATCTATCGAAATTTATACACGAGACCTCAATAGGTAGTAGTACGTGAAAGTGAGAGAGACCGCACTATCGGGTGACTCGCGCGAGTGAGAGAGACAACGCTATACGTAATACTATATGTAAAAATTAATAAGAATTAAACCGCGAAACAAGCTCGGACAGACTTGTCACCCTCATTATTAGTAAAAATACATATGTAGTTATTAATAAAAATTTAAAAGATAATGCATTAAAATACTAAATATTAAATACATATAAAATACATAATATTATACATGAATACATATATTATATATATGTATATATAATATATATTTTATAAATATATGATATAATTAAATAAAACTTTTAATTCATTAATTAACTTATCAAAATAATAAACTTACCAAATAAACTCCCGAAATAATTCGCACAGATTCCTCAAAATCCTTTCAATGCTGCATATTCTTATATGGTTTAAGCCTGTCTGTTGTCCGTGAATAATCCATTGGTCCATATTCCTTCCAACATATATATATATTATATATGCAACCTAGACAAATAAGAAAAATTCAAATAATAACACGTTTAAACTCTAAGCATAAGAACATAATAATTAATACATTATAAAAATCTCTTTTCATATACGTATATTCTATATAGTTATTCAAATAAAACTTCACTACATAATAATAAATTATATAAAATCTAATTTCTTATCCACCCATTATTGCTAAATAATACATATATTTTTCATTTTGACTATTAATTGCAAAATTTTATATACAATTAAAATATAATGAGTAAGCAATGATAACCAAATAATAAACCATTTTCATTATGTGAAAAGCTCAACATTAATTAATGTATGTATATATTTAATAAATGACCGAAAGTTGTCAAGTCAAGCACATTCAAAATAATATTAAAATATTTCAAAATATCCAAAACTTATCCGCAATTAGAGGTGCATAGAGTTAATAAGTCATGGCCAGATGATCATATGTGAGTATTTTAATCCGCTCCGACAATAGTCTAATAAACGTTCTATATTGTCGATTAAAATACAGCCAAGCTATAAATGATATGCACCCTCGAATATCTTCTGTATAGAATGTCGCTTTACAAAATATCTGAAAAATATAATAACTATATAAGACAAATATATTAAATTATTTAAATTATTAATAATTATAAATAATAAAGATTCTGATTTAATAAAACCAATAATGCAAAATAAAGCTCATAACTCTTTACTGTGTGCAGAATTATAAATCTATATAACTACTAAATAAATTTTGTTATAACAAAACCTTACACATATATAACACACATGAAATATAAAGTTTAAATAATAATAATACAAGGTAATAAATATACATATTAATAATAATAATGAATGTATGGTCTTATAAAATTCATTATGCATGATTTTATTATTGAGACGAATAATAAGTCTCCTTATAAGAGCACAAGGCTAAGTCCAGCGTACCGCGTTATCTCCCCTATTACTTTGTTATCTCCCCTAATGTTTTCGACGTCCGTGCCGAGTCTTAATGCAAAAGGGACTCGCGAATATATAATGTATGAATATTATAAGGAGCGCTTTCTTATTGCAAGAGTAATAAGTTATTACGAAATTATAAATTATAAAAGAATATATATATATATTATATGTTAAATTAATCCATATCATTAACTAACAAAGATCCAACAGTAATGCAATTTTTTTAGCAAACTTTCAAGCCTTCAAAAGAGAAATAACAATATGTATAATACATATTTAATTAATAAAATAATGAAGATAAAATTTTTAACAATTACATTTATTAACTTTTACAAACAATATATATAAGTATATATATATATATTCTATACAATTAACAAGTAAGGAATATATGAATAAATTATAACGAACGAAATTATTAAATCGATTAATAAAGCGTTATAAATTCACTCACCAATAAAGCGTTATAAATTCACTCACCAAAAGATAAGCGACCCTCCGAGCTTCATCCGGTGCAGCTGCACATGAGCTCACTCAGCGATAAGATAAGGCCTGGCGCGACTGCCTGGCGCGACTGCCTGGCACGGCGAACACCTGCATCCGGTGATAAAACAGCCCGCCACATCCTTTGTTCCAAGAGCTGAATAATAAAAAGAATAATTAATACACTTTTATATTATAATGTAACACAATTATTATTAACAACTATCTAGACCATGCACCTATATGCACATACATACATACATATATCGTATAATTATTATATAGCAAATTGTAATTATAATGGTTTATAACACCAGAATTTGTTTATAACATTGTTAACTAAAACTATATAATTAATATAAAGAAAGTTAAAAATCAATTCTAAACGGAACATGCTAGAACGATCATTCACACTTCTATTGAAAGAGGTTGAGATTCTATATTAAAAAATATATGCATGCAAATTATTAAAATTCTGGTGACTAAAAACCTATTGTAAAAGCCTTACCTTTTGTAAAATGAATTAACGAGCTCGATGCATGGACAATACTGACAGCTCCGTCGTCCCCACTATCCCCACGCAAGAGCGCGGCCACTACGTCATAGCGCGCTCGAAGAAGAAGGACAGCTATAGCGGCAAGAGGCGGTCGAGCCGCCTACGCCCGGGAGCGCCGTATTCTCCTACCACTGCGGATAGCCGGCACGGAGTAGGGACCAGAGGGTACCTCAGGGAGCGCAGCTCAGTCTTCCGCGCATTTGACCTGGAGCTCTCGAGAAGAAAACAACTAAAGCGATCACGAGCGTATTATAGAACATTTTCGAGTCGAAAAAGAACTTAGTCGCAGGATATTTTTCCGGACTAAGAACTTAGTCTAGAGAGCAGTCGAATATTATAGTATACTTTAAGAAAATAAAGTGTCTTTGAACCATCACTTGGGTCTTCTGCCAATCATTTGTCACCAGTTCCTCCGACTCTCCTACAGGGACATCGCCGAGGCAGACCGTCCTCCACGGAGATTCATCGCATATCCTGACAGCAGTACTTTTGGGTAAGTACTCGTTTTAATTATTCAATATTTTCTTTTTCATCTCTCGTGATCTGCAACCATCAACCGAATATTATTATTATTATTATTATTTTTGCATGACATATTGAAGAATTTTATTATACATAATAGTCAACAACTTACCTTCATACAATTCCAACGTCTTCTCCTTCTGATAACACGAGTACGTTGATTGCCTTTGAATGTTCAACGCTCAGTCTGTCTTTGGTTTTATCCACAAGAGTGAATCGTCGCCTTCGACTTGTCAATCGATGTGCATTGGGTAGTCTACTCTACCCCTCTGCCGTTTCCGCGAAGAATTTTCTCCAGGGAAATTTCTTTACGGACTCTGTGCCGCTGTGACGTGACGTCTTGCACATCGAAACTTGTCGTAGAGCACGGGACGCGCTCTTTAAGGACCGACTGACACATAGTATGATAACTCTGGTTTAGTATAATATATTAGAGGAATTATTTTATAATAATAAAACTAAACCAGCAGGCACGGTATCCATCTTATATTTAAATATCCCTACACACCCTTCCTTACCACGTCACTGCATGTAAGGTAACTATCTAATAATTTTCTCTTATAATAAATGAGGAGTCGCGATTTCAGAATCTGTCCTGTCTTTTTCTTTAAACCGGTCACGAAACTTTAGATTTACGCGGTACATCCTTTGTTGACAGGTGACTCCTCGAAATTTCCATCGTAAGTATTAGATGCCGCGAAATAATTTCAAATTATCCTTTCAATAAAACAAATTTAAAATTTAAATTATTTCAATAATAGATGGTTAGCGCCCGACGACCAGATCCAATAACTCGCCGCGAATTTCCCTTACAAAATCCAGGTGTAACCCGGCGGGAAATATTTAGACAGCGGTTATTACGAGATCGCCCCTCCGTCGCTCGTCAATTATTTATAGATAGGGACGAGATTCCTACCGGAATAGCAAGGGCCGCAACCGACCGCGAAGACACACTCTTCGACCTCTCCTTCGCACCCTTGCCCCCGGAGCTTAACCCCGAAACCACCGACGGCAATCTCCCTGCGATACCAGCTAGCGCAGAGTCCGAGGAAGAGGAAATTGAATCTGCGGAATCGGACACATCAAGCGACGCGTCCACAATAATTATTGATTTGGAAGACCGAACGGACGGAATTCCCTTGGGACTGCTCCGCGCTTGGGAGCGAAACGGGGAAATAAGGAGGAGCCCAGCGACGTTGGATCGACGGGTCCAAACTTCACCGCCGCCTAGCCTCCCACGAACCCCAGACTCTTTTCCGGGGTATTCGCCGCCAAATTATTCTCCTGTCTTGCCTGGAGAAGTGGATTTAGATTCCACAAATATCACTCCAAGTGAAGAGGACTTTATAGATTACGAAATTAACCAGCTTCTTGATTATTTGGATAGCGAAGAGTTCCTCGATTCTATTGTCGAACCATAAAATCCTAAATAACTTTTAACTATACATATATATAAATATATCCAATACATATATATAATTTAATTTCACTAAAATTACCTTACAAACTAATGTAGAAGAACGAGGAAGGATAAAATAAATAAAAGGAAAAAATAGAAATTTATAATATAATAAATCTGCATATTTATTTGTCAACCTTAAATACCTCCGAAAAGAAGCGTCCTATAGATCCTAATCTCTCGGCGTCCCAGGGTATAGCCGGCTTAGCAGGTTGCCCTGAAAAAGAAATAGAGAGATATAATATTGTTCGTCCCTGCACGGTGCGCCCTGCAGAATCGTTGAATAAACGATCGAATAGGACGTAACAATCGTAAGTATTAGATGTCGCGAAATAATTTTAAATTATCCTTTCGATAAAACAAATTTTAAAATTTAAATTATTTCAATAATAGATGGTAAACGCATTACGCATCGATCCAGTTCTCCGTCGCGAGATCCCCTTTCATCGGGCGGGTATAAGGCGTCGCGAGTATTTCCGACAGCGTCTGTTGAGAGACCGACGTACTGTTCCTTACCATTTATACGTAGACCGAGATGAAATTCCGAGCGAGATAATTCGAGCGGTCAATGATCGTGAAAACACCCCACACGACCTTTCATTTGCCCCTTTGCCCTCCGAACTAAACCCCGAGAACAGCAGACAACACCAAGCGATACCGGCTGGAGAAGAACCGGAAGAAGAACAGGAATCGTCAGACAGTTGCTCTGTCAGCTCAACTGCTTCCACGATTGTCCTCGACCCGGATAACCTTACTGCTGGAATACCACGGGGATTACTTCGAGCCTGGGAGGCCAATGCCGAAATAAGACGGGACAGGCAGGTCCAAACGTCTCCCCGTCGCCCCGATAGCCCGGCCTCATTTTCGGATTATTCGACCCCAGATTATTCCCCGGTTAGACCCGGAGAATTCGGGTTTGACCCCGTGGATATCTCCCCAGCAGAAGAAGACTTGGCGGACCAAGCGGTTAATCATTTTCTGGATTATCTGAACAGCGAAGAATTCTTAGATACAGTCGATGACATATATCATACATAATTTGATTTCGCTAAAATTACCTTATAAACTAATGTAGAAGAACGAGGAAGGATAAAATAAATAAAAAGGAAAAAATAGAATTTATAATATAATAAATTTGCATATTTATTTGTCAACCTTAAATACCTCCGAAAAGAAGCGTCCTATAGATCCTAATCTCTCGGCGTCCCAGGGTATAGCCGGCTTAGCAGGTTGCCCTGAAAAAGAAATAGAGAGATATAATATTGTTCGTCCCTGCACGGTGCGCCCTGCAGAATCGTTGAATAAACGATCGAATAGGACGTAACAGAATTTACATACGAGAAAATGTCTAAGTTACTGACGGATATTCTTGTGCGGATTTTGAATGTTCTTCCCTTTTCTGTTTCTAGTACGAATAATTTTGGGTGTTCCGTCAGCATGAGTTTGTAGCCACACAGTGTCATCTCAGTGGTTTTGGTGAGGGCGAAGGTCGTTTCCTTCGTTGTCACTGTGTAAACGGTTGGCGTCTCGGTGTTTGTCTGTGCCGTGAGTTTATCGGCTGGGCCCTCGTATAGCACGTCGTATTGGTCGAAGTGGCAGCTGTCCCTTGGCGTGATAGTCCAGTAGGTCTCCGAGCCGTCGTGGTCCATGCATTCTCCCGTGAGTGCTTTGCAGTGCACCCCGGATGGTAGGATCAACTCGTTAGTATTTCTATCGATGACCGCGTCGAAGTTCCGAAGAGTTACTTTTACGACGGCCTGGACGACAGCACTTTCCCATGTTCCATAGGCATCTCCGTATTGAGTTCCGGTGCAACTTCCGTCCATGCTGGTGGTGCCGGCGAGGGTGACGCTTCGCACGTCCGTGCTGTTCCTCTTGAATGACTGGAGGATGCTTCGTTGACCTGTTCCTATGTCGATGGTTCCCGTGTCTTGCAGCTTTTTGCAGATGGGTTCGGTGAGTTCTATTGTGTATTGGCGGCGTCCTCCTCGGACTATCGAGACGTGCGAGTGCATTCCACAATAGTATATCGTGCGGTCGACTTCGACTTTGCACTGCATCACGTGTGTGTGGTCATGGGTTGACATTTGTAACAGCTGTACGTAGGTGGCTTCCCTCTTAGGTTCTATGTTGTCGACGGCGCATTTACCGATGTCTAGGAGCGATAATGACGTTATATTTAATCCTTGTCCCCCGCAGTCGTATCCGATTAGACAGTATGATGCGGCAGGTAACAACAGGATTAGGGCAATGGCATGCGCTGTTACGTCCTATTCGATCGTTTATTCAACGATTCTGCAGGGCGCACCGTGCAGGGACGAACAATATTATATCTCTCTATTTCTTTTTCAGGGCAACCTGCTAAGCCGGCTATACCCTGGGACGCCGAGAGATTAGGATCTATAGGACGCTTCTTTTCGGAGGTATTTTAGGATTGACAAATAAATATGCAGATTTATTATATTATAAATTTCTATTTTTTCCTTTTCTTTATTTTATCCTTCCACGTTCTTTTACATTAGTTTAATTAAACTATGAATGATATATGTCGTCTACCGTTCCCAAGAACTCTTCACTATCTAAGTAATCTAAAATTTGGTTAGTTTCAAAATCCGTGAAGCTCTCTTCGGCTGGAGAGATGTCTATCGGTTCTGGGTCTATCTCCCCAAGAGCGACCGGAGAGTAATTCGGGGTAGAATAACCTGAAAATGAATCAGGGGTTTGTGGAGGGCTTGGCGATGGCACAGTCTGGACTTGTTGGTCTCGAGTTCTTCTTATTTCTCCGTTTCTCTCGAAAGCTAGGAGAAGTGCTGGGGGAATTCTGACCGTTGGGTTATCCAAATCGTACACGACTGTTGGGCAATCGCTAAGGTGATCAGAGTCCTCGTCTGTCAGCGGAAGGTCCTCTTCTTCACTCGATTCTTCGCCTGCTGGTATCGCTGAGGGGTTACCGTTGTTGGTTTCGGGGTTTAATTCAGGAGGCAAAGGAGCGAAGGACAAATCAAAGAAAGTATCTTCGCGATCGTTGGCGGCGCGTAAAATACTAGAAGGGATATTATCCCTATCTACAAATAATTGCCGTGCGATAGAGGGGCGATCTCGTAATAACCGCTGTCTGATTAGTTCTCTGCGAGTTACGCCTGCGTTTTGCAGAGGGAATTCGCGGCGAGTTATTGGGTCTGGTCGTCGGGCGCTAACCATCTATTATCGAAATAATTTAAGTTTTAAAATTTGTTTTATTGAAAGGATAATTTGAAATTATTTCGCGGCATCTAATACTTACGATGGAAATTTCGAGGGGTCACCTGTCAAAAAAGAATGTACCGCGTAAATCTAAAGTTTCGTGACCGGTTTAAAGAAAGAGACAGGACAGATTCTGAAATCGCGACTCCTCATTTATTATAAGAAAAAATTGTTAGATAGTTACCTCACATGCAGTGACGTGGTAAGGAAGGGTGTGTAGGAATATTTAAATGTAAGATGGATACCGTACCTGCTGGTTTAGTTTTATTATTATAAAATAATTCCTAAGTTGTTGACTATTATGTATAATAAAATTCTTCAATATGTCATGCAAAAATAATAATAATAATATTCGGTTGATGGTTGCAGATCACGAGAGATGAAAAAGAAAATATTGAATAATTAAAACGAGTACTTACCCAAAAGTACTGCTGTCAGGATATGCGATGAATCTCCGTGGAGGACGGTCTGCCTCGGCGATGTCCCTGTAGGAGAGTCGGAGGAACTGGTGACAAATGATTGGCAGAAGACCCAAGTGATGGTTCAAAGACACTTTATTTTCTTAAAGTATACTATAATATTCGACTGCTCTCTAGACTAAGTTCTTAGTCCGGAAAAATATCCTGCGACTAAGTTCTTTTTCGACTCGAAAATGTTCTATAATACGCTCGTGATCGCTTTAGTTGTTTTCTTCTCGAGAGCTCCAGGTCAAATGCTAGGTGATGTTGTCTCAAGAGCGTCGGGTCAAATGCGCGGAAGACTGAGCTGCGCTCCCTGAGGTACCCTCTGGTCCCTACTCCGTGCCGGCTATCCGCAGTGGTAGGAGAATGCGGCGCTCCCGGGTGTAGGCGGCTCGACCGCCGCTTGCCGCTATGGCTGTCCTTCTTCTTCGAGCGCGCTATGACGTAGTGGCCGCGCTCTTGCGTGGGGATAGTGGGGACGACGGAGCTGTCAGTATTGTCCATGCATCGAGCTCGTTAATTCATTTTACAAAAGGTAAGGCTTTTACAATAGGTTTTTAGTCACCAGAATTTTAATAATTTGCATGCATATATTTTTTAATATAGAATCTCAACCTCTTTCAATAGAAGTGTGAATGATCGTTCTAGCATGTTCCGTTTAGAATTGATTTTTAACTTTCTTTATATTAATTATATAGTTCTAGTTAACAATGTTATAAACAAATTCTGGTGTTATAAACCATTATAATTACAATTTGCTATATAATAATTATATGATATATATATATATATGTATGTGCATATAAGTGCATGGTCTAGATAGTTGTTAATAATAATTGTGTTACATTATAATATAAAAGTGTATTAATTATTCTTTCATTATTCAGCTCTTAGAACAAAGGATGTGGCGAGCTGTTTTATCACCGGATGCAGGTGTTCGCCGTGCCAGGCAGTCGCGCCAGGCCTTATCTTATCGCTGAGTGAGCTCATGTGCAGCTGCACCGGATGAAGCTCGGAGGGTCGCTTATCTTTTGGTGAGTGAATTTATAACGCTTTATAAATCGATTTAATAATTTCATTCGTTATAATTTATTCATATATTCCTTACTTGTTAATTGTATAGAATATATATATATATACTTACATATATTGTTTGTAAAAGTTAATAAATGTAATTGTTAAAAATTTTATCTTCATTATTTTATTAATTAAATATGTATTATACATATTGTTATTTCTCTTTTGAAGGCTTGAAAGTTTGCTAAAAAATTGCATTACTGTATTATTTATAATTATTAATAATTTAAATAATTTAATATATTTGTCTTCAAAATTTTGTCATATGGATTTAATACATTTCTTATTTTATGTACTTATATGCATTTATAAAATATTAAATTACTTTTCTTTGTAATGATTTTTAAAATTTTATAATAATGTCTTGAATTGATTTTTATAAGGTATTTATCATATTTTATGTTAGGTTAAATTTCTATTTGATCATATATTATTTGTTATATTAATTAATTATTATAAGTATTTTCCTTCTTATATATTTGTCTTATATAGTTATTATATTTTTCAGATATTTTATAAAACGACATTCTATACAGAAGATATTCGAGGGTGCATATCATTTATAGCTTGGCTGTATTTTAATCGACAATATAGAACGTTTATTAGACTATTGTCGGAGCGGATTAAAATACTCACATATGATCGTCTGGCCATGACTTATTAACTCTATGCACCTCTAATTGCGGATAAGTTCTGGATATTTTGAAATATTTTAATATTATTTTGAATGTGCTTGACTTGACAACTTTCGGTCATTTATTAAATATATACATACATTAATTAATGTTGAGCTTTTACATAATGAAAATGGTTTATTATTTGGTTATCATTGCTTAATTATTATATTTTAATTGTATATAAAATTTTGCAATTAAATAATCAAAATGAAAAATATATGTATTATTTGGCAATAAGAAATTAGATTTTATATAATTTATTATTATGTAGTGAAGTTTTATTTGAATAACTATATAGAATATACGTATATGAAAAGAGATTTTTATAATGTATTAATTATTATGTTCTTATGCTTAGAGTTTAAACGTGTTATTATTTGAATTTTTCTTATTTGTCTAGGTTGCATATATAATATATATATATGTTGGAAGGGATATGGACCAATGGATTATTCACGGACAACAGACAAGCTTAAACCATATAAGAATATGCAGCATTGAAAGGATTTTGAGGAATCTGTGCGAATTATTTCGGAAGTTTATTTGGTAAGTTTATTATTTTGATAAGTTAATTAATGAATTAAAGGTTTTATTTAATTATATCATATATTTATAAAATATATATTATATATACATATATATATAATATATGTATTCATGTATAATATTATGTATTTTATATGTATTTAATATTTAGTATTTTAATGCATTATCTTTTAAATTTTTATTAATAACTACATATGTATTTATACTAGTAATGAGGGTGACAAGTCTGTCCGAGCTTGTTTCGCGGTTTAATTCTTATTAATTTTTACATATGGTATTACGTATAGCGCTGTCTCTCTCACTCGCGCGAGTCACCCGATAGTGCGGTCTCTCTCAGTTTCACGTACTACTACCTATTGAGGTCTCGTGTATAAATTTCGATAGATGTAGTCTGTTGATTATATATTTGAGGAGGCATATTTGTAGTTTGTTATTGAAATATATTTCTAAGGAATTTTATTAATAAATATATTTTTATTTTTCCGTATAGCGTTTTCGTTAGCTGATGAAAATATTGGGACACCCGGTGGACAACCAAGTGGAGGCTATGTTTATAGGGTGACTTATTATTCTGCATGCAGCAAAGAGTTACGTATAAAATTTTATTCATAATAATTTCTTGACATTTCTTTATTATTTAGTTATTGTTTAGTAATTATTATTTAATTTAATATATTTATTGTTGAAATTTAATATATTAATATTTGATTTATTATACTTCTTTTACTATTTGATTTCTTTTACTCTTATATAATTATATACATTTATAAAATATTAAACCTTTTTAATATAGTAATTTTGATCAATCAAACTTTTACAATGGTAATAGATTTTTGTATAGATTGATTTGTTAATACATTTTTGTTAAGTTAATTTTTCATACGGCCAAATATTATTTGATTATTATTTTCAGTTGCTGGGACTTGGAATTCTTGCTACTTATTTATAAGAAGTTGTCTTACATTATTAGGAAGAGGATAAATATTATATATATATAGGATCATAAAAAGTGTGTAAGTATGTATTATATTTTGAATGGTTTATTTAATAATTTCTATAGTAGATTTTCTTATACATTTATTATATTTTCCAGGTATCAAGACTCTGAGGAAAATCACTTCCTGATAGTGAACATATACATATATTTACGGGAACTCAACTAGGACCAAAAATTAAAATAATCTAGGATTTTTAAAGGAAATTCTTGCTTGATTAATTATATTTTATTCATCAATTATATTTTATATATATATTTTATTAATTATACTTTATTAAGAAATGTTTAGATCATTAATTTCTAAAAGAAGCTCGTTACTTTATAAAAGATTATTATTTAGTTATTGGCCATTTACATTTTGTAATTAAATAGTCAAAGTTAAATGTTATTCAATAATAATTAGAGTTTTATACAGACATATTTGGCCAATGGTATTAATGTACAATAAAGATTTATTATAACGCTTAGAAAAATATTTATTCAAGGAAAATTTATTAATTTTGTTTCTCTTGAATATAAAAAATATATATATATATTGTTAATTATTTTATTACGGATTATAATTACTGATTTTTAAAGCGTATTGTTTTAGTAACAATTATTATTCATGGGTATTAATTTTTGTTTGACTTGGTACATTTATTTATTGTTTTATATTCTTATATGTACGTAGAATATTAACTTTATAACTTTCCTTTTGTTATTGATGATTCTTTGTAAATTTTCGTATTAATATTTTATGTGGTTCACTTTCGGAGCATTTGTTAGCATTTTTACTGTAGGTTATTTATCCCAAAATATTAATTAATTATATGATTTTCAGGTTTCAAAATTTATAATCGCTGCATCTCTTTTATGACAACCGAACATACTGTTTATTAAAAAGATACGCATGGGCTCAAAATCATTTATTAATAGAATTTAGGTGAGTATCGTTTGATAAAATATTTTGATTTATGCCTTT
The DNA here is from genome assembly GCF_025532165.1 of Camponotus vicinus. Taxonomy (NCBI): domain Eukaryota; kingdom Metazoa; phylum Arthropoda; class Insecta; order Hymenoptera; family Formicidae; genus Camponotus; species Camponotus vicinus. Next base: position 11,574,429 of record NW_028141946.1, read on the forward strand.
TCCTTTGTAGTAAGCGCGTATACACGCATAGGGATATCCTTTTTTGGTTATATGTGATAACGGAATAATATGAATATTGATTGAATATCTATATATATTGGTTACATATAATATAAAGTGGATTTATAGTGATTATATATAATTACAAGTAAAGATTATATAAGATATGAAATTCTTTATACTATTCTTCGAAACAAATTATATTTTATTCGTTAAGAATTATTTAAATCATTTTCCCTTTTAAAAGAAGCTTGTTATTTTACAAAGGATTATTATTTAGTCGTTACTGGTCATCTGTTTTTACGTTTTAATTTTATAATTAAATAATCAAAGTAAATATATTTATTATTTGATAATAATTAAACTTTTATATATATATATATGTGTTTTTCATTGTTTATTGATTTATGTCTTTATTTGTCTAAATACTAATTAATTATATTATTTTCAGGTTTCGGGATTTATGGCTATGGAAGTTTTCCCATGCCAAATTTACCAGAAGAATGTAAAGGAACGCACAAGAGGCTATAAGACCAGTTACCGACGGATTTGTTCGTATACCAATTTATACGAAGTCTTGTTGCAAATGTTTTTGACGGTTACATTATTTAGAGTGATTTGCTGAGAGTTTTCCTTGATAATAAAATTTCGAATAAATTTCTTTTCTTAGTAAAGTTAATTATTAAGATAAATATCATTATATACGATCAGTATTGCTAATTCATTGTAATATCTTTCTGGCTATATACCACATCAATCAATGTATTGTATTAATATGAGATTATGGCGAATATATATATAAATATATATATATATATATACATATAGTATTTTGCTATTGATTTATGAAATTTCATAAGCGATTTTAAGGTGATTGTATGAGGCTTTTGCAGCTTTATTAAAATTGCATAAATAATAATTATATATGTATTGAAATTCTTTTACGATTATTATAAATGACTGTTTCAAAGAGCCTATTACTTTTTCTTGATTGATAGATGTGTATAAGTCCAGCTTTCGGTTAGTACTGGTGGTTACTAGTATTTTGACTACATGAGAACTGATTATTATTAAATTGATGTATATATATATTGATTATATATAATATTATGACGCAAATATATAGTAATTATATATAGTATCGCGCAAAGATTATATAGGATGAGAGAATAAGTAGGGATTATACTTTTATAAGTAAGATTTTAAATTTTTTGTTGCGGGACGTAACAGCGCTAAGATTTCCATGGTGACGGTGACGATGTTCATGGTGCTGCGCTTGATTGAGTTGTGGTCGGTCCTCCGTCCGACTTCCTTTGATATAGCGGCTCTGGAGTGGGGGAGGCCTCCGTAGTGGGGGCGCGATGCGGTGAGTGTTTGAGCTTGTCTGCGTGTACTACACGGGTCCTGGTAGCGCTTATTGCTAGTCTTACATTGTGGCTCTTGAGAACCTCTAATATTTTGTAGGGGCCTACGTACTGGTCCCCTAGCTTCCCTTTCGAGGGTTCCTTAAGGAGGTATACGTTATCGCCTATCTTAAAATTACTCGTCCTTATTCTACGATCATAGTATCTTTTGGATTTTTCCTTGGCGCGCATTAGGTTTTCGCGTGCGATAGTTTGTGCGTCTTTGATGCTGTTGAAAAGTGTTGTAAGATATTCCGCGTAACTCTCGTTGGTCGTATCCGCAGTAACGGGATCGCTCGCAGGGGTCCGCGCGGTTTTACCGAACACGAGTTCATGCGGTGTGTACTGAGTGCCTTCGTGGACGCTAGTGTTGTAAGAGAGGGACGCTAACTTTAGGCACTTATCCCATTCGTTATTTTTATCCACGAACTGCTTCAGGTATTCCCACAAGACTTGGTGCGATCTTTCGACCGAGCCGTTGGCTTGTGGTCTATACGCTGTGGTTCTGTAATGCTTAATTCTAAACTTACGTGCTATGTTTCGCATAAGGCTATTTAAGAAATGTGATCCTTGGTCGGTTAGGATTGCTTTGGGAGCACCGAATGTGCATATAAACTCGTTGGTGAGCGCGTCGGCTACTTCTATGGCTCCGGCGTGTTGGAGCGGTATCGCGAGCGAGTACTTAGTTAGGAGGTCCTGTATAGTAAGTATGTAACAGTTTTTCGACTGTGTCGTTGGTAATGGGCCCATGATATCCATGGAGATTTTGTCAAAGGCGGAGTCAGGGGTGTCCGTAAGCACCATGGGTTGCCGAGTTTTTGTTCTTACTAACTTTTTTAGTTGACAAGCACGGCAGTTTTTTATGAATGATTGGACGTCGGCTTTCATTCCCGACCAAAAATACTTTTTCTTTACTCGTCTATATGTTTTCGTGACGCCCTTGTGTCCGCCGACGGCAGAACAGTGATTTTCCGACAGGATCTGTTGCCTACTCTCTTCTGGGGGTATCGTAATTTCATTCTTACAAATAAAGATTCTAATACTAGTTTCGCTTAGGGTTCGGGTGAGTTGCATATACACCGTTTCCCAAGGTACATTGTCAACGTTACCTCTGGCGATAGAGATAGATTGTAGGCCGAGTTCGGTGACGACGTCTAGCAAGGAATGCATCGTTTCCTTCACGATTTCTTTTTCCGTGATTCCTGATACTCTATCTTTAATGATTAGTGATATAATGCGTCGCGAGCCATTCCGGTCGACTCGGGCTCTGCCTAGCGTCGCATTTTTAATTAGAGGGAGCGACTTAGTGTCTGCAAGCATGCGAGCCCCTTGGTCGATCGGAATGCCTTGTTGCGTGGTAAAAATAACTAAGTTGTCGCGTCGTGTCGTGAAGTTATCAGGTATCGTTATTACGTTAGGTCCCACTGGGTTTCGTATGATAGCGGGTTCATTTGGATTTTCAAACGGTCGCTCGTCGTCATCGGACTCTGTGCTACTTTCGGATTCCGCGTCGCTTTCGGCGTTAGCCTCGCTTTCGCTGTTCGCGTACTCCTCAGCTTCGTTTAGCTGGTTGCAGGGTAAGGTCGAGGGCGTTCCCTCCGCATTGATTGGCGTGCCGGTCTCTCTAGTGCCTGGTTTTGGCACTGCGGAAAATAAAGATTCACCTGAGTCGGATGATATAGGATCGTTTTCGAGGATTAGGATTTGTTGGGTTTTCGCGGCAGGTGTGGGAGTCGGATTTCGCGAGAGTGCGTCCGCGTTTACATTGGTTTTTCCCGCTTTGTACATTACCTCGTATTCGTATTCCGCTAGTTTTAAACGCCAGCGTACGAGTCGCGAAGTGGGGTCTTTTACCGAATGTAACCACACGAGCGGTTTGTGGTCCGTTACTAACACGAACTTCCGTCCATACAGATAGGGTCGGAAGTGATTGACACAGTACACGATGGCGAGGAGTTCTTTTTCTATTGTGGAATAATTTTGCTCTGCGTTGTTGAGTAAACGCGATGCATACGCGATGGGTAGATCTTTTCCGACGACACCTTGGCTCAGGATTCCGCCTATGGCGTATCCCGAGGCGTCTGTCGTGAGCACGAATGCTTTGGTGAAGTCGGGATATTGTAGGATGGGTTGTGTGCAAAGGGAGTCACGGAGGGTTATGAATGATTGCTCTTGTTCTGGACTCCAATTAAATTCCTTGTCCTTTTTTAATAATTCCGTGAGGGGGTGCGCGAGTTTGGAAAAATTCGGGATGAAACGACGGTAGTATCCCGCGAGGCCTAGGAATTGTTTAATGTTTTTTGCATGTCTCGGCCTGGGGAATTCTTTAACCGCGCGGACCTTCTCGGGGTCCGGTTTCACTCCCTTATCGCTGATTATGTGCCCTAGATAGCCGACTTCTTTTCTTAGGAATTCGCACTTATCGGGCTGTAATCTTAGATTAGCTCTCTTCAATCTTTCCGCTAATTTATCGAACTTGAGCTCGTGTTCACGCAGGGAGCTCGCGTATAGTACGATATCATCGAGATACACGAAGAGCTCTATGCCTTGTAGTCCCGATAATACCTGATCCATCAGGCGTTGGAATGTCGCGGGCGCGTTTTTTAGACCGAAGGGCATACGGTTGAATTCGTAATGTCCGTGGGGGGTGGAGAACGCGGTCTTTTTCGCGTGTGCTTCGTGCATTGGTATTTGGTGGAATCCTGATGCAAGGTCAAACACACTAAAGTACTTCGCACTTCCCAGTTGGTCTAGTATTTCCGTAATGTTCGGGAGGGGATACGCGTCGCCTATGGTTTTTTCGTTTAGAGCGCGATAATCTATTACCATGCGCCATCTTTTGTTGCCCTTGGAATCGGGTTTCTTAGGGACGATCCATAAGGGGGAGTTATAGGGGGAATCTGAGGGTTTAATGACGTCGTTGTTTAGAAGTTCTCCAATTTGTTTATCTATTTCCTCTTTGTGGATCGGCGGGAAGCGGTATTGTTTAGTGTTAATTGGTTGTTCGTCGGTCGTGGGGATTTTATGGGATATAATAGTCGTGTGTTCTAATTTGTCCGCCGGTAATCTAAATAAATCATTATGTCTCTGTATAAGTCGTGACACGTGGCTGTGTTCCTCAGGGTTTAAGTGTTCTAGTCGGAGTGCGTCTCGGATGGCTTGTAGGCGTTCGTAGTTGTCTGGGGTCGATTCAGTGGAGATTGCCAGTGCTTGGCCGGTTGCTGCCTGTTTGGCTTCGGATTCAGTGGGTGGGTCGCTTAATGTGGTTTCTATTTCCCGCAGTTCTACTGTCGGTACGATCAGTTCCCTGTCGGTATCACCGGAGTTTATCGCGTGTAGGTATGCTCTGCCATTCCGGTTCTCAACCACTGCTTCCCCTAGGTAGATGTCCTTGCCGACGCTAAGTCGCGGGACGTAGCCTACCGTGATATCTAGATTTGGTACTTTGATATAGAAGGTTGCGCGTGATCTAGCAGGTATCACGACGGTGTCGTGATCGGTGAAGGGTATTCGGATTCCTTGCCATGCGACGTATCTTTCCTGCAGATGTATATTCGACGCGTCGCGGAGGAAATCGTTGCCTAGGATACCTTCTTGCGGTATCGGAAAATTGTCGTTTACTACGTGTAGCTCTAGAGGGTGACCCGAGTAGTAAACTTGTATGGACCCGAGCGTTTTGATCCTGCCTTCCGTTATACCGCAGAGATACAACTTATCGGTTTCGCGGATGCTAGTCTCGGGATGAACGTTCCGTCGTTTAATAAGATTAGGAGAGGCGCCAGTGTCCACCATAAAGGAGGTTTTCTGTGAGAGTCCGTCGACGGCTAACGCAACGGTAGGCGCGTGTGGGAAGTTCTGCGGGTTTAGTGTCGCTATTCGGAATTCCCGGCGGGAATCGCGTCTATTGGGTTTACCGGGCGTATTTCGCGCATCGGGGGCCCTTGGCGAGCGTCGCCCGTCTGTCTCGCAGGGCCTTCCGGGTTTCCCTGGTTTTGCTGTCGAGCGTTATTATATGCGCGTTTTCGGCACTCGCTAATTTCATGCCCGAGGTTTTTACAGTACCTGCACTGCTTTATTTCTCGGCTTGCGTCCGGGTGGTCTGACATTTTTGGTGAAGGGTCGCGGGACGCGTTGGTGGGGCGATTATTATTATCGGGGTAGGAGTTAGTACGCGGGTAGTCGTTCCGGGTGCGATCCGGATATTGGGGTGCATTGCGCGAGTATTCTGTGCGTGGGTATGATCCTTGTGAGCGATCAAGTCGTGGTTGTCCGTACGGTGGGCGATCCGTGTGGGTGGTTACTGCTGGGTTCTCGCGATTTGATCTGGGGTCGTTGTAGCGTTCCCGTGGAGGTATGAGGGGTGGGAGTTGCCGTCTGGTATAGTTTCTACCCTCATAGTCTCTGTCTTGTCGCTCGCGCGTGCCGAATCGAGTCTTATCTAATTCTTGTTCTTTCGCGATTGTTTTGGCGACGGAGAATGCTTCGAATGGCTTCTGATAAAGTCTTTCTTTCATTTGTAAACGATATTCTAGCGGTAATCCTTTGCAGAAGGACCGTCCTGTTAATAGATCGATTTCGGCTTCGGTCGCGGGTGCGATGATTCCAGTTTCGCGACGTTCGGCGTCTAGGATCGCGGCGCGGAGTTCTTTTACTCGACTGATGTAATCTAGTATATGTTCTTGCGGTCTTAGGAAGATCATGCTTAGCTCACCGCGATGTTGGTCTATAGTTTTCTTAGATCCGAAGGCTGCGGTCAGGAGGTCTATCAATTGAGTAATATTGTCGCAGGGTTCGTCTTCCACGGCGCTATAGGCTCGCCCGCGTAATTTATTAATCAATAGCTTTGTAAGGTTCCGTTCCGCTGAGGGGGGAATGATTTCTCTGGCTCGTCGGCAAGCCTTGTTGAACTGGGATAGAGGGATATTGTAGCCATCGAAGCTGGGGACTGAATCGGTGGCTTCGCGGAAGGAGACCTTGGGGAGTTGAGTCGGGCTGGGGGAAAGGTCGTATTGATAGTCTTGGGAATCGCGTGCGTAAGTTCCTTGTCCGGAATGTCGTGGGGTTGAGTAATTTTCTCTACGGAGGAGCTCGACTTCTCGACGCAGTCGTTCGATCTCGAGGCGTACGTCGTCGCCCGCGCTTCGTGACGCATCATTGCCAGAGGCGTCTAGTTTACGCGTTTCCATTTCTTTTTCCATTTGTTCGCGGTGTCGAATAAGGTCTTGTATGTTCCTCTCGTATTCCTCGCGTTGTTCCTTTAATAGCGCCGCCTCTTCCTTTAATCTCTCGGCCTTGGTATCTAATTTAGTTTGGATTGCTTCGATTTCCGCCTCTGTCAGCGGTTTACTCGTGGATTTCCCGCTACGGGTGTCCGGCATATCAGAAAAAGGGTTTTATTCCGAGTTCTTCTCGTATCCCACCGCTGTCACCAAATTTGTTACGTCCCGGGATGTCGCGGCTCTAAAAGAGAATTCGGACGTCGCGGGGCTCGATCGCTTTTTCGGGTCAAGCGAACCTATGCGGCTCTTCCCGGGGATACGTGCGATCTGAAGCGCTCGGAATTATTGTTCGGGCTCGGAGTCAGTGGACTCTTCGTCGGGGTACACGATAGGGATGACTATATTACCGTCTTGAGTTACTGGATGATTGGCAGGGTGTAGCCAATAGTCTAGAAGTCGCTCAGGGCACTCGGGGCATTCGTCGCTAATTCTGATGCTGCTTAATCTACTTCCACAGGAGTAACACCCGAATCCGATGGGTTCGCCAATTATAAGTCTATGTTTCGTCACGTAATTATACCGTAGACGTTCTTCAGCGGGCAGGGAATAATAACAGAATGCGCACAGAGCGGCTCTAGTTTGATTATTCGCGAAACCGCAAGCTTTCTGGCAAAAGCTCAGGGAGAGATCGGGGGTATTAAGGGGGGTCTGAGTGATCCGATCACGAAACACGCGGGATCGCATCGGGGAGGAGCGATTTTATCGGGTGAAATCCGATTTTCCAGGGATTTTCTTGAAAGTAGGTCTCGGTTGGGACTAAGTCCCTTTAACGCAGCGTCGGTTTAAAGGGATTCGGGAAAGTAGGTCACGGGGTAATTGGGTCAATTTATGTAGGTCACTGGGTCATCGCATTAAATCCCAAAATAAAAATTAGGTCACTGGGTCAGTGGGTCATCGCGTTAAATCCCAAAATAAAAATTAGGTCACTGGGTCAGTGGGTCATCGCGTTAAATCCCAAAATAAAATTAGGTCACTGGGTCAGTGGGTCATCGCGTTAAATCCCAAAATAAAAATTAGGTCACTGGGTCAGTGGGTCATCGCGTTAAATCCCAAAATAAAAATTAGGTCACTGGGTCAGTGGGTCATCGCGTTAAATCCCAAAATTGAAAATAGGTTAGTAGGTCGTTGCGTTAAATCCCAAGCGTCGGATTAAATCCCAATTCATAATTTCGTTAATTACAGCTTAAGGAGAGGACCGCGGTCATTTATCACTATGAATTCGAATTGTTGTTATTATTATTATTAATATTTGGCTATTATTCGCGGAATAGAGCCGGTATTCGCGGTAATTCGCGGAGATAAGGCCGGGGATTTAATACAGAGAGACTCGATTGACCACTGGAATGTACCGCGGCGCCGAAGGGTCGGGCTAAGATCGTAAAAGTGAAACCTTATACAAAAACACGATGGGCCTGGCAAAAAGTCGTGACTTGCACAAACAGGAATTTTCAACCGTCACTTACCTCCAAGATGGCTTCGCTTCATTTCCTTTCAAAGATTAATTTCCACGTGGCCTGGCCGCGTTGATTAATCAAGCTGCACTGGTAGGCGGGGATCGCGGCGCTCCACGCGGGTCTCCGGGATGAACGGAAGCGGGTTGATGCGGCTGGTTATCAACGTCGATGGGGATGAGTCGTTCTGGCCACTTTATTAAGCACGTGGTTTTATTTGCACTCGTGAATAATTGTTCGTATTCTTTATCGTAGTGGTTTGTTTCTACGATATCGATATAATTGGTGGATGCGGCGTAGTAATGTCTCGCTATCATCCGACGGAGTTGATTTTTCCTACCGGCACGGCGTGTTTTAGGCATTGTAGAAAATTAAAGTCATATTCGGATTTTCTGTAGGCGTCGAGCGGCTTGTCCTCTCTGAGCCGTCACTTCAAATCAGAAATGATTGATTATGCTTCGGATTTTCTGTAGACGTCGAGCGGCTTGTCCTCTCTGAGTCGTCACTTTGAATCAGAAGTAATCAATTATGCTTCGTATTTTCTGCAGGCGACGAGCGGTTTGTCCTCTCTGTCGTTACTTCAAATACGAAAACTCGATTTAATTGTTATAATTTAGTAGCACGTGCCTGGTTAAGAATATCTGTATATTAACGTCGCGTCGCGTGGGATGTGGATTTATTGAATTAGGATTCTTTGAATGATCACGAAGTTTAGCACACACTAATATATATATTTCTAAAATAATACACAAAATGTAATATATTTAAACTAGCACTTAGATTCGAGAATGAATTTATAATGAATTTGGAATTTGAGTTAAGATTATGATATGGAATTAGAGTTAGAGTCCAGCTTAGGACTTGTCGGTTCGGTGTCGCGAGTTAGACTGCTTGAGTCTGGGCCCGCTCCGAGGTCCCTCGATTTCGGCGGCTCGACTGCTGCGGCGGTCGAAAGTGGGGAGCTTGGAGAGAGAGGGGCCCTAGCTGAGCGCCATCTCTGGGCGCTTGGCGGAGGCTTAAATCTAACGCAGTGCCGCGCTCGGCCGCTAGTCGGAGTTCGGTGTCATAGCGCGCCTTGGCGCGCTTTTCAAATGCGCTGAAAGAAACTTAGAAGATTTACATGAAAGTTCGTGGAAAAATCAGGCGCGGGATGTAACAAAAGTATCCCTGGATATTATGGGACCTCTTCCCCTAACAGTGAGTAACAATCAGTATATACTGACCATGCAGGATTTACTAACAAAATATTCTACCGCCGTGCCATTAAAGGAGGCCACATCGTTAACAATCGCAGACGCCTTCACTAAAGAATTTATCTGTATATACGGTACCCCTCGCGCAATATTAACCGATCAAGGAACAAATTTTTTATCCGCCTTAATGCGACAGTTAACAAGGAAATTTCGCATTCAACATTTTAGGACCACTGCCTATCATCCACAGTCTAATGGATCACTTGAACGATCACATCATGTCCTAACAGAATATCTAAAAACTCAGGTTGATAAGGAGACAAATTGGGATGAATACATTAAACTTGCGATGTTCTCGTACAACACCAGTGTACATGAAGGCACGAGATACTCACCCTATGAGCTAGTATTTGGCCGAATAGCACGACTACCCTCTGCACACCCCATCATCGAAGAAAATATCGAACCCACATACCGTGACTATATTGTTAATCTCTTTAACAAGATAAACGATTTACAAACGCAAGCTAAGCAAAACCTCACACTAGCTAAAGAACGGAGTAAGCGATACTATGATCGCAATTTGAATTTACAACAATTTGAGAAAGGCAACCATGTCTTTTTATTAAAAGAGCCACGAAAAGGAAAACTTGCTGACCAGTATACCGGTCCTCACGAAATAATCGAACTTTTACCACCAAGTAATGTTAAAATTAGAACAGGAAACCAAACCCGAATAGTACACACCAACAAGATCAAACTAGCACATCCCCAGCCGGGATGAGGTAATAATCAGAGTCCTTTGTTACAGATGCTTTGGCACAGAAGGCCCACACAGCCGAGATTGGACGCAACCATTTCAAATCGAATAGAGGAATCCTTCTTCTTCGGCCATTGTGTCCATATAACAGGAGCTCTTTGTCTCTTAGACGAAACGAACTTGTGTAAGGAGTGTTACGATAGACTCCGTACCAATATTATTAAGCAACAATACCGGCCCTTGCGGAGACACTTCTTTGTGATGTTACGTCCTATTCGATCGTTTATTCAACGATTCTGCAGGGCGCACCGTGCAGGGACGAACAATATTATATCTCTCTATTTCTTTTTCAGGGCAACCTGCTAAGCCGGCTATACCCTGGGACGCCGAGAGATTAGGATCTATAGGACGCTTCTTTTCGGAGGTATTTAAGGTTGACAAATAAATATGCAAATTTATTATATTATAAATTCTATTTTTTCCTTTTTATTTATTTTATCCTTCCTCGTTCTTCTACATTAGTTTATAAGGTAATTTTAGCGAAATCAAATTATGTATGATATATGTCATCGACTGTATCTAAGAATTCTTCGCTGTTCAGATAATCCAGAAAATGATTAACCGCTTGGTCCGCCAAGTCTTCTTCTGCTGGGGAGATATCCACGGGGTCAAACCCGAATTCTCCGGGTCTAACCGGGGAATAATCTGGGGTCGAATAATCCGAAAATGAGGCCGGGCTATCGGGGCGACGGGGAGACGTTTGGACCTGCCTGTCCCGTCTTATTTCGGCATTGGCCTCCCAGGCTCGAAGTAATCCCCGTGGTATTCCAGCAGTAAGGTTATCCGGGTCGAGGACAATCGTGGAAGCAGTTGAGCTGACAGAGCAACTGTCTGACGATTCCTGTTCTTCTTCCGGTTCTTCTCCAGCCGGTATCGCTTGGTGTTGTCTGCTGTTCTCGGGGTTTAGTTCGGAGGGCAAAGGGGCAAATGAAAGGTCGTGTGGGGTGTTTTCACGATCATTGACCGCTCGAATTATCTCGCTCGGAATTTCATCTCGGTCTACGTATAAATGGTAAGGAACAGTACGTCGGTCTCTCAACAGACGCTGTCGGAAATACTCGCGACGCCTTATACCCGCCCGATGAAAGGGGATCTCGCGACGGAGAACTGGATCGATGCGTAATGCGTTTACCATCTATTATTGAAATAATTTAAATTTTAAAATTTGTTTTATCGAAAGGATAATTTAAAATTATTTCGCGACATCTAATACTTACGATGGAAATTTCGAGGGGTCACCTGTCAAAAAAGAATGTACCGCGTGAATCTAAAGTTTCGTAACCGGTTTAGAGAAAGAGACAGGACAGATTCTGAAATCGCGACTCCTCATTTATTATGAGAGAAAATTATTAGTTAATTACCTCACATGCAGTGACGTGGTAAGGAAGGGGGTGTAGGAATGTTTGAATATCAGATGGATACCGTACCTACTGGTTTAGTTTTATTATTATTAAATAATTCTTCTAATATATGATACTAAACCAGAGTTATCATACTATGTGTCAGTCGGTCCTTAAAGAGCGCGTCCCATGCTCTACGACGAGTTTCGATGTGCAAGACGTCACGTCACAGCGGCACAGAGTCCGTAAAGAAATTTCCTCTAAAGAAAATTCTTCGCGGAAACGGCAGAGGGGTAGAGTAGACTACCCAATGCACATCGATTGACAAGTCGAAGGCGACGATTCACTCTTGTGGATAAAACCAAAGACAGACTGAGCGTTTAACGTTCAAAGGCAATCAACGTACTCGTGTTATCGGAAGGAGAAGACGTTGGAATTGTATGAAGGTAAGTTGTTGACTATTATGTATAATAAAATTCTTCAATATGTCATGCAAAAATAATAATAATATTCGGTTGATGGTTGCAGATCACGAGAGATGAAAAGGAAAATATTGAATAATTAAAACGAGTACTTACCCAAAAGTACTGCGGTTGGAAGTGCTCGTCGAGCCTCCGCTGTGGACTGTCGACCTCAGTGATGCCTTGGCAGGAGAGTCGAAGGAGCCGGTAGTAAATAAATGGCAGAAGACCGCGATGATGTTCAAATAAAACACTTTTATTGTTCAAGTATACTACTGTCTTACAGCTCTCGCGACTAAGTTTTTAAGTCGAATAATGTTTTGAGACTAAGTCTTTATTTCGATTTTAAATGGTTCGTGACTGCTACTGTTCTTGTTCTTCAGAGAGCTCCTGGTCAAATGCGCGGAAGACTGAGCTGCGCTCCCTGAGGTACCCTCTGGTCCCTACTCCGTGCCGGCTATCCGCAGTGGTAGGAGAATGCGGCGCTCCCGGGCGTAGGCGGCTCGACCGCCGCTTGCCGCTATGGCTGTCCTTCTTCTTCGAGCGCGCTATGACGTAGTGGCCGCGCTCTTGCGTGGGGATAGTGGGGACGACGGAGCTGTCAGTATTGTCCATGCATCGAGCTCGTTAATTCATTTTACAAAAGGTAAGGCTTTTACAATAGGTTTTTAGTCACCAGAATTTTAATAATTTGCATGCATATATTTTTTTAATATAGAATCTCAACCTCTTTCAATAGAAGTGTGAATGATCGTTCTAGCATGTTCCGTTTAGAATTGATTTTTAACTTTCTTTATATTAATTATATAGTTTTAGTTAACAATATTATAAACAAATTCTGGTGTTATAAACCATTATAATTACAATTTGCTATATAATAATTATACGATATATGTATATATGTATGTGCATATAGGTGCATGGTCTAGATAGTTGTTAATAATAATTGTGTTACATTATAATATAAAAGTGTATTAATTATTCTTTCATTATTCAGCTCTTAGAACAAAGGATGTGGCGAGCTGTTTTATCACCGGATGCAGGTGTTCGCCGTGCCAGGCAGTCGCGCCAGGCAGTCGCGCCAGGCCTTATCTTATCGCTGAGTGAGCTCATGTGCAGCTGCACCGGATGAAGCTCGGAGGGTCGCTTATCTTTTGGTGAGTGAATTTATAACGCTTTATTGGTGAGTGAATTTATAATTTCGTTCGTTATAATTTATTCATATATTCTTTACTTGTTAATTGTATAGAATATATATATATATATATGTTTGTAAAAGTTAATAAATGTAATTGTTAAAAATTTTATCTTCATTATTTTATTAATTAAATATGTATTATACATATTGTTATTTCTCTTTTGAAGGCTTGAAAGTTTGCTAAAAAATTGCATTACTGTTGGATCTTTGTTAGTTAATGATATGGATTAATTTAACATATAATATATATATATTCTTTTATAATTTATAATTTCGTAATAACTTATTACTCTTGCAATAAGAAAGCGCTCCTTATAATATTCATACATTATATATTCGCGAGTCCCTTTCGCATTAAGACTCGGCACGGACGTCGAAAACATTAGGGGAGATAACAAAGTAATAGGGGAGATAACGCGGTACGCTGGACTTAGCCTTGTGCTCTTATAAGGAGACTTATTATTCGTCTCAATAATAAAATCATGCATAATGAATTTTATAAGACCATACATTCATTATTATTATTAATATGTATATTTATTACCTTGTATTATTATTATTTAAACTTTATATTTCATGTGTGTTATATATGTGTAAAGTTTTGTTATAACAAAATTTATTTAGTAGTTATATAGATTTATAATTCTGCACACAGTAAAGAGTTATGAGCTTTATTTTGCATTATTGGTTTTATTAAATCAGAATCTTTATTATTTATAATTATTAATAATTTAAATAATTTAATATATTTGTCTTATATAGTTATTATATTTTTCAGATATTTTGTAAAACGACATTCTATACAGAAGATATTCGAGGGTGCATATCATTTATAGCTTGGCTGTATTTTAATCGACAATATAGAACGTTTATTAGACTATTGTCGGAGCGGATTAAAATACTCACATATGATCATCTGGCCATGACTTATTAACTCTATGCACCTCTAATTGCGGATAAGTTTTGGATATTTTGAAATATTTTAATATTATTTTGAATGTGCTTGACTTGACAATTTTCGGTCATTTATTAAATATATTTATATTAAATAATGTTGAGCTTTCACATAATGAAAATGGTTTATTATTTGGTTATCATTGCTTACTTATTATATTTTAATTGTATATAAAATTTTGCAATTAATAATCAAAATGAAAAATATATGTATTATTTGGCAATGGGTGGATAAGAAATTAGATTTTATATAATTTATTATTATGTAGTGAAGTTTTATTTGAATAACTATATAGAATATACGTATATGAAAAGAGATTTTTATAATGTATTAATTATTATGTTCTTATGCTTAGAGTTTAAACGTGTTATTATTTGAATTTTTCTTATTTGTCTAGGTTGCATATATAGTATATATATATGTTGGAAGGGATATGGACCAATGGATTATTCACGGACAACAGACAGGCTTAAACCATATAAGAATATGCAGCATTGAAAGGATTTTGAGGAATCTGTGCGAATTATTTCGGAAGTTTATTTGGTAAGTTTATTATTTTGATAAGTTAATTAATGAATTAAAGGTTTTATTTAATTATATCATATATTTATAAAATATATATTATATATATATATATAATATATGTATTCATGTATAATATTATGTACCTTTAGTATTTTGATGCATTATCTTTTAAATTTTTATTAATAACTACATATGTATTTATACTAATAATGAGGGTGACAAGTCTGTCCGAGCTTGTTTCGCGGTTTAATTCTTATTAATTTTTACATATGGTATTACGTATAGCGCTGTCTCTCTCACTCGCGCGAGTTACCCGATAGTGCGGTCTCTCTCACTTTCACGTACTACTACCTATTGAGGTCTCGTGTATAAATTTCGATAGATGCAGTCGGTTAATTATATATTTGAGGAGGCATATTTGTGGTTTGTTATTGAAATATATTTCTAAGGAATTTTATTAATAAATATATTTTTATTTTTCCGTATAGCGTTTTCGTTAGGTGATGAAAATATTGGGACACCCGGTGGACAACCAAGTGGAGGCTATGTTTATAGGGTGACTTATTATTCTGCATGCAGCAAAGAGTTACGTATAAAATTTTATTCATAATAATTTCTTGACATTTCTTTATTATTTAGTTATTGTTTAGTAGTTATTATTTAATTTAATATATTTATTGTTGAAATTTAATATATTAATATTTGATTTATTATACTTCTTTTACTATTTGATTTCTTTTATTCCTATATAATTATATACATTTATAAAATATTAAACCTTTTTAATATAGTAATTTTGATCAATCAAACTTTTATAATGATAATAGATTTTTGTATAGATTGATTTTTTAGTACATTATTGTTAAGTTAATTTTTCATACGGCCAAATATTATTTGATTATTATTTTCAGTTGCTGGGACTTGGAATTCTTGCTACTTATTTATAACAAGTTGTCTTACATTATTAGGAAGAGGATAAATATTATATATATAGGTTCATAAAAAGTGTGTAAGTATGTATTATATTTTGGATGGTTTATTTAATAATTTCTATAGTAGATTTTCTTATACATTTATTATATTTTTCAGGTATCAAGACTCTGAGGAAAATCACTTCCTGATAGTGAACATATACATATATTTACGGGAACTCAACTAGGACCAAAAATTAAAATAATCTAGGATTTTTAAAGGAAATTCTTGCTTGATTAATTATATTTTATTTATTAATTATATTATATTTTATTAATTATATTTTATTAATTATATTTTATTAAGAAATGTTCAAATCATTAATTTCTGAAAGAAGCTCGTTACTTTATAAAAGATTATTATTTGGTGATTATTGGCCATTTACATTTTGTAATTAAATAGTCAAAGTTAAATGTTATTCAATGATAATTAGAGTTTTATACAGACATATTAGGCCAATGGTATTAATGTACAATAAAGATTTATTATAACGCTTAGAAAAATATTTATTCAAGGAAAATTTATTAATTTTGTTTCTCTTGAATATAAAAAATATATATATATATTGTTAATTATTTTATTACGGATTATAATTACTGATATTTAAAGCGTATTGTTTTAGTAACAATTATTATTCATGGGTATTAATTTTTGTTTGACTTGGTACATTTATTTATTGTTTCATATTCTTATATGTACGTAGAATGTTAACTTTATAACTTTCCTTTTGTTATTGATGATTCTTTATAAATTTTCGTATTAATATTTTATGTGGCTCACTTTCGGAGCATTTGTTAGCATTTTTACTGTAGGTTATTTATCCCAAAATATTAATTAATTATATGATTTTCAGGTTTCAAAATTTATAATCGCTGCATCTCTTTTATGACAGCTGAACATACTATTTATTATACGCATGGGCTCAAAATCATTTATTAATAGAATTTAGGTGAGTATCGTTTGATAAAATATTTTGATTTATGCCTTTTCCTTTGTAGTAAGCGCATATACACGCATAGGGATATCCTTTTTTGGTTATATGTGATAACGGAATAATATGAATATTGAGTGAATATCTATATATATTGGTTACATATAATATAAAGTGGATTTATAGTGATTATATATAATTACAAGTAAAGATTATATAAGATACGAAATTCTTTATACTATTCTTTGAAACAAATTATATTTTATTCGTTAAGAATTATTTAAATCATTTTCCCTTTTAAAAGAAGCTTGTTATTTTACAAAGGATTATTATTTAGTCATTACTGGTCATCTGTTTTTACGTTTTAATTTTATAATTAAATAATCAAAGTAAATATATTTATTATTTGATAATAATTAAACTTTTATATATATATATATATATGTGTTTTTTATTGTTTATTGATTTATGTCTTTATTTGTCTAAATACTAATTAGTTATAATATTTTCAGGTTTCGGGATTCATGGCTATGGAAATTTTCCCATGCCAAATTTACCAGAAGAATGTGAAGGAACGCACAAGAGGCTATAAGCCCAGTTACCGACGGATTTGTTCGTATACCAATTTATACGAAGTCTTGTTGCAAATGTTTTTGACGGTTACATTATTTAGAGTGATTTGCTGAGAGTTTTTCTTGATAATAAAATTTCGAATAAATTTCTTTTCTTAGTAAAGTTAATTATTAAGATTAATATCATTATACACGACCACTATTGCTAATTCATTGTAATATCTTCCTGGCTATATACCACATCAATCAATGTATTGTATTAATATGAGATTATGGCGAATATATATATAAACATATATATATATATATATATATAGTATTTTGCTATTGATTTATGAAATTTCATAAGCGATTTTAAGGTGATTGTATGAGGCTTTTGCAGCTTTATTAAAATTGCATAAATAATAATTATATATATATTGAAATTCTTTTACGATTATTATAAATGACTGTTTCAAAGAGCCTATTACTTTTTCTTGATTGATAGATGTGTATAAGTCCAGCTTTCGGTTAGTACTGGTGGTTACTAGTATTTTGACTACATGAGAACTGATTATTATTAAATTGATGTATATATATATTGATTATATATAATATTATGACGCAAATATAGAGGGAGTATATATGATATCTCGCAAAGGTTATATAAGATGAGAAAATTGGTAGGCATTATATTTTTATAAGTAAGATTTTAAATTTTTCGTTGCGGGACGTAACACCTCCCCCCTAATAAGAACAAAATCCGATTGTTTTCGGAGGATTTTGGTCTAGGGAGATTAAATATTTTCATCTAGGGTGTTTAAGCGGTCTCTTAGGTTTGTATATGATATAGGTATATTTACGTTTTTGGTGATTTCTTCGTGGCAAGGTTTCATTGTCCTTGGAGGTTTGGCTGGTGGAGGTTGTTGAGTAATTACTTCCGCAGGTGCAGTGGGATCAATGTTGGAGGTTTGCATGGTTGTTCCTCCGCCAGGTGATTGATTGTCTCGATTATCATCTCCAGATTTTCTAGAAGATTCCCGTGCCAAATGGAGCAGTAAATTTGCGAGGGAGCTCCATAAAGCTCCGAGTAGATGAAGGCTGCAACCATACACAGTGTGAAGAGCGTATCCATGAATGACTGTGTCAATGACTAATTTTACTAGGCGAATAATCATGAAGATTCCGACGAGTCCTGCGGTTGCTGATCCAAAATTCACGAATCCCTTCCAGATTCGCGAGGCTGTGCTTTCGACAATTTTATTTAAAGAATTTTCATCCAGCAAGTTGTACACTGAGATTCCTTCAGTGTTCATGGAATGGCCAGTTAGTCCTCTAGCAACGGCATTGAGTAAAGCTGGCTTTTCGGCTGGGAACATTATGTGATTTCGTAGTTTCTCCAGATCTGTATCAGAATATATTCCGCTTACGGCCAAAGGTCCCGGTGTGAGATATCTCCAGGTTAAGGCAGTCATGGGTTTTAGCTGTTGAGGTGGCAGTTGTCTAACTTGAATGTTAGGTGTAAGTTGCACCCATGTATCTTCGATTCGATACAAAGTAGGAAGTTCTAAACTGCATTCTCGTTCGTTGCCAATTTTGGTGATAATTCTTGATTTTGGTGTAAGGAAGAAGGAATGATTTCGTACAGAAATGGGAAGTTCGGTATAACACTCTCCAGTTTTTCTTACCATCACTTCAACAGGGATACATTTAATTATTTGTACTGCTTCTCCTGTTGTAACGGCCATGTATCCTGGCCCTTTCATGAGCTGATAGGCAAATTCGTCTGGTTGGAGTGTAGCAAAAGATAAGGCATTAGTAATTACTTGTCTTTCTAACTCGCATTTTTGCGAAATGACGTTGTTATAGAGAGACGTCATCTGTTGTTTGACATGTTTTTCTATATACACGAACTTGGAATTCATGTATGTAAAGATGTCAAGATTATTGACAGGAATAGTTTTCCGATTAGCAAATGTATTGCCAGGTTTAGCTTCAAGAACGAATAATTTCGGGTGTTCCGTGCACAGGAGAGTATAACCACATAGAGGTATTTCCTTGGTTTTCATAAGGGCGAAAGTGATTTCCTGAGTCACAAGACTATAGATGATTGGGGTATCTGTCTTGGAGATGTCTTCAGAAATTTTGTTTGCAGGTCCTTCGTAGAGGACATCATATTGTTGAAAATTACAAGTATCCGTAGGCATAGGTTTCCAGTAGGTGTATCCGTCGTCAGCGTCTAAACAGTAGCTGTCAACGAGTTTACACACTGTTCCAGATTTTAATTTAATTCTTCCCGTATTCAATTGTACGGGAACGTAGGAAGATTTTAGTGATATTTTCACAGCAGCTTGGACGACTACGTCGTCCCATGTTCCGTATGGATCGTTGTACTGGGATCCCTTGCAGTATCCGTCAACTTGTACGCGGCCCACCAAGGTGATACTTCGATAGGTCGTCTGATTTGCTTTTATGCCAGCGACAAGGGTGTTGTCTCCCAAAGAAATAGTTCCGTCTTGGAACATCCTTAGGCACTGAGTGTCTCCAGTCTCATGCACATAATCGGCTCTTCCATTGTGAACAGCAGATATATGTGAATGCATGCCACAATGATATATATTTCGGGATATTTCAACCTTGCACTGTATGACTTCTGTATAACTGTAGTCGGATAGTTGTAGTAGCTGAATATGAACATCTGTGGTGTTGGGTTGTCGTATGTTCAAATCGCATTCGCCAACATCAAGGAGAGAGACGGCTGTTACGTTGAGGTGTTGTCCTCCGCAATCAAATCCGATTAAGGCGGCAGTTTTACTTAAGAAGATTACTAGGATTAGGGGCGTCATGATGGTCTGAAATGATTACAATTTTGATGTACGTGTAGATGTTTATATTACATTTTGTGGTTACATGATTGATGGTACAATGTTCGTGAAAGTTTGATTACGAATAATTGTCGCAGAATTGATTCATAATTATATATTGAATCTTAGGTGTATTTAAATTATAATTACTTATGAAAGTATTTGAATACACAAGAGGTATCTTTATAGCGTCGCTCAATGTGATTATAATATAACATGGGTATATGTATCTATATATATATATACATATAGAGAGGTAATCTGACTAAATTTGTATGTATATTATTATCATTATACTGTGTTTTTTTTTTTTTTTATTGTTCTTTATGATTATTATTTCCTATGAAATATTTTTGAAGCATTTTCTTTTCCCCTTTTTTTTTTGTTTTTTTTTTATTGTTATTATTATATGTATGTATATATATATTTATATGGTAAATATGAGTGATTATTATTACTGGTTATTAATAGTAAATCGATTAAAGGATAATTATATATGAGTATATAATTATATATATAAATATATATATATATATTTTAGAATATATATATATAAGAAATTTTATGTTATACGTATACATAAAAATATATATTTTTTTTATATATATATTTTATTTAAAGTTTTTATTTTTGTTTTTGTGTTTTTTTTTTCTTATAAATGCAGTTTGTTAACATATTTATTATGGATATATATATGTATATATATACGTATAGTTCGTAATAGATAAAATATTTAAGTTTATTGGTGAAACAAGGATTGAGAAGATCCATTTTCTTTTATTGTTTAATTTAATAATCTTTCCTCTAGAATTTCTGGATCATTAGGATCAACCGTTATTTCAGCCACTCCATAATCTATCTTCAGTGTGATTGAATTTACAGACAGGCCTATAGTTTGCCTGTAAGTTCTTTCTTCTCCCTTTTTAACGATAATGTCTACAAATTGACTATAGGCTTTAAAACATTTAGTGCATTCGAGAAGGGGTCGTTTTTCATGACAATTACTCCCGCAATTAGCACACTGATTCGTTGGCACACTGCCATATTGGAATGTGTGTGAGTATTGCGTCAAGACCCTGTTATAAGTTGCAGGATTGTAGCAATCCGTGCATATAATATGAGGACTGTTAGCGGTTAGGACATCATGTGTCATTATAACCACGCATTTTACGTTAAGGCTGTTGAAGAGGGAGTAGTCTAGTAGTGGGTGAGCAGGTCGCTTAAATTTGGAAAGCGGGCACATTTTATGCGTATATGCCTTGTCTGTGAGTCCTGCAAAAAGCAAAAGCAGTTAGATTACTTATATCCCTTCCCTGATTTCTTTCAAATATTGCTCTTTCAAAATAGGAATATACGCATTCCTGGCATTGAAGGATGGGACGAACAGCTTCCAGGGTGGATTGACAGTAATTACACTTAGCAAGATTTATATCTCCCGAAGTTACCCAGTGGCAAACAATTAAATCAGGCTTGACTCTTAATTGTCGAAGTCTATAACATGCGCAACACATGCGGCTAGGAGTGCGAGTTTTTCCGGTATATCTTTTGTAAAAAATTACTTTTCTGCATTTTGCCTCATGCATGTTGGGGAAGTGGGACAATAATTCATGGATTGGGTGATTGCAACAGGGATTGCTTGCGTTATTCATGTTGCCTTGCTCTAGCAAATTCTCTTTTTCGTTCTTCTTCCAGATAATTTAGGAAGCACGGCCTGCAATCAATTATGGGAGTTATGAGAGACACTTTACGATTACATAAACAGCATTTAGAAGGACTAATATGAGGAAAATTTTCTGATATGCTGTGATAATTTATGTGGACTAATTCATGATCCGCGTGTATTTTACATATAGAGCAATAATAAAGGCCATTTTCCAGAGAGTAATATCCATCGAATTCTTCGTGCACAGTACAGTTCAGGGTGTCGGAAGATGTATCCGATAGCATATTAACTCTTCAATTCTTCAAGGTTGGGAGGTTGGGGGATTCTCTTCATTTATTGAGAGAAAGGTGGGGTGAGTCTCTCGGAATATTTGAGCGATATTCCTAGTACAGGTGGAGCAGGTGTGTAGGGGTCGTATTATGGTGATGGGTCGTTGACAGTACGAACAGATCGTTCTATAAGGGTGTGGAGCGATAGAAATAATATGGGAGTCTATTGGAAAGAAAAACCTTTGGTTACAGGGAGTATGTAGCATACAATAACATGCACAGCAATAATGGTTGTGATTATTTAGATTGAGATAACCATGCAGTTTGATGCATACAGCATTAAGAGAAAGCTGGGACATTATGAAGCATTGTTCAGTGTAAGCAAATAGGATATGGACATAAGTTCAACAATACCTCGAGTGCAGATGAGACACTGATCTAAAGGTCTTTGTGTGACAAGTGTTCGGAAGCAATGTGCACAATGAGGATCGATATGGCGTGGTCCCGGAGAGAGAAAGTGTAGAGATACTAGAGGCAATCGTACTCTAATAGACAATACGTAGTGATAGCAAAGTTCACATAGATAGACGTTCAAGGGATCATACCGATATCCTCTGAATTCTACACAGCAGGCTGTGCCGGTAAATGGCATCCCCTTATAACGTAGGAGTCCTGTCGTATACGTTTAAGACTAAGGGGTAACTATAACTATTGATAGAAGTGGAGGTGTTGTGTAGAAGTTCTAAGAATTCGTGCGCTGTTAGTGTACAGGAGATGCACTTGTCAAGAGAATTGGTCTCGATGACCGTTGTGCCACAAGCTGAGCAATGGTCATTACGCACGATGTGACTATTCACAAAGAAGAGTCTCCGCAAGGGCCGGTATTGTTGCTTAATAATATTGGTACGGAGTCTATCGTAACACTCCTTACACAAGTTCGTTTCGTCTAAGAGACAAAGAGCTCCTGTTATATGGACACAATGGCCGAAGAAGAAGGATTCCTCTATTCGATTTGAAATGGTTGCGTCCAATCTCGGCTGTGTGGGCCTTCTGTGCCAAAGCATCTGTAACAAAGGACTCTGATTATTACCTCATCCCGGCTGGGGATGTGCTAGTTTGATCTTGTTGGTGTGTACTATTCGGGTTTGGTTTCCTGTTCTAATTTTAACATTACTTGGGGGTAAAAGTTCGATTATTTCGTGAGGACCGGTATACTGGTCAGCAAGTTTTCCTTTTCGTGGCTCTTTTAATAAAAAGACATGGTTGCCTTTCTCAAATTGTTGTAAATTCAAATTGCGATCATAGTATCGCTTACTCCGTTCTTTAGCTAGTGTGAGGTTTTGCTTAGCTTGCATTTGTAAATCGTTTATCTTGTTAAAGAGATTAACAATATAGTCACGGTATGTGGGTTCGATATTTTCTTCGATGATGGGGTGTGCAGAGGGTAGTCGTGCTATTCGGCCAAATACTAGCTCATAGGGTGAGTATCTCGTGCCCTCATGTACACTGGTGTTGTACGAGAACATCGCAAGTTTAATGTATTCATCCCAATTTGTCTCCTTATCAACCTGAGTTTTTAGATATTCTGTTAAAACATGATGTGATCGTTCAAGCGATCCATTAGACTGTGGATGATAGGCAGTGGTCCTAAAATGTTGAATGCGAAATTTCCTTGTTAACTGTCGCATTAAGGCGGATAAAAAATTTGTCCCTTGATCGTGTTACGTCCCGCAACAAAATTTTTATTTTTATTTAAGCACGCAAAATTTGCCTCTATAATATTTAGACTGTAGTTCCACCTACGAATATATAAATCTTAATCCCACCGCGTAACATATTATTGTTAATATAATTAATGTTGTTAATTAAAATTCCATCGCGCCATCTATTGTCACCAATATTTCTTATTATAAAATCTCACCGCGCAATGTAATATCACCAATACTTATAGTACATTAATATCATTCCGCCGCGTGATATAATATTGTCAATATCTCCGAAAATAATCTTTCTCTGTTAAGAAGCTGGCTATACATAACATAACCTCACTTAGGAATGATAGAAATAATTTTAAGTCCTCACTTAGGAATGATAGAAATAATTTTAAGTATTTGCCCACATATAGTATCATCCGCATAAAAATTACCTACTTTACCGACAATAGGCAAAATCACCCACACAAATGTTACCGACAGTCGATAAAATAAATTTCTACCTTACCGACAGAGTAAAAGTTACCGACAGAAAAATTACCGACGGTCGATAAGGAAGTTCTCTACCTTACCGACAGAGCAAAAATTACCGACAGAAAAATTACCGACCTGTGATAACACAGTTACCGACGTTACCGACTGAGGATAAAGTCATTTCCTACCTTACCGACAGTGAAGACTGTCTGTACCCACATTACCGACAGAGGACAGCGCCATCTCTGGGGTAGCGATGATACTAACTTTACCGACATATAAGAGAATACCTCTTTCATTAATATGTAATCCTGATACACAAGAAATTTTACAAATCAAAAACCAAAAGACTTTATATACATATATATATATTTTTGAACATGTCTCGGCACCGACTACATGTATATCTAATTATTTCGGGGCCTAAATTACATCAAAAATCATTGATTCCAGATTAACTCGAAAAATACTATAAATAAAAATCTTATGACAATTTTCCCTTAAGGAGCATAAAAAGTCAGACCGACACATGTATACATAATTATGAAAACTCCAATACTACTAATTTTATAAACGAAGTTTTAAATCTAATTTTCCGTATGCGATATTATGAGTCATCATCACATTCCAAACTAAGCTATGGAATATTCCGCTCGAATACTATTGCACAACATTACGCAACATGATGAAATAATTAATTATCATTAAGTAACAAATGAATTTATTGTTATTAAGCGTATGCAATAACTTCCATTTATATATTAATCCACAAAAAATCCGTTCAAGAGAACATTGCGCAACATAACAAAATAATTAACTTATTGTCAAACATTAATATTAAGTACATGCAATAATTTTTATTCAAGAACCTAATAGATATAAATATTAAAAATAAAAGCAAAGAATAAAAATTGTTGCACCATTTACTGAAATAATTTATAGTCTTTATATACTTATATCCCACCGCATAATCATAAATACTTATATGTTAAAATAATTGTAATTATAATAATTATGATGTCAGAATTTATTAACAATATTTAAAGGCATTTTCCATAATAATACATAGAGACAAAAATGAACTTTCGAACGGAGCATGCTAGAAACTCCGTTGACATTTCTACAGCTAGAGCTTAAAAAACTACATTAGAAAATATATGCATATAAACTGCAAAGAAATTCTGATGGTCTAATAATTATTATAAAACTTATGTGTCAAAATACAATGCAACCAGTATAGCCGATTCTATACTGACCGCTCCGTCACCCCCACTCCAATTCTGAAGAGTCCCACCATCTACAAATTAAACTACGCCCAAACTACGCCCAATTCCTGCGGCAACGCCCAGCAGCGCGCGCATCTTCCCCACGCTCGTGCCAGCGGCGCGCGCAACCAGCCCGGAGAAGGGAACCAATGAGCGACCGCGCCGCCCACGCCGAGGCGCGCGCATCTTCCGAGGCGCGCGCATCCGTCACGTCAGCGGGAGCCAATCCCAAATCATTGCGCAACAATCACGTCAGAGAAAACCAATCACCCGTTGACAACGCGGCACATCCCTCGAGGCGGACGCATCTTTCGAGGCGCGCGCAGCCAGAAGCAGAGGAGGGAACCAATCACTGCTCGACTCCCTCCACGGAGAAGCGCATCTCCTACTATTGGGACCGTGTGCAAAACTGGGACTGACGACTATATAAACCCGTGCAGAGCGGTCCTCCTCGCATTTTGCCCAACGTTTTCAACAGTTAATAACTGGCATTTTGCCCAACATCTTCAACATTCAACTACCTCCGGCATTTGGCCCAACGATATTTACAGTGATAACTTGGCATTTGGCCCAACGTTTTCAACATTCAACTACCTCCGGCATTTTGCCCAACGATATTCAACGATCAACTACAGTGTTAACTTGGCACTTTGCCCAACGATCTTCACAGTTAATACTTATATCTCCGAGATTTTGTACGTGTATTCAGTTAATAAATTCAGTGACTATTGAACATTGAGTTTCTCAATCGAACTCCTGGACTGCAACCTCCATCCCGAACTGTCACCGAGGTAGACGGTATCCAGCGGAAGGAAGCAGCATCCACTCATCAGCCTAGTGAAGGGAAGCAGCCTTCACACACTAGGACATTTCAGACACTGGTAAATATCCGGCCACTTGTCATTAATCTAACCTTTAATTTCTACTAACAACTAAACTCAGTGAATCAGTGCGCGACAATACGGGAACCTTACCTTTGATTACCCGTATTCCTTAATCCAGTTATTCAACTTAGTAAATATTTCCAATTGGAAAATTTATCTGGGACTTATCTCTTTGATAAGACGACGCGATAGACAGTGAGCGAGTGCGAAACTGCAGCGGCAGGTCGAACCCAAGTCTGGCTCGGTGGAAAAATAATTATCTTGAGGAATTTATTCCCATGATAGAGGTTGTTTCTCAACCTAGAGCTGGTGAGGCAATAGAAAAAATAAGCGGCCTCCTGTCAATCGACGTCCGAGTAGGCGAAAATACAGTTTTCGATTAATAGGCAATTATCTTGAGGGATTTATCCCAATGATAGAAGTTGACCTTTTGATCTTGGATTGAATTTAGCCTTAACTTCAAAATACGAGATACATCCCAGGATTTAGAGACAATACACTGGCTTAGTTTATAACAATTTGAATCATTATCACTACTTGCAATTATAACCTAACCTTACGAGGTTAATACTAAGCCAGCCGTATGATAGGTGGATACCTTGTCAGCGTATCCAAACTCCTGATTTTTCCTCGAATCCTCTTTCGATTTTCAGAGAATCAAAATAAAATAAGAATCTTTTTGAAACCAAGATAACACATTAACATTTCAAACAAATAAATTCTCGATAATCCTAATTTACCATCAGTTGGTAATTTTTCCAACAGTCGTCAATCAAAACTTACCATCGGTCGATAACTTACCATCGGTCGATAACTTACCATCGGTCGATAACTTACCATCAGTCGATAACTTACCATCGGTCGGTAAAACAGAAAGTGACGCTAACCATCGGTCGGTAAAACAGAAATCTAACTTACCATCGGTCGGTAAAACAGAAAGTGCCGCTAACCATCGGTCGGTAAAACAGAAACCTAACTTACCATCGGTCGGTAAAACAGAAATCTACATTACCGACGGTCGGTAATTTTCGGGAGTCAACGTTACCAACAATAAAATTTTTTATACTAATCTTTCTATTTCTGCCGGTCTATACTTCTATCAACTTTGGGGACATCTATCTGACTATACTCGGGATAACAATTATAAATTGAACATTCATATGGAATTCCCTTTTTCTTTTTTTTTATTAACAGGTATCGGGTATTCTTAAATTCAACTTTACGCAAAAGTAAGTGACTTCAAAATCACCAAAGTCTTAAATACTAAATAGACAGGTTTATAATTGGTTAATTAAACGACAGATGGTCCGAGTGAGACAAGGTAACTTCAATACCCGTCGAAATATTCTACGCCGTGTGAGACGAAATAGGCAAACGCGACGTACCTTCTTCCCTATCATCACTCTTGAGAATGAAATCATTGCACCAGTTCCCGAGATCATCGACTTAGAACCTCAGTCACCTATCCCCATAATCACTATTGAGGAAGAAAGCCACGAAATTATCCCAGTCCCACATAATCAATATTCTCCCTCCAATCTAGTAGAAAGAATTACTGAAGATAGAAGCAACTGTTCAACCATCTCGCTAAACTCCGACCAGGCATCCATCCCCGGACCTTCAGTGGATTGGAGTCAGAGTCCAGAGACTGCTTCCATCTCAGGGACATTCCAACATCTTGACACCGTACCCCTATACAACTACAATCCCGAGGAAAACAGCCTATATAGTCCTCCTAGCTATTCCCCCGTGGCATATGAAGACCCAGACCCCTTTGAGCCCTTAGAGATTTCCCTAGCTTCCCCAGAAAGACCCATCTCAACCATAAACATCGAATATTCTTACTTCCTACCAGAATTGTACGGTTACCCGAGGGAGGAATAAAAGGATATTCAAATTTGTAAAATAAAATATATATATATACTTTGAACAAAACAAAATAAACTTATAAAATTTAGTATGAATGTTTATTCACTCTCCACCTAGAATCCTCTCTAAGCACAATAGACCTTCAATCTCTCGGCGTCCCAGGGTATAGCCGGCCTAGCAGGTTGCCCTAAAACAAATTGAGAGATTAATTGCGTCCAACTGGGAAAGTAAGACTTCCAGACCAGTCCTGAGGAACTGGGGACGTAACAGAAACATTAATTTTTGGTGGCAGCGGTGGGATCTGCCGAAGGTTCTGTGCTTTTGAGAGATTCAGTGGATAAGAATAAACAATTTTCAACGAAATCATGCAAACTCGCTCAAGCTCTGTAAGCTCCGTAACCACAGGAGCTACGAAAAAACAATATAGCCCAGAAGAAATTGAAATCATAATGAAGAAGATGCACGAGAAGGAACAATTATTAAAAGAACAGTCAGAGGATCTACAAGTTAAACAAGAGCGTCTTAGAAGAGCTCAGGAAGAATTAGAACAAAGAGAATTTACCGAAGACTCCACAGGCATGGAACAATTAATATCATCGATGCATAAGATAGCTGATCAAATTGAAAGAATTAATTCAAGGATTACGAACTTGGAAAATTCCACTCAAGACACAAGGCATGATAGGCCTGAAACACAAACGACTCCGCAACTCTCTCCACATAAATTTGATGTGATGGATCAACCATCCCCCATACGACTTAAAGATGCTATCGACACGATTCCTAAATTCGATGGACATAAAATGTCCGTTTTCCATTTCAGTAAAATATGCGAACGCGCTCTTGAATTAATACCGCAGTATCATGAATATTTCTTAGTCCAATTAATAATGAATAAATTACAAGGACACGCTTACTCCGCAGTAGAAGGATCTGAATACCATACTGTTTTTGAATTAACACAAAGATTGAAGCTTATATTTGGACCGAATAAATCGGTTGACCAATATAGAGGAGAATTGGCAAATGTATACATGAAGCACAACGAAGATATTTTCGATTATATTGGAAGAGTACAAGAATTACGTGCTGCAATCGTCGATGGAGAAACAGACTATACTGGACATATAGATGAAAGATTAAAAGATGCAATCGAGATGACTACATTACACAGTTTCATTAACGGACTTCCATCTGATCTGCTAGTAAGAGTCAAGTTGGAACATCCGCATACTCTCAAAGATGGAATAAGCACTGCCATCCAATTATCAAAAACTATAGAAGCAGAGAACATACGGAAACGAACCGTGTTCCGTCCGAATTTCCAACCACGTGCAGATCGACCTAATAATTACAATAACACTTCTCGCCAATTTCCTGTAGCTAACAACACTAATAATCAATCTAAACTGGGTAATGGGAATACAACTATATTACCACCAGCTCTTCCGACATTCTCAAGACCAGCAATACCCACTGGACAATCTCCGCAGAATTATCAAACAAAGATTTGCCGTTATTGTAAAACTCCAGGCCACCTGATACAAGAATGCCGAAAACTAGCCTGGAGACGAGCTCAAGAAAGAATACAGCAACCAGTAAATTCGGGAAACGCTCAAGGCGTTCCGATAAATCCCGGCGTCCGTCGGAACGATCAGCAACAAGGGCGCCAGACTTATCTCATACAAGGAAAACCAAGCGCCACAGTCCCCCCGGAAGCAACAGTGCAAGCCTCCGGATCTGCCAATTGAATAGCAATCAGCATCCTACGGATTTACCTACGATTACATTAGCTTCTCCAGACTTGGCAAAAGAATGCAGATTTATGATTGATTCAGGATCCGGTTTAAACCTTATTAAGGAAGGATGCCTGAAACCATACGTTAATCTTGATACAACCAATCCCCTCTGCTTGCAAGGGATTGCCTCTGAAACCGTCGTCACTTTAGGCGTCATTTTTATGACGATACTCGGCACAACGTCCGAATTCTATGTAATCTCTGACTCAATCGCATTCCCACAGGATGGGATCTTAGGCAACAAGTTCCTGAGGGAACGAGCCGTTACTATAGATTACAAAAATAATTTTATTCAACACGAGGATGAAAGAATTCCTTTTCTAAACTCAAATTCTATACTTCTTAAAGGAAGGAGCGTTACCCCTTGCTCTTTTCCAATCTCAAGTCACCAACAAGTCGGTTATGTGCCACGTCATACTCTAGCTGAAGGCATCTATTATGGGCAAGCAATCGTTACTAATAATAACGGGAAGGCATACATGCCTATCTTTAACACTTCCGAGGAAGAATTCATTTTCAATATCCCCGTTATTCAACTACAAGATTTTGACGTCTGTGAGCCAGACGTATCAGCTACTAACTCCGTTGGATTAGAAGAAACCCGAGGGAAATTCTCTAATGCCATCGACAATCCTATTTATTTTAATCAAGCATTGCCCCAATCTACTGAAAGAGCTACTGACGTTATAAACCTTCTTCGACTAGAACATCTGAACTCCGAGGAGTCAGCAAACATACAGTCCCTAGTATACAAGCACGCCGATAGATTTCATATTACTGGTGAACATCTTCAAGCTACTAGTGCCGCGCAACACTATGTCCCTACTATTAATGAAGTACCAGTCCACACAAAACAATACAGGTTTCCCCCTGTACATAAAGAAGAGATCGATAAACAAGTAACCGAATTATTATCTTCAGATTTAATCGAAGCATCAACCTCACCTTATAATTCTCCACTCTGGATTGTTCCTAAAAAACCAGACTCTCTAGGAAACAAACGATGGCGAATGGTCATCGACTACCGTAATCTTAATGAAAAAACCATAGGAGACGCTTATCCTTTGCCGAACATAACAGATATACTCGATCAACTCGGGTCCGCTAAATATTTCTCTGTATTAGACTTAGCGTCAGGATTTCATCAGATTCCTATGTCATCAAAAGATGCTCATAAGACTGCTTTTTCCACACCTTATGGACACTACCAGTTTAAAAGAATGCCGTTTGGATTAAAAAACGCACCCGCAACATTTCAAAGACTGATGGATAACGTGCTCTCTGGCTTACAAGGAAACGAATTATTCGTTTACATGGATGACATCGTTATATATGCAAGATCTCTAAAGGAACACGAAGTCAAATTCGAAAGATTAATGGAAAGATTGAGAACAGCAAACTTAAAGCTGCAACCTGATAAATGCGAATTCCTACGACAAGAAGTCATGTATTTAGGACATATAATCGGAGCTGACGGAGTCAGACCCGATCCTGCAAAAGTAAACGCCATTATGAAATTTCCTACGCCAAGAAATCCCAAAAACATTAAGCAGTTCTTAGGATTAGCTGGATATTATCGAAGATTCATACCGAATTTCTCCAAAACCGCCAAGCCATTAACAGATCTTTTGAAAAAGAATAAGAAATTTGAATGGAAAGAAAATCAAGCAGAAGCATTTAATAAATTACAGCATTCATTATGTTCCAAACCTATATTGCAATATCCGGATTTTAATCAACCTTTTATATTAACCACCGACGCTTCTGGATATGCCGTCGGAGGCGTACTTAGTCAAGGAGAAATTGGAAAAGATTTACCCATAGCTTATACTTCACGCGTTTTGAATACAGCAGAACAAAATTATTCTACGATTGAAAAAGAATGCCTTGCAATTATTTACTGTGTAAACCACTTTCGACCATATTTATATGGCAGAACTTTTACAATTATCACGGATCACAAGCCTTTAGTGTGGCTACATTCCATTAAGGACCCTTCTTCGCGATTATGGAAATGGCGGATGAAATTATCCGAATACCAATACGAAATAAAATATAAAAAAGGAACTTTAAATAATAACGCCGACGCTTTATCTAGAAATCCTGCTGTCAACATAGCCGTACCTTTATTCATTGTTGACGAATATTCTTCCGATGAATCTATTTTCTCGCCTCAACCTCCAGGCATCTCTAGAAAACAGAAATTAAATCAAAAGAATAAAAGAATCGTTCAAGCTACAAGAACCTCTACCCCCATACAACATCAAGAATTGGAAAACTCCAATATCGACTCTGAAGATCATGACGACAGTCAAGTTATCATCGAAGAAGTAACAGACTCCGACGAAAGTACTGAGTCCGATTATATTGAAATAATAGATTCGAATATTATACCTCATCAACCGAAACCTCCAGAGCCACCGCCATGGAGCCGAGCTCAAGTCCGAGAAGTACGAGAAGGCCTATTAAAGCAAAAAGATAATCATGTAATATTTCTTTACCAAGATGGTACTCCTTACGATAATGGAGCCAAACAATATCAAGAAGCCAACTTGCTTCCTAATTACGAAGAATTAACATTCGAAAGAGCCAGAATTCGTACAGTAGAATCCAACACGCTTATCGCTCTCCCTATAAAATTAAACAATCGCATTTTAATAGAAGCTCAAAATCTTAAAAACTGTTTGAAATCTTTAGTAGACGTCATTACCGAACTCGACCTATCATCTCTCAGTCTTAGCAAAACCGACCGTTTCGACGATTTGCCATGGTCCTATATAATTAACCAGTTTAAAAAACATCTCCAAGAATTACCTGTCAAAATTACCATATGCCTAAATCTTATACAGACTCCTGAAATAGAGCAACGACTCTCTCTCATTTTAGAAAACCATGCCTCTGCGCATGGCGGACATAAAGGAGTGACAAAAACATATAACCGCCTCCGTTCTCGATATTGTTGGAAGACGATGAAGAAAGATATTCAAGATTTTATAAGGACTTGCCGTGAATGTCAGCTAAAGAAATTAACTAGAGTTAAAACAAAGCAACCAATGGTTATTACTGATACGCCTGGAATGGCTTTCGACAAGGTTTCATTAGATATTATGGGACCTCTTCCCATCACGGATAACAATCATCAATACATATTAACTATGCAAGATTTACTAACGAAATATTCCGTGGCATTACCTCTACAAGAAGCCACATCTTTAACAATAGCTGACGCTTTTACCAAGGAATTTATTTGCATATACGGAGCCCCTCGTGCCATATTAACGGATCAGGGAACTAACTTTTTATCAGCTCTAATGAGACAATTAACGAAGAAGTTTGGCATACAACATTTTAAGACCACAGCTTATCACCCTCAGTCAAATGGATCACTAGAACGCTCACATCATGTACTAACAGAGTACCTAAAGACACAAATAAATAGAGAAGCTAATTGGGACGAATATATTAAACTCGCAATGTTTTCATACAACACTAGCGTACACGAAGGAACTAAATATTCACCTTATGAATTGGTTTTCGGGCGAATAGCTCGACTACCCTCTGCACATCCTATCATCGAAGAAAATACTGAACCTACTTACCATGAATATATCACGAACCTCTTTAATAAAATAAGAGATCTGCAAGCTCAAGCTCATTCAAATCTAGTACAAGCTAAAGAGAGAAGCAAGAGATATTATGATCGAAATATAAACCCTCGAGCTCTTGAACAAGGAACGTTAGTTTATTTATTAAAAGAACCGCGTAAAGGAAAATTCGCCGACCAGTATACGGGTCCCCATGAGGTACTTGAATTATTACCTCCCAGCAACATCAAACTCAAAATCGGAAATCAAACTCGAATTGTCCACGTCGACAAAGTAAAGCTCGCACATTCTAAACCCGGATGAAACATTAATATTAATTTCTCTTTTTATTTCAGATGCTTTGGCACCGACAGCCGATTCGGCCGCAGCCAAATATCCAGCAGGTACATCGAATCAGGGATTCATTCCTATTCGCTCACTGCACTCATGTCCACGGGGCAATCTGCCTCGAGGATGACACTAACTTTTGTGACCGGTGTTACGATCAAACTCACACCGCGATAATCCGGGAAAATCACCAGAAAATTCATAGACATTTTTTCGTAAATAGTCATCTAGTTAAAGAAGAATACTGCATAACTTGCGGTATAGGGGTAATAGAAACTCAAGATATAATTAATTGCATTCCCTGTGTCGCAACAGCTACTAAATTACTACAAACACTAGAAGAGACTTCGACTCATACCGATTATACATACCCCATAGTCGTAAATGTCTACGACAGAACCCCTGCGCTATAGGACATATCGAAAGAATGTCCGGTGTCTTTTGTTGCGCGATAACTCAAGGATACCGAGATCCATACTTCAATACATACTTCTGTGAGTCCTGCTATATCGAGATACAATTATCTCTACTAATTACTCAGCTTCCTCAATTCTTTGTTCACTATTTCTTCATTGGACCATTCCACGTGGAATACCGTTGCGCCAACTGCTTACGAAACCTAACCACTCTGAGCCCTATACATCAATGTTCTATTTGCATCAGAGATCTTACTGAAATACTATCTATATATTTCCTTTCCACTATTTGTGATGTCTCGACAAATACCTAATGCCGCATGTATAAAATTACACGGGTATCTCCACATCCATAACCATAACCATTATTGTTGTCCTTGCTACTGTTTACTCTATACTCCTATTACCCAACAATTCTACCTACCCATAAATTCCCACATAATATCCATTGCACCCCATGCAATACAGACACTCTGTGCTCATTGCTACAGACCTATATCTATCATAAGGCCTTTAGCCACTTGCCCCACTTGCATAAGAAATATAGCTAGAATATTTCGGGATACGCAACATCCAACCGTTTCCATAAGTGAAGAAAGAACCCCCGAATCGTAAGAACATGCAATCCGAAATTAACACAGATACGTTGGCTCATGTAGTACATGAGGAATGGAACGGATATCTTTGCCAGAAAGAAAATTTATATTTTTGCCGTACGTGCAAAGATCGCGACATCTGTACCCATCGTCTTGTTCAAATCAAATACCACAGTATATCTCAATTCTGCCCTTTGAACGATTTTCGCGAATTCGAATGTTGCATATGCACGACGAAAGTATGCCGTATGACTCCTATCACCACCTGCACTGAGCAGTGTTTTCTAAATTATATACAGGAGGAACGCGAACGCGAAAACAGTGACAAAGAAAATAGAGAACAAAATTAAATCCAGGAATCAAAATCCCATCACCGCGATGGAAATTCCAAGCAGCACTACTTGTAATCATTTAATTCATGGCCTCTTAATTCATTTTCCAAAAATCCATGAGGCAAAATGTAAAAAAATTATATTTTATAAAAGACTTGTAGAATCTCGTGTAATACGTATGTGCTGTTCTTGTCATAGGCTCAGCCGACTCAGAGGCCAAGCCTCCTTAACAGTCTGCCATTGGATTACCTCTGGCAATCTTAACTTCGCTGCATGCGAATTTTGTAACGCATCTTTAGAGACAACTCGCTCTATCTTTAACTGTCCTGAATGTGTCTATACTTATTTTGAAAGAGCTATAATTGAAAGAAAACGTGGGAGAAACATAAATGACATAAATGCCTTCGCCTATTGCAGAACACATAATCAGGGTCAAATTTCCTGAATTCAAAGATGTGTCTACCAATTAAGGCCAAGACATCAGTCCACCCTCTGCTCGATAATACTTTGTTCAATAGCTTAAACATAAAATGTACCATAACTCTGACACACGATGTCATGGGTTCCGAAGACCCTTACATAATCTGCGCTCAATGTTATAAGCCACGAATTTATAATAAGGTCTTAACGCAATATCTACATGCATTCCATTTTGGAAATGTGCCAGAAATCGCCTGTCGGATATGCGGAGGGAAATGCTATCAAAATAGACCACTTATAGAATGCTCAACTTGTACACGCGCATATTACCAATTCCTCCAACACGTATCTGGAGAGGAAGAAAATTGTAAACGATTAGTAGCTCTAATCGTAAATTCACAAACTCTGAGAATAGAATATAGCGTTCCTGAAGCAAATCTTGACTTAGAAACTAGAGACGATCTAGTAAATCGCATAGAATCACTATAAGAGTCTTAACATTAATATTAACGCATGCATAACGCTTACCTCCATTATAAGAAGCCTTTATTATATAACATAGACTCGCGTATACATATATTATATTTAAGAGGAAGCATGTAACCGCCGAAAAAATTGTCAAAGCCACATAGAATTGTTTAACGAATACATATTAATTACTTTGGTGGCAGCGTACATATTTAAAATAATATAATTAACCATTTAGAGTATATACGTGTTTGACTCGGGAAAAATAATAGAAAATTAATATATATATATATATATATATATATATTAAAACAAATAAAATATTTTGGTGGCAGCTAATTTAAAGAAATAATCCCACCACGATAAAAAATAATATATATATATATCCCACCGCAAATACATATATACATATAAAACTAAATAACTTTAGTGGGAAATCTAACGCTTAAGGAAAAATAATAAAATTTTAGTGGCAGCGGTGTATTATGTTAAAACAATAATCTCACCGCAAATGAATACACATATATATTCCATATACTCTAGCAGTAATCATAAGTACTAGTTATTACTCATGTAATCATATAATTTTAAGAATACATATATACATATATCTTATGCCAGGGAACATTATTTCAGACATAATGACGTCCCTTATCCTAATAATCTTGCTAAGTGAAGCATCCGCTTTAATTGGATTCGACTGCGGAGGACAAAACCTCAACGTCACTACAGTCTCTCTTCTTGACGTTGGCGAATGTGACTTAAAAATTCGAAAGCCAAATACATCTAGTGTCCATATCCAATTGTTACAACTATCTGACTACAGTCATACTGAAGTTATTCAATGCAAGATTGAAATTTCAAGAACTATTTTCCATTGCGGAATGCACTCACATATCTCAGCCGTTCACAACGGAAAAGCCGACTATGTCCATGAAACCGGACATTCCCAGTGCTTGCGTATGTTTCAAGACGGAAGTATAACACTCGCCGAATACGTTTTAATCCTTGGGATCAAGGTTAATCAAACGACGTACCGAAGTGTCACCCTTAGGGGACGATTGCAAGTCGACGGATATTGTAAAGGAGCGCAATATTCCGATCCATATGGAACCTGGGACAATGTAGTTGTCCAAGCCGCTGTAAAAATTACTTTGAAATCAGCCTACGTACCAGTGCAAATAAATACTGGAAAAATTAAATTAAGATCAGGAACGGTATGCAATCTTGCTGCCGGCTCTTGTCTAGACGCCGACGATGGATATACTTACTGGAAACCTGTACCTACGGATACATGTAATTTTCAACGATACGATGTCCTTTATGAAGGACCAGCAAACAAGATCTTCGAAGACAGCTCTCACTCCGATTCTCCAGTAATATACAGCCTAGTAACTCAAGAAATTACCTTTGCTCTTATGAAGACTAAGGAACTTCCCCTGTGTGGATACACACTGCTATGCACGGAACATCCGAAATTATTCATCCTAGAAGTAAAGCCAGGAAATACGTTCGCGAAACAAGGAACCATCGCCGTTAATAATTTAGACATCTTTACATATATGAATTCCAAATTCGTATACATCGAAAAACACGTCAAACAGCAAATGACATCCCTATATAATAAAGTCATTTCTCAAAAATGCGAACTAGAAAGACAAGTAATAACAAATGCTTTATCTTTCGCCGCTCTCCAACCAGATGAATTCGCCTACCGGCTGATGAAAGGCCCTGGATACATGGCCGTCACTGCAGGAGAAGCCGTCCACATAGTTAAATGTATTCCTGTGGAAGCAATAGCAAGAAGAACTGAAAAATGCTATACCGAACTCCCTGTTACTATAAGAAATAATACTTTCTTCTTAACACCTAAATCCAGAATTATCACGGAGCTCGGAAATGAACGAGAGTGCAGCATGGAACTACCCACCTTATACCGTATAGAGGATACCTGGATACAGCTTACACCTACGATTCAAGTCCGACAAGTATCGCCTGAACAATTTAAGCCTATGGCCTCTTTAACATGGAAGTATCTCACTCCCGGACCACTAGCCGTGAGTGGAATCTACTCCGAAGTCGATCTAAAAAAGTTAAGAGACCACATTATGTTTCCTGCCGAGAAACCAGCATTATTGAACACTGTAGCTCGAGGACTAACGGGCCACAGCGTCAATACTGACGGAATATCAGTGTATAATTTACTTAATGAAGATTCTTTAAACAAAATAGTAGAGAGCACCGCCTCTCGAATCTGGAGAGGATTCGTTAACTTCGGATCTGCGACCGCTGGACTCGTTGGAATATTCATGATCATTCGTATAATCAAATTATTAATCGATACTATAATCCATGGTTATGCCTTGCATACAGTGTATGGTTGTAGCCTACATCTATTAGGAGCCGTATGGAGCTCCCTCGCAAATCTGCTGCTCCATCTGGCGAAGGAACCCCCTTCCCGGAGATCAAAGGAAACTAACGGACACCAATCGGACAACGACGGAACTAATGTCACAATCAATCCAACCGCGGAAGCAAACGCACCTCCAGAAATAATCACACAGCAACCTCGACCAGTTAAACCGCCGAGGACATCAAAAGCTAGCAACGCAGAAAACACCGAAGAGGTGAATATTCAAAATCCTTACACTAACCTAAAGAATCGCTTGAACACAATAGATGAGAATATCTAACTCCCTCAAACAAAATCCTCTGAAAACTATCGGATTTTGTCTTCATTAGGGGGGAGGTGTTACGTCCCGCAACAAAATTTTTATTTTTATTTAAGCACGCAAAATTTGCCTCTATAATATTTAGACTGTAGTTCCACCTACGAATATATAAATCTTAATCCCACCGCGTAACATATTATTGTTAATATAATTAATGTTGTTAATTAAAATTCCATCGCGCCATCTATTGTCACCAATATTTCTTATTATAAAATCTCACCGCGCAATGTAATATCACCAATACTTATAGTACATTAATATCATTCCGCCGCGTGATATAATATTGTCAATATCTCCGAAAATAATCTTTCTCTGTTAAGAAGCTGGCTATACATAACATAACCTCACTTAGGAATGATAGAAATAATTTTAAGTCCTCACTTAGGAATGATAGAAATAATTTTAAGTATTTGCCCACATATAGTATCATCCGCATAAAAATTACCTACTTTACCGACAATAGGCAAAATCACCCACACAAATGTTACCGACAGTCGATAAAATAAATTTCTACCTTACCGACAGAGTAAAAGTTACCGACAGAAAAATTACCGACGGTCGATAAGGAAGTTCTCTACCTTACCGACAGAGCAAAAATTACCGACAGAAAAATTACCGACCTGTGATAACACAGTTACCGACGTTACCGACTGAGGATAAAGTCATTTCCTACCTTACCGACAGTGAAGACTGTCTGTACCCACATTACCGACAGAGGACAGCGCCATCTCTGGGGTAGCGATGATACTAACTTTACCGACATATAAGAGAATACCTCTTTCATTAATATGTAATCCTGATACACAAGAAATTTTACAAATCAAAAACCAAAAGACTTTATATACATATATATATATTTTTGAACATGTCTCGGCACCGACTACATGTATATCTAATTATTTCGGGGCCTAAATTACATCAAAAATCATTGATTCCAGATTAACTCGAAAAATACTATAAATAAAAATCTTATGACAATTTTCCCTTAAGGAGCATAAAAAGTCAGACCGACACATGTATACATAATTATGAAAACTCCAATACTACTAATTTTATAAACGAAGTTTTAAATCTAATTTTCCGTATGCGATATTATGAGTCATCATCACATTCCAAACTAAGACTATGGAATATTCCGCTCGAATACTATTGCACAACATTACGCAACATGATGAAATAATTAATTATCATTAAGTAACAAATGAATTTATTGTTATTAAGCGTATGCAATAACTTCCATTTATATATTAATCCACAAAAAATCCGTTCAAGAGAACATTGCGCAACATAACAAAATAATTAACTTATTGTCAAACATTAATATTAAGTACATGCAATAATTTTTATTCAAGAACCTAATAGATATAAATATTAAAAATAAAAGCAAAGAATAAAAATTGTTGCACCATTTACTGAAATAATTTATAGTCTTTATATACTTATATCCCACCGCATAATCATAAATACTTATATGTTAAAATAATTGTAATTATAATAATTATGATGTCAGAATTTATTAACAATATTTAAAGGCATTTTCCATAATAATACATAGAGACAAAAATGAACTTTCGAACGGAGCATGCTAGAAACTCCGTTGACATTTCTACAGCTAGAGCTTAAAAAACTACATTAGAAAATATATGCATATAAACTGCAAAGAAATTCTGATGGTCTAATAATTATTATAAAACTTATGTGTCAAAATACAATGCAACCAGTATAGCCGATTCTATACTGACCGCTCCGTCACCCCCACTCCAATTCTGAAGAGTCCCACCATCTACAAATTAAACTACGCCCAAACTACGCCCAATTCCTGCGGCAACGCCCAGCAGCGCGCGCATCTTCCCCACGCTCGTGCCAGCGGCGCGCGCAACCAGCCCGGAGAAGGGAACCAATGAGCGACCGCGCCGCCCACGCCGAGGCGCGCGCATCTTCCGAGGCGCGCGCATCCGTCACGTCAGCGGGAGCCAATCCCAAATCATTGCGCAACAATCACGTCAGAGAAAACCAATCACCCGTTGACAACGCGGCACATCCCTCGAGGCGGACGCATCTTTCGAGGCGCGCGCAGCCAGAAGCAGAGGAGGGAACCAATCACTGCTCGACTCCCTCCACGGAGAAGCGCATCTCCTACTATTGGGACCGTGTGCAAAACTGGGACTGACGACTATATAAACCCGTGCAGAGCGGTCCTCCTCGCATTTTGCCCAACGTTTTCAACAGTTAATAACTGGCATTTTGCCCAACATCTTCAACATTCAACTACCTCCGGCATTTGGCCCAACGATATTTACAGTGATAACTTGGCATTTGGCCCAACGTTTTCAACATTCAACTACCTCCGGCATTTTGCCCAACGATATTCAACGATCAACTACAGTGTTAACTTGGCACTTTGCCCAACGATCTTCACAGTTAATACTTATATCTCCGAGATTTTGTACGTGTATTCAGTTAATAAATTCAGTGACTATTGAACATTGAGTTTCTCAATCGAACTCCTGGACTGCAACCTCCATCCCGAACTGTCACCGAGGTAGACGGTATCCAGCGGAAGGAAGCAGCATCCACTCATCAGCCTAGTGAAGGGAAGCAGCCTTCACACACTAGGACATTTCAGACACTGGTAAATATCCGGCCACTTGTCATTAATCTAACCTTTAATTTCTACTAACAACTAAACTCAGTGAATCAGTGCGCGACAATACGGGAACCTTACCTTTGATTACCCGTATTCCTTAATCCAGTTATTCAACTTAGTAAATATTTCCAATTGGAAAATTTATCTGGGACTTATCTCTTTGATAAGACGACGCGATAGACAGTGAGCGAGTGCGAAACTGCAGCGGCAGGTCGAACCCAAGTCTGGCTCGGTGGAAAAATAATTATCTTGAGGAATTTATTCCCATGATAGAGGTTGTTTCTCAACCTAGAGCTGGTGAGGCAATAGAAAAAATAAGCGGCCTCCTGTCAATCGACGTCCGAGTAGGCGAAAATACAGTTTTCGATTAATAGGCAATTATCTTGAGGGATTTATCCCAATGATAGAAGTTGACCTTTTGATCTTGGATTGAATTTAGCCTTAACTTCAAAATACGAGATACATCCCAGGATTTAGAGACAATACACTGGCTTAGTTTATAACAATTTGAATCATTATCACTACTTGCAATTATAACCTAACCTTACGAGGTTAATACTAAGCCAGCCGTATGATAGGTGGATACCTTGTCAGCGTATCCAAACTCCTGATTTTTCCTCGAATCCTCTTTCGATTTTCAGAGAATCAAAATAAAATAAGAATCTTTTTGAAACCAAGATAACACATTAACATTTCAAACAAATAAATTCTCGATAATCCTAATTTACCATCAGTTGGTAATTTTTCCAACAGTCGTCAATCAAAACTTACCATCGGTCGATAACTTACCATCGGTCGATAACTTACCATCGGTCGATAACTTACCATCAGTCGATAACTTACCATCGGTCGGTAAAACAGAAAGTGACGCTAACCATCGGTCGGTAAAACAGAAATCTAACTTACCATCGGTCGGTAAAACAGAAAGTGCCGCTAACCATCGGTCGGTAAAACAGAAACCTAACTTACCATCGGTCGGTAAAACAGAAATCTACATTACCGACGGTCGGTAATTTTCGGGAGTCAACGTTACCAACAATAAAATTTTTTATACTAATCTTTCTATTTCTGCCGGTCTATACTTCTATCAACTTTGGGGACATCTATCTGACTATACTCGGGATAACAATTATAAATTGAACATTCATATGGAATTCCCTTTTTCTTTTTTTTTATTAACAGGTATCGGGTATTCTTAAATTCAACTTTACGCAAAAGTAAGTGACTTCAAAATCACCAAAGTCTTAAATACTAAATAGACAGGTTTATAATTGGTTAATTAAACGACAGATGGTCCGAGTGAGACAAGGTAACTTCAATACCCGTCGAAATATTCTACGCCGTGTGAGACGAAATAGGCAAACGCGACGTACCTTCTTCCCTATCATCACTCTTGAGAATGAAATCATTGCACCAGTTCCCGAGATCATCGACTTAGAACCTCAGTCACCTATCCCCATAATCACTATTGAGGAAGAAAGCCACGAAATTATCCCAGTCCCACATAATCAATATTCTCCCTCCAATCTAGTAGAAAGAATTACTGAAGATAGAAGCAACTGTTCAACCATCTCGCTAAACTCCGACCAGGCATCCATCCCCGGACCTTCAGTGGATTGGAGTCAGAGTCCAGAGACTGCTTCCATCTCAGGGACATTCCAACATCTTGACACCGTACCCCTATACAACTACAATCCCGAGGAAAACAGCCTATATAGTCCTCCTAGCTATTCCCCCGTGGCATATGAAGACCCAGACCCCTTTGAGCCCTTAGAGATTTCCCTAGCTTCCCCAGAAAGACCCATCTCAACCATAAACATCGAATATTCTTACTTCCTACCAGAATTGTACGGTTACCCGAGGGAGGAATAAAAGGATATTCAAATTTGTAAAATAAAATATATATATATACTTTGAACAAAACAAAATAAACTTATAAAATTTAGTATGAATGTTTATTCACTCTCCACCTAGAATCCTCTCTAAGCACAATAGACCTTCAATCTCTCGGCGTCCCAGGGTATAGCCGGCCTAGCAGGTTGCCCTAAAACAAATTGAGAGATTAATTGCGTCCAACTGGGAAAGTAAGACTTCCAGACCAGTCCTGAGGAACTGGGGACGTAACAATCGGTTAATATTGCGCGAGGGGTACCATATATACAGATAAATTCTTTAGTGAAGGCGTCTGCGATTGTTAACGATGTGGCCTCCTTTAATGGCACGGCAGTAGAATATTTTGTTAGTAAATCCTGCATGGTCAGTATGTACTGATTGTTGCTCACTGTTAGGGGAAGAG
The DNA here is from genome assembly GCF_025532165.1 of Camponotus vicinus. Lineage (NCBI taxonomy): Eukaryota > Metazoa > Arthropoda > Insecta > Hymenoptera > Formicidae > Camponotus > Camponotus vicinus. Next base: position 11,618,146 of record NW_028141946.1, read on the forward strand.
GTCCCATAATATCCAGGGATACTTTATCAAAAGCAGCGCCTGGGGTATCCGTTATAACCATGGGTTGCTTGGTTTTTATTCTAGTTAGTTTCTTTATTTGACACTCCCGACAGGTTCTAATGAATTCCTGAATATCCTTTTTCATTGTTTTCCAGCAGTAACGAGATCTAAGGCGGTTATAGGTCTTCGTTACACCTTTATGTCCTCCATGAGCTGAGGCATGATTTTCCAAAATTAGAGATTGACGTTTTTCGATTTCAGGCGTTTGAATTAAATTTAAGCATATCGTTATATTAATGGGTAATTCCTGTAGATATCTTTTGAGTTGGTTAAGGATGTATGACCATGGAAGGTCGTCGAAGCGTTCGGTCTTACTAAGACTTATGGAAGAGAGTCCAAGTTCAGTAATGACATCCACTAAAGAGTGTAGACAGTTTTTAAGATTCTGGGCTTCTATAAGGGTATGATAGTCGTATTTGATGGGGAGGGCAATTAGCGTGTTTCCTTTTACAGTACATACCCTGGCCCTTTCGAATGCCAATCCTTCATATTTGGGGAGTAAATTGGCTTCTTGATATGATTTTGCGCCATTGTCATAAGCTGTCCCGTTCTGGTAAATAAATATTGTGTGATTATCTTTCTGTTGGAGTAAATCCTCTCTAACTTCTCGCACTAAGGCTCGACTCCATGGTGGAAGAGCTGGTGGATTCAGTTGTTGTGGGTTTGACTGATACGGTACAATGTCGGATTCTATTATTTCAGTATAATCCGTATCATCGCTGTCTTCAGAGTCAGTAACTTCTTCGATTGTGACTCCATAATTGTTATTTTCTTGTTCGACAGAATAATTTTGATAATCTTCTGCTGGTTGACGCTCTACGGGGGCCGAAGTCTCGGCGGTTTTTTGATAGTTTCCCATGTCTTCCTGATTAGGTCTTGCATTTTGACCTTCAGGTGTACTAGATTTTCCCTTTGGCCTTTGAGGTCTATACGAAAATATGGATTCGTCGGATGAATATTCTCCTTCATCAATGAGGAATAACGGAATAGCCACGTCGACGGGTGGATTTCTGGATAAGGCATCAGCGTTATAATTTAGGGTTCCCTTTTTATATTGTATTTCATACTGATATTCAGAGAGTTTCATTCTCCACTTCCATAATCTTGAGGAAGGGTCCTTGATGGAGTGTAGCCACACTAATGGTTTATGGTCAGTTACTATAGTGAATATCCTTCCGTATAAATAGGGTCTAAAATGATTTACGCAATAAATGATAGCTAAACATTCTTTCTCTATTGTAGAATAATTTTGTTCAGCGGAATTTAGAATTCGAGATGTGTAGGCAACGGGTAGATCTTTCCCTATTATTCCTTGACTGAGCACTCCTCCGACCGCATATCCAGATGCATCGGTGGTTAGAATGAATGGATTAGTAAAGTCGGGATATTGTAAAATAGGCTCAGAGCATAGTGAATTCCTTAGAATATCGAATGCTTCCGTTTGTTTGTCTTGCCAATCGAATTTCTTATCCTTTTTTAAGAGGTCAGTTAATGGTTTTGCGACTTTGGAAAAATTTGGAATAAATCTTCTATAATATCCGGCTAGTCCTAGGAATTGTTTGATGTTTTTCGGATTCTTCGGAGTAGGAAAATTCATTATTGCCTTTATCTTAGCGGGGTCAGGCTTGACTCCGTCAGATCCAATTATATGTCCTAGATACATAACTTCACGTCGTAAGAATTCGCATTTATCTGGTTGTAATTTTAAATTTGCAGCTCTTAATCTCTGCATTAATTTTTCGAACTTGCTTTCGTGTTCCTGCAATGATCGTGCATATACGACAATATCATCCATGTAGACGAATAATTCATTTCCCTGAAGTCCGGATAGAACGTTATCCATCAATCTTTGAAACGTTGCAGGAGCATTTTTTAATCCGAATGGCATTCGTTTGAATTGGTAATGTCCGTAAGGTGTAGAGAAAGCAGTTTTATTAGCATCTTTCGATGCCATGGGTATTTGGTGGAAACCGGAGGCTAAGTCCAGTACTGAAAAATATTTTGCAGATCCAAGTTGATCTAATATGTCCGTTATATTTGGAAGAGGATAGGCATCGCCTATTGTTTTTTCATTGAGATTTCGATAATCGATAACCATTCGCCATCTTTTATTCCCTAGGGAGTCTGGCTTTTTCGGAACTATCCATAAAGGAGAGTTATAAGGGGAAGTAGAAGGTCTTATTAAATCAGAAGATAATAATTCATTTACTTGTTTATTAATTTCTTCCTTATGTACAGGAGGAAATCTATATTGTTTCGTGTGGACAGGCATTTCATTAATAGTAGGAATAGAATGCTGAGCGGCGTTTGTCGCTTGGAGATGTTCACCGGGAAGGTGAAATCTGTCGGAGTGTTTGAAAACTAGTAGTCGAACATTTTCTGATTCCTCGGAATTCAGATGTTCGAGGCGTAGAAGGTTTATGACATCAACAGTTCTATCTGTTGGTGTTGATAATGCCTGGTTAAAGTAAATGGGGTTATCTATGGCTTTGACGAATTCCACTCGGGGTTCGTCTAGTCCAGCGAGATTGTTGGAGTTAAAAGTTCTGATTAATCCTCTGGGAAGCCCTTGGGTTCCAGTGGAATTCTCTGTTATTTCATGAGTATCATAATCTTGCAATTCTATGAATGGAATATTAAGGGTCAATTCTTCCTCGGAAGTATTGAATATAGGCATATGGACCTTTCCATTATTATTGGTGACGATAGCTTCCCCGAAGTATATGCCCTCGGCAAGGGTATGACGAGGTACATATCCGATTTGTTTTTCTGGATTGGTAATATGAAAAGAACAGGGAGTGACAGTTCTTTCTTTAAGACATATTGTACTTGAGTTTGAGAATGGAATTCTCATATCTTCATACTGTATAAAGTTGTCTCTATAGTTGACTATAACAGCTCGTTCTTTCAGGAACTTGTTGCCTAATATTCCATCTTGTAAGAATCCTATTGAATCAGATATGACATAAAATTCAGATAGTTTTCCAAGTACAGATAGGGAAACAGCTCCTAGCGTAACGATAGTTTCAGAAGCTATTCCTTGCAGACATAAAGGATTAGTTTTGTCGAGAGTAACGTTTGGATTTAAACATTTTTGTTTAATAAGGTTTAGTCCAGATCCAGAATCAATCATAAATTTGCAATCTGCTATTAGATCTGGAGAGGATAACGTTACTGTGGGCAATTCTGTAGATTGTTGTCTGTCGTTTATTTGGCAGATTCGGAAATTTGTGTGGGAGTTTCCTGTGGTGTTATTATATTGACTTTCTTTTGAATGTGGTAAGTCGGACGTCCTGGTTGCGGGTCGTTCCGGCGGACGTCGGTTCTCATCGGAACGCCTTGCGCGTTTCCCGAAGTACCGGGTTGTTGGTTCCCTTCTTGAGCTCTTCTGTAAGCTAACTTCCGACATTCTTCTATAAGATGTCCAGGAGTTTTACAATAGCGACAGATTTTGGTCTGATAACTTTGTTGAGGCTGTCCAGCAATTAATTTAACTGGTGATGCGGGGAAAGGTGGTTGCGAGGTTGTATGTCCATTGTTGGGATGGTAACGGTTGTTAGTATTGTTGCTCATAGGATTTTGGCGAGCTGCATTGCTGACGTTATTGGGGAGGTCAGCACGGGGTTGAAAATTTGGGCGGAAGAGAGTGCGCTTCCGAATGTTTTCAGCTTCAATAGTTTTGGATAATTGTATGGCTGTGCTAATGCTTTCCTCGAAGGTCCTCGGATGTTCGAGTTTTACGCGTACTAATAGGTCAGATGGAAGTCCGTTGATAAAGCTGTTCATAGTGGTTGCTTCGATGGCGTCCTTTCTTCGTTCTCCTATGTTTCTGGATAAATCAGATTCTCCATCTATTATTGCAGTACGTAGTTCTTGCACTCTGCTTATATAATCAAAAATATTTTCATTTTGTTTCATGTATATATTAGCTAGTTCTCCTCGGTATTGGTCGACGGATTTATTTGGTCCAAAAATTAATTTTAATCGTTTCGTTAGCTCGAAAACGGTGTGACATTCTACCCCTTCTATGGCAGAATATGCATGTCCCTGCAGTTTATTAATAATAAGCTGCACTAAATGATATTCATGATATGCGGGTATTAAATCGAGAGCACGTTCGCAAATTTTACTGAAGTGGAAAACGGACATTTTATGGCCGTCAAATTTAGGTATTGTGTCGATAGTGTTACGTCCCGCAACAAAATTTTTATTTTTATTTAAACACGCAAAAATTGCCTCTATAATATTTAAACTGTAATTCTACCGACGAACATATAAATCTTAATCCCACCGAGTAACATATTATTGTTAATATAAATTAATATTGTTAACTAAAATTCCATCACGCTATCTATTGTCACCAATATTTCTTATTATAAAATCTCACCGCGCAATGTAATATCACCAATACTTATAGTACATCAATATCATTCCGCCGCATGATATAATATTGTCAATATCTCCGAAAATAATCTTTCTTTGTTAAGGAGCTAGCTATACATAACATAACCTCACTTAGGACTGATAGAAATAATTTTAAGTGTTTGCCCACATATAGTATCATCCGCATAAAAATTACCTACTTTACCGACAATAGGCAAAATCACCCACACAAAAGTTACCGACAGTCGATAAAATAAATTCCTACTTTACCGACAGAGTAAAAGTTACCGACATAAAAGTTACCGACGGAAGGTAAAGTAAATTCCTACTTTACCGACAGAGTAAAAGTTACCGACAGAAAAATTACCGACGGTCGATAAGGAAGTTTTCTACCTTACCGACAGAGTAAAAGTTACCGACAGAAAAATTACCGACGGTTGATAAGGAAGTTTTCTACCTTACCGACCGAGCAAAAGTTACCGACAGAAAAATTACCGACCCATGATAACACAGTTACCGACGTTACCGACTGAGGATAAAGTCATTTCCTACCTTACCGACAGTGAATACTGTCCGTACCCACATTACCGACAGAGGGCAGCGCCATCTCTGGTGTAGCGATGATACTAAATTTACCGACATATAAGAGAATACCTCCTTTATTAATATGTAATCCTGATACACAAGAAATTTTACAAATCAAAAACCAAAAGACTTTATATACATATATATATATTTTTGAACATGTCTCGGCACCGACTACATGTATATCTAATTATTTTGAGGCCTAAATTATATCAAAAATCATTGATTCCAGATTAACTCGAAAAATACTATAAATAAAAATCTTATGACAATTTTCCCTTAAGGAGCATAAAAAGTCAGACCGACACATGTATACATAATTATGAAAACTCCAATACTACTAATTTTATAAACGAAGTTTTAAATCTAATTTTCCGTATGCGATATTATGAGTCATCATCACATTCCAAACTAAGACTATGGAATATTCCGCTCGAATACTATTGCACAACATTACGCAACATGATGAAATAATTAACTTATTGTTAAGTAACAAAAGAATTTATTATTATTAAGCGTATGCAATAACTTCCATTTATATATTAATCCCCAAAAAATCCGTTCAAGAGAACATTGCGCAACATAACAAAATAATTAACTTATTGTTAAACATTAATATTAAGTACATGCAATAATTTTTATTCAAGAACCTAATAGATATAAATATTAAAAATAAAAGCAAAGAATAAAAATTGTTGCACCATTTACTGAAATAATTTATAGTCTTTATATACTTATACCCCACCGCATAAATACTTATGTTAAAATAATTGTAATTATAATAATTATGATGTCAGAATTTATTAACAATATTTAAAGGCATTTTCCATAATAATACAAAGAGACAAAAATGAACTTTCGAACGGAGCATGCTAGAAACTCCGTTGACATTTCTACAGCTAGAGCTTAAAAAACTACATTAGAAAATATATGCATATAAACTGCAAAGAAATTCTGATGGTCTAATAATTATTATAAAACTTATGTGTCAAAATACAATGCAACCAGTATAGCCGATTCTATACTGACCGCTCCGTCACCCCCACTTCAATTCTGAAGAGTCCCACCATCTACAAATTAGACTACGCCCACACTACGCCCAATTCCCGCGGCAACGCCCAGCAGCGCGCGCATCTTCCCCACGCTTGTGCCAGCGGCGCGCGCAACCAGCCCGGAGAAGGGAACCAATGAGCGACCGCGCCGCCCACGCCGAGGCGCGCGCATCTTCCGAGGCGCGCGCATCCGTCACGTCAGCGGGAGCCAATCCCAAATCATTGCGCAACAATCACGTCAGAGAAAACCAATCACCCGTTGACAACGCGGCACATCCCTCGAGGCGGACGCATCTTTCGAGGCGCGCGCAGCCAGAAGCAGAGGAGGGAACCAATCACTGCTCGACTCCCTCCACGGAGAAGCGCATCTCCTACTATTGGGACCGTGTGCAAAACTGGGACTGACGACTATATAAACCCGTGCAGAGCGGTCCTCCTCGCATTTGGCCCAACGTTTTCAACATTCAACTACCTCCGGCATTTTGCCCAACGTTTTCAACAGTTAATAACTGGCATTTTGCCCAACATCTTCAACATTCAACTACCTCCGGCATTTGGCCCAACGATATTTACAGTGATAACTTGGCATTTGGCCCAACGTTTTCAACATTCAACTACCTCCGGCATTTTGCCCAACGATATTCAACGATCAACTACAGTGTTAACTTGGCACTTTGCCCAACGATCTTCACAGTTAATACTTATATCTCCGAGATTTTGTACGTGTATTCAGTTAATAAATTCAGTGACTATTGAACATTGAGTTTCTCAATCGAACTCCTGGACTGCAACCTCCATCCCGAACTGTCACCGAGGTAGACGGTATCCAGCGGAAGGAAGCAGCATCCACTCATCAGCCTAGTGAAGGGAAGCAGCCTTCACACACTAGGACATTTCAGACACTGGTAAATATCCGGCCACTTGTCATTAATCTAACCTTTAATTTCTACTAACAACTAAACTCAGTGAATCAGTGCGCGACAATACGGGAACCTTACCTTTGATTACCCGTATTCCTTAATCCAGTTATTCAACTTAGTAAATATTTCCAATTGGAAAATTTATCTGGGACTTATCTCTTTGATAAGACGACGCGATAGACAGTGAGCGAGTGCGAAACTGCAGCGGCAGGTCGAACCCAAGTCTGGCTCGGTGGAAAAATAATTATCTTGAGGAATTTATTCCCATGATAGAGGTTGTTTCTCAACCTAGAGCTGGTGAGGCAATAGAAAAAATAAGCGGCCTCCTGTCAATCGACGTCCGAGTAGGCGAAAATACAGTTTTCGATTAATAGGCAATTATCTTGAGGGATTTATCCCAATGATAGAAGTTGACCTTTTGATCTTGGATTGAATTTAGCCTTAACTTCAAAATACGAGATACATCCCAGGATTTAGAGACAATACACTGGCTTAGTTTATAACAATTTGAATCATTATCACTACTTGCAATTATAACCTAACCTTACGAGGTTAATACTAAGCCAGCCGTATGATAGGTGGATACCTTGTCAGCGTATCCAAACTCCTGATTTTTCCTCGAATCCTCTTTCGATTTTCAGAGAATCAAAATAAAATAAGAATCTTTTTGAAACCAAGATAACACATTAACATTTCAAACAAATAAATTCTCGATAATCCTAATTTACCATCAGTTGGTAATTTTTCCAACAGTCGTCAATCAAAACTTACCATCGGTCGATAACTTACCATCGGTCGATAACTTACCATCGGTCGATAACTTACCATCAGTCGATAACTTACCATCGGTCGGTAAAACAGAAAGTGACGCTAACCATCGGTCGGTAAAACAGAAATCTAACTTACCATCGGTCGGTAAAACAGAAATCTACATTACCGACGGTCGGTAATTTTCGGGAGTCAACGTTACCAACAATAAAATTTTTTATACTAATCTTTCTATTTCTGCCGGTCTATACTTCTATCAACTTTGGGGACATCTATCTGACTATACTCGGGATAACAATTATAAATTGAACATTCATATGGAATTCCCTTCTTTTTTTTTTTATTAACAGGTGTCGGGTATTCTTAAATTCAACTTTACGCAAAAGTAAGTGACTTCAAAATCACCAAAGTCTTAAATACTAAATAGACAGGTTTATAATTGGTTAATTAAACGACAGATGGTCCGAGTGAGACAAGGTAACTTCAACACCCGTCGAAATATTCTACGCCGTGTGAGACGAAATAGGCAAACGCGACGTACCTTCTTCCCTATCATCACTCTTGAGAATGAAATCATTGCACCAGTTCCCGAGATCATCGACTTAGAACCTCAGTCACCTATCCCCATAATCACTATTGAGGAAGAAAGCCACGAAATTATCCCAGTCCCACATAATCAATATTCTCCCTCCAATCTAGTAGAAAGAATTACCGAAGATAGAAGCAACTGTTCAACCATCTCGCTAAACTCCGACCAGGCATCCATCCCCGGACCTTCAGTGGATTGGAGTCAGAGTCCAGAGACTGCTTCCATCTCGGGGACATTCCAACATCTTGACACCGTACCCCTATACAACTACTATCCCGAGGAAAACGGCCTATATAGTCCTCCTAGTTATTCCCCCGTGGCATATGAAGACCCAGACCCCTTTGAGCCCTTAGAGATTTCCCTAGCTTCCCCAGAAAGACCCATCTCAACCATAAACATCGAATATTCTTACTTTCTACCAGAATTGTACGGTTACCCGAGGGAGGAATAAAAGGATATTCAAATTTGTAAAATAAAATATATATATATACTTTGAACAAAACAAAATAAACTTATAAAATTTAGTATGAATGTTTATTCACTCTCCACCTAGAATCCTCTCTAAGCACAATAGACCTTCAATCTCTCGGCGTCCCAGGGTATAGCCGGCCTAGCAGGTTGCCCTAAAACAAATTGAGAGATTAATTGCGTCCAACTGGGAAAGTAAGACTTCCAGACCAGTCCTGAGGAACTGGGGACGTAACAGAAAACATTAATTTTTGGTGGCAGCGGTGGGATCTGCCGAAGGTTCTGTGCTTTTGAGAGATTCAGTGGATAAGAATAAACAATTTTCAACGTAATCATGCAAACTCGCTCAAGCTCTGCAAGCTCCGTAACCACAGGAGCTACGAAAAAACAATATAGCCCAGAAGAAATTGAAATCATAATGAAGAAGATGCACGAGAAGGAACAACTATTAAAAGAACAGTCAGAGGATCTACAAGTTAAACAAGAGCGTCTTAGAAGAGCTCAAGAAGAATTAGAACAAAGAGAATTTACCGAAGACTCCACAGGCATGGAACAATTAATATCATCGATGCATAAGATAGCTGATCAAATTGAAAGAATTAATTCAAGGATTACGAACTTGGAAAATTCCACTCAAGACACAAGGCATGATAGGCCTGAAACACAAACGACTCCGCAACTCTCTCCACATAAATTTGATGTGATGGATCAACCATCCCCCATACGACTTAAAGATACTATCGACACGATTCCTAAATTCGATGGACATAAAATGTCCATTTTCCATTTCAGTAAAATATGCGAACGCGCTCTTGAATTAATACCGCAGTATCATGAATATTTCTTAGTCCAATTAATAATGAATAAATTACAAGGACACGCTTACTCCGCAGTAGAAGGATCTGAATACCATACTGTTTTTGAATTAACACAAAGATTGAAGCTTATATTTGGACCGAATAAATCGGTAGACCAATATAGAGGAGAATTGGCAAATGTATACATGAAGCACAACGAAGATATTTTCGATTATATTGGAAGAGTACAAGAATTACGTGCTGCAATCGTCGATGGAGAAACAGACTATACTGGACATATAGATGAAAGATTAAAAGATGCAATCGAGATGACTACATTACACAGTTTCATTAACGGACTTCCATCTGATCTGCTAGTAAGAGTCAAGTTGGAACATCCGCATACTCTCAAAGATGGAATAAGCACTGCCATCCAATTATCAAAAACTATAGAAGCAGAGAACATACGGAAACGAACCGTGTTCCGTCCGAATTTCCAACCACGTGCAGATCGACCTAATAATTACAACAACACTTCTCGCCCATTTCCTGTAGCTAACAACACTAATAATCAATCCAAACCGGGTAATGGGAATACAACTACATTACCACCAGCTCTTCCGACATTCTCAAGACCAGCAATATCCGCTGGACAATCTCCGCAGAATTATCAAACAAAGATTTGCCGCTATTGTAAAACTCCAGGCCACCTGATACAAGAATGCCGAAAACTAGCCTGGAGACGAGCTCAAGAAAGAATACAGCAACCAGTAAATTCGGGAAACGCTCAAGGCGTTCCGATAAATCCCGGCGTCCGTCGGAACGATCAGCAACAAGGGCGCCAGACTTATCTCATACAAGGAAAACCAAGCGCCACAGTCCCCCCGGAAGCAACAGTGCAAGCCTCCGGATCTGCCAATTGAATAGCAATCAGCATCCTACGGATTTACCTACGATTACATTAGCTTCTCCAGACTTGGCAAAAGAATGCAGATTTATGATTGATTCAGGATCCGGTTTAAACCTTATTAAGGAAGGATGCCTGAAACCATACGTTAATCTTGATACAACCAATCCCCTCTGCTTGCAAGGGATTGCCTCTGAAACCGTCGTCACTTTAGGCGTCATTTTTATGACGATACTCGGCACAACGTCCGAATTCTATGTAATCTCTGACTCAATCGCATTCCCACAGGATGGGATCTTAGGCAACAAGTTCCTGAGGGAACGAGCCGTTACTATAGATTACAAAAATAATTTTATTCAACACGAGGATGAAAGAATTCCTTTTCTAAACTCAAATTCTATACTTCTTAAAGGAAGGAGCGTTACCCCTTGCTCTTTTCCAATCTCAAGTCACCAACAAGTCGGTTATGTGCCACGTCATACTCTAGCTGAAGGCATCTATTATGGGCAAGCAATCGTTACTAATAATAACGGGAAGGCATACATGCCTATCTTTAACACTTCCGAGGAAGAATTCATTTTCAATATCCCCGTTATTCAACTACAAGATTTTGACGTCTGTGAGCCAGACGTATCAGCTACTAACTCCGTTGGATTAGAAGAAACCCGAGGGAAATTCTCTAATGCCATCGACAATCCTATTTATTTTAATCAAGCATTGCCCCAATCTACTGAAAGAGCTACTGACGTTATAAACCTTCTTCGACTAGAACATCTGAACTCCGAGGAGTCAGCAAACATACAGTCCCTAGTATACAAGCACGCCGATAGATTTCATATTACTGGTGAACATCTTCAAGCTACTAGTGCCGCGCAACACTATGTCCCTACTATTAATGAAGTACCAGTCCACACAAAACAATACAGGTTTCCCCCTGTACATAAAGAAGAGATCGATAAACAAGTAACCGAATTATTATCTTCAGATTTAATCGAAGCATCAACCTCACCTTATAATTCTCCACTCTGGATTGTTCCTAAAAAACCAGACTCTCTAGGAAACAAACGATGGCGAATGGTCATCGACTACCGTAATCTTAATGAAAAAACCATAGGAGACGCTTATCCTTTGCCGAACATAACAGATATACTCGATCAACTCGGGCCCGCTAAATATTTCTCTGTATTAGACTTAGCGTCAGGATTTCATCAGATTCCTATGTCATCAAAAGATGCTCATAAGACTGCTTTTTCCACACCTTATGGACACTACCAGTTTAAAAGAATGCCGTTTGGATTAAAAAACGCACCCGCAACATTTCAAAGACTGATGGATAACGTGCTCTCTGGCTTACAAGGAAACGAATTATTCGTTTACATGGATGACATCGTTATATATGCAAGATCTCTAAAGGAACACGAAGTCAAATTCGAAAGATTAATGGAAAGATTGAGAACAGCAAACTTAAAGCTGCAACCTGATAAATGCGAATTCCTACGACAAGAAGTCATGTATTTAGGACATATAATCGGAGCTGACGGAGTCAGACCCGATCCTGCAAAAGTAAACGCCATTATGAAATTTCCTACGCCAAGAAATCCCAAAAACATTAAGCAGTTCTTAGGATTAGCTGGATATTATCGAAGATTCATACCGAATTTCTCCAAAACCGCCAAGCCATTAACAGATCTTTTGAAAAAGAATAAGAAATTTGAATGGAAAGAAAATCAAGCAGAAGCATTTAATAAATTACAGCATTCATTATGTTCAAAACCTATATTGCAATATCCGGATTTTAATCAACCTTTTATATTAACCACCGACGCTTCTGGATATGCCATCGGAGGCGTACTTAGTCAAGGAGAAATTGGAAAAGATTTACCCATAGCTTATACTTCACGCGTTTTGAATACAGCAGAACAAAATTATTCCACGATTGAAAAAGAATGCCTTGCAATTATTTACTGTGTAAACCACTTTCGACCATATTTATATGGCAGAACTTTTACAATTATCACGGATCACAAGCCTTTAGTGTGGCTACATTCCATTAAGGACCCTTCTTCGCGATTATGGAAATGGCGGATGAAATTATCCGAATACCAATACGAAATAAAATATAAAAAAGGAACTTTAAATAATAACGCCGACGCTTTATCTAGAAATCCTGCTGTCAACATAGCCGTACCTTTATTCATTGTTGACGAATATTCTTCCGATGAATCTATTTTCTCGCCTCAACCTCCAGGCATCTCTAGAAAACAGAAATTAAATCAAAAGAATAAAAGAATCGTTCAAGCTACAAGAACCTCTACCCCCATACAACATCAAGAATTGGAAAACTCCAATATCGACTCTGAAGATCATGACGACAGTCAAGTTATCATCGAAGAAGTAACAGACTCCGACGAAAGTACTGAGTCCGATTATATTGAAATAATAGATTCGAATATTATACCTCATCAACCGAAACCTCCAGAGCCACCGCCATGGAGCCGAGCTCAAGTCCGAGAAGTACGAGAAGGCCTATTAAAGCAAAAAGATAATCATGTAATATTTCTTTACCAAGATGGTACTCCTTACGATAATGGAGCTAAACTATATCAAGAAGCTAACTTGCTTCCTAATTACGAAGAATTAACATTCGAAAGAGCCAGAATTCGTACAGTAGAATCCAACACGCTTATCGCTTTCCCTATAAAATTAAACAATCGTATTTTAATAGAAGCTCAAAATCTTAAAAACTGTTTGAAATCTTTAGTAGACGTCATTACTGAACTCGATCTATCATCTTTCAGTCTTAGCAAAACCGACCGTTTCGACGATTTGCCATGGTCTTATATAATTAACCAGTTTAAAAAACATCTCCAAGAATTACCTGTCAAAATTACCATATGCCTAAATCTTATACAGACTCCTGAAATAGAGCAACGACTCTCTCTCATTTTAGAAAACCATGCCTCTGCGCATGGCGGACATAAAGGAGTGACAAAAACATATAACCGCCTCCGTTCTCGATATTGTTGGAAGACGATGAAGAAAGATATTCAAGATTTTATAAGGACTTGCCGTGAATGTCAGCTAAAGAAATTAACTAGAGTTAAAACAAAGCAACCAATGGTTATTACTGATACGCCTGGAATGGCTTTCGACAAGGTTTCATTAGATATTATGGGACCTCTTCCCATCACGGATAACAATCATCAATACATATTAACTATGCAAGATTTACTAACGAAATATTCCGTGGCATTACCTCTACAAGAAGCCACATCTTTAACAATAGCTGACGCCTTTACCAAGGAATTTATTTGCATATACGGAGCCCCTCGTGCCATATTAACGGATCAGGGAACTAACTTTTTATCAGCTCTAATGAGACAATTAACGAAGAAGTTTGGCATACAACATTTTAAGACCACAGCTTATCACCCTCAGTCAAATGGATCACTAGAACGCTCACATCATGTACTAACAGAGTACCTAAAGACACAAATAAATAGAGAAGCTAACTGGGACGAATATATTAAACTCGCAATGTTTTCATACAACACTAGCGTACACGAAGGAACTAGATATTCACCCTACGAATTGGTTTTCGGGCGAATAGCTCGACTACCCTCTGCACATCCTATCATCGAAGAAAATACTGAACCTACTTACCATGAATATATCACAAATCTCTTTAACAAAATAAGAGATCTGCAAGCTCAAGCTCATTCAAATCTAGTACAAGCTAAAGAGAGAAGCAAGAGATATTATGATCGAAATATAAACCCTCGAGCTCTTGAACAAGGAACGTTAGTTTATTTATTAAAAGAACCGCGTAAAGGAAAATTCGCCGACCAGTATACGGGTCCCCATGAGGTACTTGAATTATTACCTCCCAGCAACGTCAAACTCAAAATCGGAAATCAAACTCGAATTGTCCACGTCGACAAAGTGAAGCTCGCACATTCTAAACCCGGATGAAACATTAATGTTAATTTCTCTTTTTATTTCAGATGCTTTGGCACCGACAGCCGATTCGGCCGCAGCCAAATATCCAGCAGGTACATCGAATCAGGGATTCATTCCTGTTCGCTCACTGCACTCATGTCCACGGGGCAATCTGCCTCGAGGATGACACTAATTTTTGTGACCGGTGTTACGATCAAACTCACACCGCGATAATCCGGGAAAATTACCAGAAAATTCATAGACATTTTTTCGTAAATAGTCATATAGTTAAAGAAGAATACTGCATACCTTGCGGTATAGTGGTAATAGAAACTCAAGATATAATTAATTGCATTTCCTGTGTCGCAACAGCTACTAAATTACTACAAACACTAGAAGAGACTTCGACTCATACCGATTATACATACCCCATAGTCGTAAATGTCTACGACAAAACTCCTGCGCTATAGGACATATCGAAAGAATGTCCGGTGTCTTTTGTTGCGCGATAACTCAAGGATACCGAGATCCATACTTCAATACATACTTCTGTGAGCCCTGCTATATCGAGATACAATTATCTCTACTAATTACTCAGCTTCCTCAATTCTTTGTTCACTATTTCTTCATTGGACCATTCCACGTGGAATACCGTTGCGCCAACTGCTTACGAAACCTAACCACTCTGAGTCCCATACATCAATGTTCTATTTGCATCAGAGATCTTACTGAAATACTATCTATATACTTCCTTTCCACTATTTGTGATGTCTCGACAAATACCTAATGCCGCGTGTATAAAATTACACGGGTATCTCCATATCCATAACCATAACCATTATTGTTGTCCTTGCTACTGTTTACTCTATACTCCTATTACCCAACGATTCTACCTACCCATAAATTCCCACATAATATCCATTGCACCCCATGCAATACAGACACTCTGTGCTCATTGCTACAGACCTATATCTATCATAAGGCCTTTAGCCACTTGCCCCACTTGCATAAGAAATATAGCTAGAATATTTCGGGATACACAACCTCCAACCGTTTCCATAAGTGAAGAAAGAACCCCCGAATCGTAAGAACATGCAATCCGAAATTAACACAGATACATTGGCTCATGTAGTACATGAGGAATGGAACGGATATCTCTGTCAGAAAGAAAATTTATATTTTTGCCGTACGTGCAAAGATCGCGACATCTGTACCCATCGTCTTGTTCAAATCAAATACCACAGTATATCTAAATTCTGCCCTTTGAACGATTTTCGCGAATTCGAATGTTGCATATGCACGACGAAAGTATGCCGTATAACTCCTATTACCACCTGCACTGAACAGTGTTTTCTAAATTATATACAGGAGGAACGCGAACGCGAAAACAGTGACAAAGAAAATAGAGAACAAAATTAAAATTCAAGAACCAAAATTCTGTCATCACGATGGAAACTCCAAGCAGCACCACTTGTAATCATTTGATTCATGGCCTCCTAGTTCATTTTCCTAAAATCCATGAGGCAAAATGTAAAAAGATTATATTTTATAAAAGACTTGTAGAATCTCGTATAATACGCATGTGCTGTTCTTGTCATAGACTCAGCCGACTCAGAGGCCAAGCCTCCTTAACAGTCTGCCATTGGATTACCTCTGGCAATCTTAACTTCGCTGCATGCGAATTCTGCAATACTACTCTCGAAACTACTCGCTCTATCTTTAACTGTTCTGAATGCGTCTATACTTATTTCGAAAGAGCTATAATTGAAAGAAAACGTGGGAGGAACATAAATGACATAAATGCCTTCGCCTATTGCAGAACACATAATCAGGGTCAAATTTCCTGAATTCAAAGATGTGTCTACCAATTAAGGCCAAGACACCAGTCCACCCACTGCTCGACAATACTTTGTTCAATAGTTTAAACATAAGATGTACCATAACTTTAACACACGATGTCATGGGTTCCGAAGACCCTTACATAATTTGCGCCAAATGTTATAAGCCACGAATTTATAATAAGGTCTTAACGCAATATCTACATGCATTCCATTTTGGAAATGTGCCAAAAATCGCCTGTCGGATATGCGGAGGGAAATGCTATCAGAATAAACCACTTATAGAATGCTCAACTTGTACACGCGCATATTACCAATTCCTCCAACACGTATCTGGAGAGGAAGAAAATTGTATACGGTTAGTAGCTCTAATCGTAAATTCACAAACTCTGAGAATCGAATATAGCGTTCCTGAAGCAAATCTTGACTTAGAAACTAGAGACGATCTAGTAAATCGCATAGAATCACTATAAGAGTCTTAACATTAATATTAAAGCATGCATAACGCTTACCTCCATTATAAGAAGCCTTTATTATATAACATAGACTCGCGTATACATATATTATATTTAAGAGGAAGCATGTAACCGCCGAAAAATATTGTCAAAGCCACATAGAATTGTTTAACGAATACATATTAATTACTTTGGTGGCAGCATACATATTTAAAATAATATAATTAACCATTTAGAGTATATACGTGTATGACTCGGGAAAAATAATAGAATAATGATAATGAAAAAATTAATATATATATATATATATATATATATATATTAATACAAATAAAATATTTTGGTGGCAGCTAATTTAAAGAAATAATCCCACCGCGATAAAAAAAAATAATAAAAAATAATATATATATATATCCCACCGCAAATACATATATACATATAAAACTAAATAACTTTAGTGGGAAATCTAACGCTTAAGGAAAAATAATAAAATTTTAGTGGCAGCGGTGTATTATATTAAAACAATAATCTCACCGCAAATGAATACACATATATATTCCATATACTCTAGCAGTAATCATAAGTACTAGTTATTACTCATGTAATCATATAATTTTAAGAATACATATATACATATATCTTATGCCAGGGATCATTATTTCAGACATAATGACGTCCCTTATCCTTATAATCTTGCTAAGTGAAGCATCCGCTTTAATTGGATTCGACTGCGGAGGACAAAACCTCAACGTCACTACAGTCTCTCTTCTTGACGTTGGCGAATGTGACTTAAAAATTCGAAAGCCAAATACATCTAGTGTCCATATTCAACTGTTACAACTATCTGACTACAGTCATACTGAAGTTATCCAGTGCAAGATTGAAATTTCAAGAACTATTTTCCATTGCGGAATGCACTCACACATCTCAGCCGTTCACAACGGAAAAGCCGACTATGTCCATGAAACCGGACATTCCCAGTGCTTGCGTATGTTTCAAGACGGAAGTATAACACTCGCCGAATACGTTTTAATCCTTGGGATCAAGGTTAATCAAACGACGTACCGAAGCGTCACCCTTAGAGGACGATTGCAAGTCGACGGATATTGTAAAGGAGCGCAATATTCCGATCCATATGGAACCTGGGACAATGTAGTTGTCCAAGCCGCTGTAAAAATTACTTTGAAATCAGCCTACGTACCAGTGCAAATAAATACTGGAAAAATTAAATTAAGATCAGGAACGGTATGCAATCTTGCTGCCGGCTCTTGTCTAGACGCCGACGATGGATATACTTACTGGAAACCCGTACCTACGGATACATGTAATTTTCAACGATACGATGTCCTTTATGAAGGACCAGCAAACAAGATCTTCGAAGACAGCTCTCACTCCGATTCTCCAGTAATATACAGCCTAGTAACTCAAGAAATTACCTTTGCTCTTATGAAGACTAAGGAACTTCCCCTGTGTGGATACACACTGCTATGCACGGAACATCCGAAACTATTCATCCTAGAAGTAAAGCCAGGAAATACGTTCGCGAAACAAGGAACCATCGCCGTTAATAATTTAGACATCTTTACATATATGAATTCCAAATTCGTATACATCGAAAAACACGTCAAACAGCAAATGACATCCCTATATAATAACGTCATTTCTCAAAAATGCGAACTAGAAAGACAAGTAATAACAAATGCTTTATCTTTCGCCGCTCTCCAACCAGATGAATTCGCCTATCGGCTGATGAAAGGCCCTGGATACATGGCCGTCACTGCAGGAGAAGCCGTCCACATAGTTAAATGTATTCCTGTGGAAGCAATGGCAAGAAGAACTGAAAAATGCTATACCGAACTCCCTGTTACTATAAGAAATAATACTTTCTTCTTAACACCTAAATCTAGAATTATCACGGAACTCGGAAATGAACGAGAGTGCAGCATGGAACTACCCACCTTATACCGTATAGAGGATACCTGGATACAGCTTACACCTACGATTCAAGTCCGACAAGTATCGCCTGAACAATTTAAGCCTATGGCCTCTTTAACATGGAAGTATCTCACTCCCGGACCACTAGCCGTGAGTGGAATCTACTCCGAAGTCGATCTAAAGAAGTTAAGAGACCACATTATGTTTCCTGCCGAGAAACCAGCATTATTGAACACTGTAGCTCGAGGACTAACGGGTCACAGCGTCAATACTGACGGAATATCAGTGTATAATTTACTTAATGAAGATTCTTTAAACAAAATAGTCGAGAGCACCGCCTCTCGAATCTGGAGAGGATTCGTTAACTTCGGATCTGCGACCGCTGGACTCGTTGGAATATTCATGATCATTCGTATAATCAAATTATTAATCGATACTATAATCCATGGTTATGCCTTGCATACAGTGTATGGTTGCAGCCTACATCTATTAGGAGCCGTATGGAGCTCCCTCGCAAATCTGCTGCTCCATCTGGCGAAGGAACTCCCTTCCCGGAAATCAAAGGAAACTAACGGACACCAATCGGACAACGACGGAACTAATGTCACAATCAATCCCACCACGGAAGCAAACGCACCTCCAGAAATAATCACACAGCAACCTCGACCAGTTAAACCGCCGAGGACATCAAAAGCTGGCAACGCAGAAAACGCCGAAGAGGTGAATATTCAAAATCCTTACACTAACCTAAAGAATCGCTTGAACACAATAGATGAGAATATCTAACTCCCTCAAACAAAATCCTCTGAAAACTATCGGATTTTGTCTTCATTAGGGGGGAGGTGTTACGTCCCGCAACAAAATTTTTATTTTTATTTAAACACGCAAAAATTGCCTCTATAATATTTAAACTGTAATTCTACCGACGAACATATAAATCTTAATCCCACCGAGTAACATATTATTGTTAATATAAATTAATATTGTTAACTAAAATTCCATCACGCTATCTATTGTCACCAATATTTCTTATTATAAAATCTCACCGCGCAATGTAATATCACCAATACTTATAGTACATCAATATCATTCCGCCGCATGATATAATATTGTCAATATCTCCGAAAATAATCTTTCTTTGTTAAGGAGCTAGCTATACATAACATAACCTCACTTAGGACTGATAGAAATAATTTTAAGTGTTTGCCCACATATAGTATCATCCGCATAAAAATTACCTACTTTACCGACAATAGGCAAAATCACCCACACAAAAGTTACCGACAGTCGATAAAATAAATTCCTACTTTACCGACAGAGTAAAAGTTACCGACATAAAAGTTACCGACGGAAGGTAAAGTAAATTCCTACTTTACCGACAGAGTAAAAGTTACCGACAGAAAAATTACCGACGGTCGATAAGGAAGTTTTCTACCTTACCGACAGAGTAAAAGTTACCGACAGAAAAATTACCGACGGTTGATAAGGAAGTTTTCTACCTTACCGACCGAGCAAAAGTTACCGACAGAAAAATTACCGACCCATGATAACACAGTTACCGACGTTACCGACTGAGGATAAAGTCATTTCCTACCTTACCGACAGTGAATACTGTCCGTACCCACATTACCGACAGAGGGCAGCGCCATCTCTGGTGTAGCGATGATACTAAATTTACCGACATATAAGAGAATACCTCCTTTATTAATATGTAATCCTGATACACAAGAAATTTTACAAATCAAAAACCAAAAGACTTTATATACATATATATATATTTTTGAACATGTCTCGGCACCGACTACATGTATATCTAATTATTTTGAGGCCTAAATTATATCAAAAATCATTGATTCCAGATTAACTCGAAAAATACTATAAATAAAAATCTTATGACAATTTTCCCTTAAGGAGCATAAAAAGTCAGACCGACACATGTATACATAATTATGAAAACTCCAATACTACTAATTTTATAAACGAAGTTTTAAATCTAATTTTCCGTATGCGATATTATGAGTCATCATCACATTCCAAACTAAGACTATGGAATATTCCGCTCGAATACTATTGCACAACATTACGCAACATGATGAAATAATTAACTTATTGTTAAGTAACAAAAGAATTTATTATTATTAAGCGTATGCAATAACTTCCATTTATATATTAATCCCCAAAAAATCCGTTCAAGAGAACATTGCGCAACATAACAAAATAATTAACTTATTGTTAAACATTAATATTAAGTACATGCAATAATTTTTATTCAAGAACCTAATAGATATAAATATTAAAAATAAAAGCAAAGAATAAAAATTGTTGCACCATTTACTGAAATAATTTATAGTCTTTATATACTTATACCCCACCGCATAAATACTTATGTTAAAATAATTGTAATTATAATAATTATGATGTCAGAATTTATTAACAATATTTAAAGGCATTTTCCATAATAATACAAAGAGACAAAAATGAACTTTCGAACGGAGCATGCTAGAAACTCCGTTGACATTTCTACAGCTAGAGCTTAAAAAACTACATTAGAAAATATATGCATATAAACTGCAAAGAAATTCTGATGGTCTAATAATTATTATAAAACTTATGTGTCAAAATACAATGCAACCAGTATAGCCGATTCTATACTGACCGCTCCGTCACCCCCACTTCAATTCTGAAGAGTCCCACCATCTACAAATTAGACTACGCCCACACTACGCCCAATTCCCGCGGCAACGCCCAGCAGCGCGCGCATCTTCCCCACGCTTGTGCCAGCGGCGCGCGCAACCAGCCCGGAGAAGGGAACCAATGAGCGACCGCGCCGCCCACGCCGAGGCGCGCGCATCTTCCGAGGCGCGCGCATCCGTCACGTCAGCGGGAGCCAATCCCAAATCATTGCGCAACAATCACGTCAGAGAAAACCAATCACCCGTTGACAACGCGGCACATCCCTCGAGGCGGACGCATCTTTCGAGGCGCGCGCAGCCAGAAGCAGAGGAGGGAACCAATCACTGCTCGACTCCCTCCACGGAGAAGCGCATCTCCTACTATTGGGACCGTGTGCAAAACTGGGACTGACGACTATATAAACCCGTGCAGAGCGGTCCTCCTCGCATTTGGCCCAACGTTTTCAACATTCAACTACCTCCGGCATTTTGCCCAACGTTTTCAACAGTTAATAACTGGCATTTTGCCCAACATCTTCAACATTCAACTACCTCCGGCATTTGGCCCAACGATATTTACAGTGATAACTTGGCATTTGGCCCAACGTTTTCAACATTCAACTACCTCCGGCATTTTGCCCAACGATATTCAACGATCAACTACAGTGTTAACTTGGCACTTTGCCCAACGATCTTCACAGTTAATACTTATATCTCCGAGATTTTGTACGTGTATTCAGTTAATAAATTCAGTGACTATTGAACATTGAGTTTCTCAATCGAACTCCTGGACTGCAACCTCCATCCCGAACTGTCACCGAGGTAGACGGTATCCAGCGGAAGGAAGCAGCATCCACTCATCAGCCTAGTGAAGGGAAGCAGCCTTCACACACTAGGACATTTCAGACACTGGTAAATATCCGGCCACTTGTCATTAATCTAACCTTTAATTTCTACTAACAACTAAACTCAGTGAATCAGTGCGCGACAATACGGGAACCTTACCTTTGATTACCCGTATTCCTTAATCCAGTTATTCAACTTAGTAAATATTTCCAATTGGAAAATTTATCTGGGACTTATCTCTTTGATAAGACGACGCGATAGACAGTGAGCGAGTGCGAAACTGCAGCGGCAGGTCG
Organism: Camponotus vicinus; assembly: GCF_025532165.1. Taxonomy (NCBI): domain Eukaryota; kingdom Metazoa; phylum Arthropoda; class Insecta; order Hymenoptera; family Formicidae; genus Camponotus; species Camponotus vicinus. The sequence goes on from NW_028141946.1 coordinate 11,640,656, forward strand.
AACCCAAGTCTGGCTCGGTGGAAAAATAATTATCTTGAGGAATTTATTCCCATGATAGAGGTTGTTTCTCAACCTAGAGCTGGTGAGGCAATAGAAAAAATAAGCGGCCTCCTGTCAATCGACGTCCGAGTAGGCGAAAATACAGTTTTCGATTAATAGGCAATTATCTTGAGGGATTTATCCCAATGATAGAAGTTGACCTTTTGATCTTGGATTGAATTTAGCCTTAACTTCAAAATACGAGATACATCCCAGGATTTAGAGACAATACACTGGCTTAGTTTATAACAATTTGAATCATTATCACTACTTGCAATTATAACCTAACCTTACGAGGTTAATACTAAGCCAGCCGTATGATAGGTGGATACCTTGTCAGCGTATCCAAACTCCTGATTTTTCCTCGAATCCTCTTTCGATTTTCAGAGAATCAAAATAAAATAAGAATCTTTTTGAAACCAAGATAACACATTAACATTTCAAACAAATAAATTCTCGATAATCCTAATTTACCATCAGTTGGTAATTTTTCCAACAGTCGTCAATCAAAACTTACCATCGGTCGATAACTTACCATCGGTCGATAACTTACCATCGGTCGATAACTTACCATCAGTCGATAACTTACCATCGGTCGGTAAAACAGAAAGTGACGCTAACCATCGGTCGGTAAAACAGAAATCTAACTTACCATCGGTCGGTAAAACAGAAATCTACATTACCGACGGTCGGTAATTTTCGGGAGTCAACGTTACCAACAATAAAATTTTTTATACTAATCTTTCTATTTCTGCCGGTCTATACTTCTATCAACTTTGGGGACATCTATCTGACTATACTCGGGATAACAATTATAAATTGAACATTCATATGGAATTCCCTTCTTTTTTTTTTTATTAACAGGTGTCGGGTATTCTTAAATTCAACTTTACGCAAAAGTAAGTGACTTCAAAATCACCAAAGTCTTAAATACTAAATAGACAGGTTTATAATTGGTTAATTAAACGACAGATGGTCCGAGTGAGACAAGGTAACTTCAACACCCGTCGAAATATTCTACGCCGTGTGAGACGAAATAGGCAAACGCGACGTACCTTCTTCCCTATCATCACTCTTGAGAATGAAATCATTGCACCAGTTCCCGAGATCATCGACTTAGAACCTCAGTCACCTATCCCCATAATCACTATTGAGGAAGAAAGCCACGAAATTATCCCAGTCCCACATAATCAATATTCTCCCTCCAATCTAGTAGAAAGAATTACCGAAGATAGAAGCAACTGTTCAACCATCTCGCTAAACTCCGACCAGGCATCCATCCCCGGACCTTCAGTGGATTGGAGTCAGAGTCCAGAGACTGCTTCCATCTCGGGGACATTCCAACATCTTGACACCGTACCCCTATACAACTACTATCCCGAGGAAAACGGCCTATATAGTCCTCCTAGTTATTCCCCCGTGGCATATGAAGACCCAGACCCCTTTGAGCCCTTAGAGATTTCCCTAGCTTCCCCAGAAAGACCCATCTCAACCATAAACATCGAATATTCTTACTTTCTACCAGAATTGTACGGTTACCCGAGGGAGGAATAAAAGGATATTCAAATTTGTAAAATAAAATATATATATATACTTTGAACAAAACAAAATAAACTTATAAAATTTAGTATGAATGTTTATTCACTCTCCACCTAGAATCCTCTCTAAGCACAATAGACCTTCAATCTCTCGGCGTCCCAGGGTATAGCCGGCCTAGCAGGTTGCCCTAAAACAAATTGAGAGATTAATTGCGTCCAACTGGGAAAGTAAGACTTCCAGACCAGTCCTGAGGAACTGGGGACGTAACAATAGCATCCTTAAGGCGTATCGGAGATGGTTGGTCCGCGATATCAAAATGTTGGGATGTCGGTTGAGAAAATGTTCGTTCTTCATGTGGAACATATCTTTCTTCTCTTTGCGAGGTCTCTAGATTCATGAGCCTTGAATTAATCCTCTCAATATAATTGGTAATCGTTTGCATAGAAGCCATTAATTGTTCTACAGCTGGTTGTTCTTGGCTTGCGGCCATTTCCTTTCGATTCATTTCTTCTTGCATTTTTATCAGATGTTCGTTTTTGACTTGCAAGGCCTCAGCCTGTTCTTTTAACTGTTTCTCCTTTTCGTTTACCTTTTGCATGAGGATTTCGGTTTCCTCTGCTGTATATTGTTTTCTTGTAGCCCCTGTGGCTACAGAGCTCGTCGAGCTTGATCGAGTCTGCATAATGGATTTAGGTACTTTATAAAAATTTATTCGTCAAACACTTAATTTCCTCTCAGAAGCTTAGATCCTTTTTGGCAAAATCCCACCGCTGCCACCAAAAATTTTAATGTTTGTTTGTTACGTCCTATTCGATCGTTTATTCAACGATTCTGCAGGGCGCACCGTGCAGGGACGAACAATATTATATCTCTCTATTTCTTTTTCAGGGCAACCTGCTAAGCCGGCTATACCCTGGGACGCCGAGAGATTAGGATCTATAGGACGCTTCTTTTCGGAGGTATTTAAGGTTGACAAATAAATATGCAAATTTATTATATTATAAATTCTATTTTTTCCTTTTTATTTATTTTATCCTTCCTCGTTCTTCTACATTAGTTTATAAGGTAATTTTAGCGAAATCAAATTATGTATGATATATGTCATCGACTGTATCTAAGAATTCTTCGCTGTTCAGATAATCCAGAAAATGATTAACCGCTTGGTCCGCCAAGTCTTCTTCTGCTGGGGAGATATCCACGGGGTCAAACCCGAATTCTCCGGGTCTAACCGGGGAATAATCTGGGGTCGAATAATCCGAAAATGAGGCCGGGCTATCGGGGCGACGGGGAGACTGTTACGTCCTATTCGATCGTTTATTCAACGATTCTGCAGGGCGCACCGTGCAGGGACGAACAATGTTATATCTCTCTATTTCTTTTTCAGGGCAACCTGCTAAGCCGGCTATACCCTGGGACGCCGAGAGATTAGGATCTATAGGACGCTTCTTTTCGGAGGTATTTTAAGGTTGACAAATAAATATGCAGATTTGTTATGTTATAAATTTCTATTTTTTCCTTTTTATTTATTTTATCCTTCCTCGTTCTTTTACATTAGGTTATAAAGTAATTTTAGCGAAATTAAACTATGTATGATATATGTCGTCTACCGTTCCCAAGAACTCCTCACTATCTAGGTAATCTAAAATTTGGTTAGTTTCAAAATCCGCGAAGCTCTCTTCGGCTGGAGAGATGTCTATCGGTTCTGGGTCTATCTCCCCAAGAGCGACCGGAGAGTAATTCGGGGTAGAATAACCTGAAAATGAATCAGGGGTTTGTGGAGGGCTTGGCGATGGCACAGTCTGGACTTGTTGGTCTCGAGTTCTTCTTATTTCTCCGTTTCTCTCGAAAGCTAGGAGAAGTGCTGGGGGAATTCTGACCGTTGGGTTATCCAAATCGTACACGACTGTTGGGCAATCGCTAAGGTGATCAGAGTCCTCGTCTGTCAGCGGAAGGTCCTCTTCTTCACTCGATTCTTCGCCTGCTGGTATCGCTGAGGGGTTACCGTTGTTGGTTTCGGGGTTTAATTCAGGAGGCAAAGGAGCGAAGGACAAATCAAAGAAAGTATCTTCGTGATCGTTGGCGGCGCGTAAAATACTAGAAGGGATATTATCCCTATCTACAAATAATTGCCGTGCGATAGAGGGGCGATCTCGTAATAACCGCTGTCTGATTAGTTCTCTGCGAGTTACGCCTGCGTTTTGCAGAGGGAATTCGCGGCGAGTTATTGGGTCTGGTCGTCGGGCGCTAACCATCTATTATCGAAATAATTTAAGTTTTAAAATTTGTTTTATTGAAAGGATAATTTGAAATTATTTCGCGGCATCTAATACTTACGATGGAAATTTCGAGGGGTCACCTGTCAAAAAAGAATGTACCGCGTAAATCTAAAGTTTCGTGACCGGTTTAAAGAAAGAGACAGGACAGATTCTGAAATCGCGACTCCTCATTTATTATAAGAAAAAATTATTAGATAGTTACCTTACATGCAGTGACGTGGTAAGGAAGGGTGTGTAGGGATATTTAAATATAAGATGGATACCGTGCCTGCTGGTTTAGTTTTATTATTATAAAATAATTCCTCTAATATATTATACTAAACCAGAGTTATCATACTATGTGTCAGTCGGTCCTTAAAGAGCGCGTCCCGTGCTCTACGACAAGTTTCGATGTGCAAGACGTCACGTCACAGCGGCACAGAGTCCGTAAAGAAATTTCCCTGGAGAAAATTCTTCGCGGAAACGGCAGAGGGGTAGAGTAGGCTACCCAATGCACATCGATTGACAAGTCGAAAGCGACAATTCACTCTTGTGGATAAAACCAAAGACAGACTGAGCGTTTAACGTTCAAAGGCAATCAACGTACTCGTGTTATCGGAAGGAGAAGACGTTGGAATTGTATGAAGGTAAGTTGTTGACTATTATGTATAATAAAATTCTTCAATATGTCATGCAAAAATAATAATAATATTCGGTTGATGGTTGCAGATCACGAGAGATGAAAAGGAAAATATTGAATAATTAAAACGAGTACTTACCCAAAAGTACTGCGGTTGGAAGTGCTCGTCGAACCTCCGCTGTGGACTGTCGACCTCAGTGATGCCTTGGCAGGAGAGTCGAAGGAGCCGGTAGTAAATAAATGGCAGAAGACCGTGATGATGTTCAAATAAAACACTTTTATTGTTCAAGTATACTACTGTCTTACAGCTCTCGCGACTAAGTTTTTAAGTCGAATAATGTTTTGAGACTAAGTCTTTATTTCGATTTTAAATGGTTCGTGACTGCTACTGTTCTTGTTCTTCAGAGAGCTCCTGGTCAAATGCGCGGAAGACTGAGCTGCGCTCCCTGAGGTACCCTCTGGTCCCTACTCCGTGCCGGCTATCCGCAGTGGTAGGAGAATGCGGCGCTCCCGGGCGTAGGCGGCTCGACCGCCGCTTGCCGCTATAGCTGTCCTTCTTCTTCGAGCGTGCTATGACGTGGTGGCCGCGCTCTTGCGTGGGGATAGTGGGGACGACGGAGCTGTCAGTATTGTCCATGCATCGAGCTCGTTAATTCATTTTAACAAAAGGTAAGGCTTTTATAATAGGTTTTTAGTCACCAGAATTTTAATAATTTGCATGCATATATTTTTTAATATAGAATCTCAACCTCTTTCAATAGAAGTGTGAATGATCGTTCTAGCATGTTCCGTTTAGGATTGATTTTTAACTTTCTTTATATTGATTATATAGTTCTAGTTAACAATGTTATAAACAAATTCTGGTGTTATAAACCATTATAATTACAATTTGCTATATAATAATTATATGATATATATATATATGTATGTGCATATAGGTGCATGGTCTAGATAATTGTTAATAATAATTGTGTTACATTATAATATAAAAGTGTATTAATTATTCTTTTTATTATTCAGCTCTTGGAACAAAGGATGTGGCGAGCTTTTTTATCACCGGATGCAGGTGTTCGCCGTGCCAGGCAGTCGCGCCAGGCAGTCGCGCCAGGTCTTATCTTATCGCTGAGTGAGCTCATGTGCAGCTGCACCGGATGAAGCTCGGAGGGTCGCTTATCTTTTGGTGAGTGAATTTATAACGCTTTATAAATCGATTTAATAATTTCGTTCGTTATAATTTATTCATATATTCTTTACTTGTTAATTGTATAGAATATATATATATATATATACTTATATATATTGTTTGTAAAAGTTAATAAATGTAATTGTTAAAAATTTTATCTTCATTATTTTATTAATTAAATATGTATTATACATATTGTTATTTCCCTTTTGAAGGCTTGAAAGTTTGCTAAAAAATGTATTACTGTTGGATCTTGTTAGTTAATGATATGGATTAATTTATTATATAATATATATATATTCTTTTATAATTTATAATTTCGTAATAACTTATTACTCTTGCAATAAGAAGGCGCTCCTTATAATATTCATACATTATATATTCGCGAGTCCCTTTCGCATTAAGACTCGGCACGGACGTCGAAAACATTAGGGGAGATAACAAAGTAATAGGGGAGATAACGCGGTACGCTGGACTTAGCCTTGTGCTCTTATAAGGAGACTTATTATTCGTCTCAATAATAAAATCATGCATAATGAATTTTATAAGACCATACATTCATTATTATTATTAATGTGTATATTTATTACCTTGTATTATTATTATTTAAACTTTATATTTCATGTGTGTTATATATGTGTAAATTTTGTTATAACAAAATTTATTTAGTTATTATATAGATTTATAATTCTGCACACAGTGAAGAGTTATGAGCTTTATTTTGCATTATTGGTTTTATTAAATCAGAATCTTTATTATTTATAATTATTAATAATTTAAATAATTTAATATATTTGTTTTATATAGTTATTATATTTTTCAGATATTTTGTAAAACGACATTCTATACAGAAGATATTCGAGGGTGCATATCATTTATAGCTTGGCTGTATTTTAATCGACAATATAGAACGTTTATTAGACTATTGTCGGAGCGGATTAAAATACTCACATATGATCGTCTGGCCATGACTTATTAACTCTATGCACCTCTAATTGCGGATAAGTTTTGGATATTTTGAAATATTTTAATATTATTTTGAATGTGCTTGACTTGACAACTTTCGGTCATTTATTAAATATATACATACATTAATTAATGTTGAGCTTTTCACATAATGAAAATGGTTTATTATTTAGTTATCATTGCTTACTCATTATATTTTAATTGTATATAAAATTTTGCAATTAATAATCAAAATGAAAAATATATGTATTATTTGGCAATAATGGGTGGATTAGATTTTATATAATTTATTATTATGTAGTGAAGTTTTATTTGAATAACTATATAGAATATACGTATATGAAAAGAGATTTTTATAATGTATTAATTATTATGTTCTTATGCTTAGAGTTTAAACGTGTTATTATTTGAATTTTTCTTATTTGTCTAGGTTGCATATATAGGAATTATTTCGGAAGTTTATTTGGTAAGTTTATTATTTTGATAAGTTAATTAATGAATTAAAGGTTTTATTTAATTATATCATATATTTATAAAATATATATTATATATACATATATATAATATATGTATTCATGTATAATATTATGTATTTTATATGTATTTAATATTTAGTATTTTAATGCATTATCTTTTAAATTTTTATTAATAACTACATATGTATTTATACTAATAATGAGGGTGACAAGTCTGTCCGAGCTTGTTTCGCGGTTTAATTCTTATTAATTTTTACATATGGTATTACGTATAGCGCTGTCTCTCTCACTCGCGCGAGTCACCCGATAGTGCGGTCTCTCTCACTTTCACGTACTACTACCTACTGAGGTCTCGTGTATAAATTTCGATAGATGTAGTCTGTTGATTATATATTTGAGGAGGCATATTTGTAGTTTGTTATTGAAATATATTTCTAAGGAATTTTATTAATAAATATATTTTTATTTTTCCGTATAGCGTTTTCGTTAGGTGATGAAAATATTGGGACACCCGGTGGACAACCAAGTGGAGGCTATGTTTATAGGGTGACTTATTATTCTGCATGCAGCAAAGAGTTACGTATAAAGTTTTATTCATAATAATTTCTTGACATTTCTTTATTATTTAGTTATTGTTTAGTAGTTATTATTTAATTTAATATATTTATTGTTGAAATTTAATATATTAATATTTGATTTATTATACTTCTTTTACTATTTGATTTCTTTTACTCCTATATAATTATATACATTTATAAAATATTAAACCTGTTTAATATAGTAATTTTGATCAATCAAACTTTTATAGATTTTGTATAGATTGATTTTTTAGTATATTTTTGTTAAGTTAATTTTTCATACGGCCAAATATTATTTGATTATTATTTTCAGTTGCTGGGACTTGGAATTCTTGCTACTTATTTATAACAAGCTGTCTTACGTTATTAGGAAGAGGCTAAATAATATATATATATAGGATCATAAAAAGTGTGTAAGTATGTATTATATTTTGAATGGTTTATTTAATAATTTCTATAGTAGATTTTCTTATACATTTATTATATTTTTCAGGTATCAAGACTCTGAGGAAAATCACTTCCTGATAGTGAACATATACATATATTTACGGGAACTCAACTAGGACCAAAAATTAAAATAATCTAGGATTTTTAAAGGAAATTCTTGCTTGATTAATTATATTTTATTTATTAATTATATTATATTTTATTAATTATATTTTATTAATTATATTTTATTAAGAAATGTTTAAATCATTAATTTCTGAAAGAAGCTCGTTACTTTATAAAAGATTATTATTTGGTGATTATTGGCCATTTACATTTTGTAATTAAATAGTCAAAGTTAAATGTTATTCAATAATAATTAGAGTTTTATACAGACATATTAGGCCAATGGTATTAATGTACAGTAAAGATTTATTATAATGTTTAGAAAAATATTTATTCAAGGAAAATTTATTAATTTTGTTTCTCATGAATATAAAAAATATATATATATATTGTTAATTATTTTATTACTAATTATTATTACTGATTTTTAGAGCTTATTGTTTTACTAACAATTATTATTCATGGGTATTAATTTTTGTTTGATTTGGTACATTTATTTATTGATTTATATTCTTATATGTACGTAGAATATTAACTTTATAACTTTCCTTTTGTTATTGATGATTCTTTGTAAATTTTCGTATTAATATTTTATGTGGCTAACTTTCGGAGCATTTGTTAGCATTTTTACTGTAGGTTATTTATCCCAAAATATTAATTAATTATATGATTTTCAGGTTTCAAAATTGGTAATCGCTGCATTTCTTTTATGACAATTGACCATACTATTTATCGAAAAGATACGCATGGGCTCACAAAATCATTTATTAATAGAATTTAGGTGAGTATTGTTTGATAAAATATTTTGATTTATGCCTTTTCCTTTGTAGTAAGCGCATATACACGCATAGGGATATCCTTTTTTGGTTATATGTGATAACTGAATAATATGAATATTGAGTGAATATCTATATATATTGGTTACATATAATATAAAGTGGATTTATAGTGATTATATATAATTACAAGTAAAGATTATATAAGATACGAAATTCTTTATACTATTCTTTGAAACAAATTATATTTTATTCGTTAAGAATTATTTAAATCATTTTCCCTTTTAAAAGAAGCTTGTTATTTTACAAAGGATTATTATTTAGTCATTACTGGTCATCTGTTTTTACGTTTTAATTTTATAATTAAATAATCAAAGTAAATATATTTATTACTTGATAATAATTAAACTTTTATATATATATATATATATATATGTGTTTTTCATTGTTTATTAATTTATGTCTTTATTTGTCTAAATACTAATTAGTTATAATATTTTCAGGTTTCGGGATTCATGGCTATGGAAATTTTCCCATGCCAAATTTACCAGAAGAATGTGAAGGAACGCACAAGAGGCTATAAGACCAGTTACCGACGGATTTGTTCGTATACCAATTTATACGAAGTCTTGTTGCAAATGTTTTTGACGGTTACATTATTTAGAGTGATTTGCTGAGAGTTTTTCTTGATAATAAAATTTCGAATAAATTTCTTTTCTTAGTAAAGTTAATTATTAAGATAAATATCATTATATACGACCAGTACCAGTACTGCTAATTCATTGTAATATTTTTCTGGCTATATACCACATCAATCAATGTATTGTATTAATATGAGATTATGGCGAATATATATATAAATATATATATATATATATATATATACAGGTTTTTGCTATTGATTTATGAAATTTCATAAGCGATTTTTAAGGTGATTGTATGAGGCTTTTGCAGCTTTATTAAAATTGCATAAATAATAATTATATTTATATCGAAATTCTTTTACGATTATTATAAATGACTGTTTCAAAGAGCCTATTACTTTTTCTTGATTGATCGATGTGTATAAGTCCAGCTTTCGGTTAGTACTGGTGGTTATTAGTATTTTGACTACATGAGAACTGATTATTATTAAATTGATGTATATATATATTGATTATATATAATATTATGACGCAAATATATAGTAATTATATATAGTATCGCGCAAAGATTATATAGGATGAGAGAATAAGTAGGGATTATACTTTTATAAGTAAGATTTTAAAATTTTCGTTGCGGGACGTAACACCTCCCCCCTAATAAGAACAAAATCCGATTGTTTTCGGAGGATTTTGGTCTAGGGAGATTAAATATTTTCATCTAGGGTGTTTAAGCGGTCTCTTAGGTTTGTATATGATATAGGTATATTTACGTTTTTGGTGATTTCTTCGTGGCAAGGTTTCATTGTCCTTGGAGGTTTGGCTGGTGCAGGTTGTTGAGTAATTACTTCCGCAGGTGCAGTGGGATCGATGTTGGAGGTTTGCGTGGTTGTTCCTCCGTCAGGTGATTGATTGTCTCGGTTATCATCTCCAGATTTCCTAGAAGATTCTCGTGCCAGATGGAGCAGTAAATTTGCGAGGGAGCTCCATAAAGCTCCGAGTAGATGAAGGCTGCAACCATACACAGTGTGAAGAGCGTATCCATGAATGACTGTGTCAATGACTAATTTTACTAGGCGAATAATCATGAAGATTCCGACGAGTCCTGCGGTCGCTGATCCAAAATTCACGAATCCCTTCCAGATTCGCGAGGCTGTGCTTTCGACAATTTTATTTAAAGAATTTTCATCCAGCAAGTTGTACACTGAGATTCCTTCAGTGTTCATGGAATGGCCAGTTAGTCCTCTAGCAACGGCATTGAGTAAAGCTGGCTTTTCGGCTGGGAACATAATGTGATTTCGTAGTTTCTCCAGATCTGTATCAGAATATATTCCGCTTACGGCCAAAGGTCCCGGTGTGAGATATCTCCAGGTTAAGGCAGTCATGGGTTTTAGCTGTTGAGGTGGCAGTTGTCTAACTTGAATGTTAGGTGTAAGTTGCACCCATGTATCTTCGATTCGATACAAAGTAGGAAGTTCTAAACTGCATTCTCGTTCGTTGCCAATTTTGGTGATAATTCTTGACTTTGGTGTAAGGAAGAAGGAATGATTTCGTACAGAAATGGGAAGTTCGGTATAACACTCTCCAGTTTTTCTTACCATCACTTCAACAGGGATACATTTAATTATTTGTACTGCTTCTCCTGTTGTAACGGCCATGTATCCTGGCCCTTTCATGAGCTGATAGGCAAATTCGTCTGGTTGGAGTGTAGCAAAAGATAAGGCATTAGTGATTACCTGTCTTTCTAATTCGCATTTTTGCGAAATGACGTTGTTATAGAGGGACGTCATCTGTTGTTTGACATGTTTTTCTATATACACGAACTTGGAGTTCATGTATGTAAAGATGTCAAGATTATTGACAGGAATAGTTTTCCGACTAGCAAATGTATTGCCAGGTTTAGCTTCAAGAATGAATAATTTCGGGTGTTCCGTGCACAGGAGAGTATAACCACATAGAGGTATTTCCTTGGTTTTCATAAGGGCGAAAGTGATTTCCTGAGTCACAAGACTATAGATGATTGGGGTATCTGTCTTGGAGATGTCTTCAGAAATTTTGTTTGCAGGTCCTTCGTAGAGGACATCATATTGTTGAAAATTACAAGTATCCGTAGGCATAGGTTTCCAGTAGGTGTATCCGTCGTCAGCGTCTAAACAGTAGCTGTCAACGAGTTTACACACAGTTCCAGATTTTAATTTAATTCTTCCAGTATTCAATTGTACGGGAACGTAGGAAGATTTTAGTGATATTTTCACAGCAGCTTGGACGACTACGTCGTCCCATGTTCCGTATGGATCGTTGTACTGGGATCCCTTGCAGTATCCGTCAACTTGTACGCGGCCCACCAAGGTGATACTTCGATAGGTCGTCTGATTTGCTTTTATGCCAGCGACAAGGGTGTTGTCTCCCAAAGAAATAGTTCCGTCTTGGAACATCCTTAGGCACTGAGTGTATCCAGTCTCATGCACATAATCGGCTCTTCCATTGTGAACAGCAGATATATGTGAATGCATGCCACAATGATATATATTTCGGGATATTTCAACCTTGCACTGTATGACTTCTGTATAACTGTAGTCGGATAGTTGTAGTAGCTGAATATGAACATCTGTGGTGTTGGGTTGTCGTATGTTCAGATCGCATTCGCCAACATCAAGGAGAGAGACGGCTGTTACGTTGAGGTGTTGTCCTCCGCAATCAAATCCGATTAAGGCGGCAGTTTTACTTAAGAAGATTACTAGGATTAGGGGCGTCATGATGGTCTGAAATGATTACAATTTTGATGTACGTGTAGATGTCTATATTACATTTTGTGTTACATGATTGATGGTACAATGTTCGTGAAAGTTTGATTACGAATAATTGTCGCAGAATTGATTCATAATTATACATTGAATCTTAGGTGTGTTTAAATTACAATTACTTATGAAAATATTCGAATACACAAGAGGTATCTTTATAGCGTCGCTCAATGTGATTATAATATAACATGGGTATATGTGTATATATGTATATACATATAGAGATGTAATCTGACTAAATTTGTATGTATATTATTATCATTATACTATGTGTTTTTTTTTTTATTCTTTTTATTGTTATTATTATATGTATGTATATATATATATTTATATGGTAAATATGAGTGATTATTATTACTAGTTATTAATAGTAAATCGATTAAAGGATAATTATATATGAATATATAATTATATATATATATATATATATATTTTAGAATATATATATATATAAGAAATTTTATGTTATACGTATACATAAAAATATATATTTTTTTTTATATATATATTTTTTTTTTATATATATATATATTTTATTTAAAGTTTTTATTTTTGTTTTTGTTTTTGTTTTGTTTTTTTTTTTTCTTATAAATGCAGTTTGTTAACATATTTATTATGGATATATATATATATATATACGTATAGTTCGTAATAGATAAAATATTTAAGTTTATTGGTGAAACAAGGATTGAGATGATCCATTTTCTTTTATTGTTTAATTTAATAATCTTTCCTCTAGAATTTCTGGATCATTAGGATCAACCGTTATTTCAGCCACTCCATAATCTATCTTCAGTGTGATTGAATTTACAGACAGGCCTATAGTTTGCCTGTAGGTTCTTTCTTCTCCCTTTTTAACGATCATGTCTACAAATTGACTATAGGCTTTAAAACATTTAGTGCATTCGAGAAGGGGTCGTTTTTCATGACAATTACTCCCGCAATTAGCACACTGATTCGTTGGCACACTGCCATATTGGAATGTGTGTGAGTATTGCGTCAAGACCCTGTTATAAGTTGCAGGATTGTAGCAATCCGTGCATATAATATGAGGACTGTTAGCGGTTAGGACATCATGTGTCATTATAACCACGCATTTTACGTTAAGGCTGTTGAAGAGGGAGTAGTCTAGTAGTGGGTGAGCAGGTCGCTTAAATTTGGAAAACGGGCACATTTTATGCGTATATGCCTTGTCTGTGAGTCCTGCAAAAAGCAAAAGCAGTTAGGTTACTTATGTCCCTTCCCTGATTTTTTTCAAATATTGCTCTTTCAAAATAGGAATATACGCATTCCTGGCATTGAAGGATGGGACGAACAGTTTCCAGGGTGGATTGACAGTAATTACACTTAGCAAGATTTATATCTCCCGAAGTTACCCAGTGGCAAACAATTAAATCAGGCTTGACTCTTAATTGTCGAAGTTTATAACATGCGCAACACATGCGGCTAGGAGTGCGAGTTTTTCCGGTATATCTTTTGTAAAAAATTACTTTTCTGCATTTTGCCTCATGCATGTTGGGGAAGTGGGACAATAATTCATGGATTGGGTGATTGCAACAGAGATTGCTTGCGTTATTCATGTTGCCTTGCTCTAGCAAATTCTCTTTTTCGTTCTTCTTCCAGATAATTTAGGAAGCACGGCCTGCAATCAATTATGGGAGTTATGAGAGACACTTTACGATTACATAAACAGCATTTAGAAGGACTAATATGAGGAAAATTTTCTGATATGCTGTGATAATTTATGTGGACTAATTCATGATCCGCGTGTATTTTACATATAGAGCAGTAATAAAGGCCATTTTCCAGAGAGTAATATCCATCGAATTCTTCGTGCACAGTACAGTTCAGGGTGTCGGAATATGTATCCGATAGCATATTAGCTCTTCAATTCTTCAAGGTTGGGAGGTTGGGGGATTCTCTTCATTTATTGAGAGAAAGGTGGGGTGAGTCTCTCGGAATATTTGAGCGATATTCCTAGTACAGGTGGAGCAGGTGTGTAGGGGTCGTATTATGGTGATGGGTCGTTGACAGTACGAACAGATCGTTCTATAAGGGTGTGGAGCGATAGAAATAATATGGGAGTCTATTGGAAAGAAAAACCTTTGGTTACAGGGAGTATGTAGCATACAATAACATGCACAGCAATAATGGTTGTGATTATTTAGATTGAGATAACCATGCAGTTTGATGCATACAGCATTAAGAGAAAGCTGGGACATTATGAAGCATTGTTCAGTGTAAGCAAATAGGATATCGACATAAGTTCAACAATACCTCGAGTGCAGATGAGACACTGATCTAAAGGTCTTTGTGTGACAAGTGTTCGGAAGCAATGTGCACAATGAGGATCGATATGGCGTGGTCCCGGAGAGAGAAAGTGTAGAGATATTAGAGGCAATCGTACTCTAATAGACAACACGTAGTGATAGCAAAGTTCACATAGATAGACGTTCAAGGGATCATACCGATATCCTCTGAATTCTACACAGCAGGCTGTGCCGGTAAATGGCATCCCCTTATAACGTAGGAGTCCTGTCGTATACGTTTAAGACTAAGGGGTAACTACAACTATTGATAGAAGTTGAGGTGTTGTGTAGAAGTTCTAAGAATTCGTGCGCTGTTAGTGTACAGGAGATGCACTTGTCAAGAGAATTGGTCTCGATGACCGTTGTGCCACAAGCTGAGCAATGGTCATTACGCACGATGTGACTATTCACAAAGAAGTGTCTCCGCAAGGGCCGGTATTGTTGCTTAATAATATTGGTACGGAGTCTATCGTAACACTCCTTACACAAGTTCGTTTCGTCTAAGAGACAAAGAGCTCCTGTTATATGGACACAATGGCCGAAGAAGAAGGATTCCTCTATTCGATTTGAAATGGTTGCGTCCAATCTCGGCTGTGTGGGCCTTCTGTGCCAAAGCATCTGTAACAAAGGACTCTGATTATTACCTCATCCCGGCTGGGGATGTGCTAGTTTGATCTTGTTGGTGTGTACTATTCGGGTTTGGTTTCCTGTTCTAATTTTAACATTACTTGGTGATAAAAGTTCGATTATTTCGTGAGGACCGGTATACTGGTCAGCAAGTTTTCCTTTTCGTGGTTCTTTTAATAAAAAGACAAAGTTTCCTTTCTCAAATTGTTGTAAATTCAAATTGCGATCATAGTATCGCTTACTCCGTTCTTTAGCTAGTGTGAGGTTTTGCTTAGCTTGCGTTTGTAAATCGTTTATCTTGTTAAAGAGATTAACAATATAGTCACGGTATGTGGGTTCGATATTTTCTTCGATGATGGGGTGTGCAGAGGGTAGTCGTGCTATTCGGCCAAATACTAGCTCATAGGGTGAGTATCTCGTGCCTTCATGTACACTGGTGTTGTACGAGAACATCGCAAGTTTAATGTATTCATCCCAATTTGTCTCCTTATCAACCTGAGTTTTTAGATATTCTGTTAGGACATGATGTGATCGTTCAAGTGATCCATTAGACTGTGGATAATAGGCAGTGGTCCTAAAATGTTGAATGCGAAATTTCCTTGTTAACTGTCGCATTAAGGCGGATAAAAAATTTGTCCCTTGATCGGTTAATATTGCGCGAGGGGTACCATATATACAGATAAATTCTTTAGTGAAGGCGTCTGCGATTGTTAACGATGTGGCCTCCTTTAATGGCACGGCAGTAGAATATTTTGTTAGTAAATCCTGCATGGTCAGTATGTACTGATTGTTGCTCACTGTTAGGGGAAGAGGTCCCATAATATCCAGGGATACTTTATCGAAAGCAGCGCCGGGGGTATCCGTTATAACCATGGGTTGCTTGGTTTTTATTCTAGTTAGTTTCTTTATTTGACACTCCCGACAGGTTCTAATGAATTCCTGAATATCCTTTTTCATTGTTTTCCAGCAGTAACGAGATCTAAGGCGGTTATAGGTCTTCGTTACACCTTTATGTCCTCCATGAGCTGAGGCATGATTTTCCAAAATTAGAGATTGACGTTTTTCGATTTCAGGCGTTTGAATTAAATTTAAGCATATCGTTATATTAATGGGTAATTCCTGTAGATATCTTTTGAGTTGGTTAAGGATGTATGACCATGGAAGGTCGTCGAAGCGTTCGGTCTTACTAAGACTTATGGAAGAGAGTCCAAGTTCAGTAATGACATCCACTAAAGAGTGTAGACAGTTTTTAAGATTCTGGGCTTCTATAAGGGTATGATAGTCGTATTTGATGGGGAGGGCAATTAACGTGTTTCCTTTTACAGTACATACCCTGGCCCTTTCGAATGCCAGCCCTTCATATTTGGGGAGTAAATTGGCTTCTTGATATGATTTTGCGCCATTGTCATAAGCTGTCCCGTTCTGGTAAATAAATATTGTGTGATTATCTTTCTGTTGGAGTAAATCCTCTCTAACTTCTCGCACTAAGGCTCGACTCCATGGTGGAAGAGCCGGTGGATTCAGTTGTTGTGGGTTTGACTGATACGGTACAATGTCGGATTCTATTATTTCAGTATAATCCGTATCATCGCTGTCTTCAGGGTCAGTAACTTCTTCGATTGTGACTCCATAATTGTTATTTTCTTGTTCGACAGAATAATTTTGATAATCTTCTGCTGGTTGACGCTCTACGGGGGCCGAAGTCTCGGCGGTTTTTTGATAGTTTCCCATGTCTTCCTGATTAGGTCCTGCATTCTGACCTTCAGGTGTACTAGATTTTCCCTTTGGCCTTTGAGGTCTATACGAAAATATGGATTCGTCGGATGAATATTCTCCTTCATCAATGAGGAATAACGGAATAGCCACGTCGACGGGTGGATTTCTGGATAAGGCATCAGCGTTATAATTTAGAGTTCCTTTTTTATATTGTATTTCATACTGATATTCAGAGAGTTTCATTCTCCACTTCCATAATCTTGAAGAAGGATCCTTGATGGAGTGTAGCCACACTAATGGTTTATGGTCAGTTACTATAGTGAATATTCTTCCGTATAAATAAGGTCTAAAATGATTTACACAATAAATGATAGCTAAACATTCTTTCTCTATTGTAGAATAATTTTGTTCGGCGGAATTTAGAATTCGAGACGTGTAGGCAACGGGTAGATCTTTCCCTATTATTCCTTGACTGAGCACTCCTCCGACCGCATATCCAGATGCATCAGTGGTTAGAATGAATGGATTAGTAAAGTCGGGATATTGTAAAATAGGCTCAGAGCATAGTGAATTCCTTAGAAAATCGAATGCTTCTGCTTGTTTGTCCTGCCAGTCGAATTTCTTATCCTTTTTTAAGAGATCAGTTAATGGTTTTGCGACTTTGGAAAAATTTGGAATAAATCTTCTATAATATCCGGCTAGTCCTAGGAATTGTTTGATGTTTTTCGGATTCTTCGGAGTAGGAAAATTCATTATAGCCTTTATCTTAGCGGGGTCAGGTTTGACTCCGTCAGATCCAATTATATGTCCTAGATACATAACTTCACGTCGTAAGAATTCGCATTTATCTGGTTGTAATTTTAAATTTGCAGCTCTTAATCTCTGCATTAATTTTTCGAACTTGCTTTCGTGTTCTTGCAATGATCGTGCATATACGACAATATCATCCATGTAGACAAATAATTCATTTCCCTGAAGTCCGGATAGAACGTTATCCATCAATCTTTGAAATGTTGCAGGAGCATTTTTTAATCCAAATGGCATTCGTTTGAATTGGTAATGTCCGTAAGGTGTAGAGAAAGCAGTTTTATGGGCATCTTTTGATGCCATAGGTATTTGGTGGAAACCGGAAGCTAAGTCCAGTACTGAAAAATATTTTGCAGATCCAAGTTGATCTAATATATCCGTTATATTTGGAAGGGGATAGGCATCGCCTATTGTTTTTTCATTGAGGTTTCGATAATCGATAACCATTCGCCATCTTTTATTCCCTAGGGAGTCTGGCTTTTTCGGAACTATCCATAAAGGAGAGTTATAAGGGGAAGTAGAAGGTCTTATTAAATCAGAAGATAATAATTCATTTACTTGTTTATTAATTTCTTCCTTATGTACAGGAGGAAATCTATATTGTTTCGTGTGGACAGGCATTTCATTAATAGTAGGAATAGAATGCTGAGCGGCGTTTGTCGCTTGGAGATGTTCACCGGGAAGGTGAAATCTGTCGGAGTGTTTGAAAACTAGTAGTCGAACATTTTCTGATTCCTCGGAATTCAGATGTTCGAGGCGTAGAAGGTTTATGACATCAACAGTTCTATCTGTTGGTGTTGATAATGCCTGGTTAAAGTAAATGGGATTATCTATGGCTTCGACGAATTCCGCTCGGGGTTCGTCTAGTCCAGCGAGATTGTTGGAGTTAGAAGTTCTGATTAATCCTCTGGGAAGCCCTTGGGTTCCAGTGGAATTCTCTGTTATTTCATGAGTATCATAATCTTGCAATTCTATGAATGGAATATTAAGGGTCAATTCTTCCTCGGAAGTATTGAATATAGGCATATGGACTTTTCCATTATTATTGGTGACGATAGCTTCCCCGAAGTATATGCCCTCGGCAAGGGTATGACGAGGTACATATCCGATTTGTTTTTCTGGATTGGTAATATGAAAAGAACAGGGAGTGACAGTTCTTTCCTTAAGACATATTGTACTTGAGTTTGAGAATGGAATTCTCATATCTTCATACTGTATAAAGTTGTCTCTATAGTTGACTATAACAGCTCGTTCCTTCAGGAACTTGTTGCCTAATATTCCATCTTGTAAGAATCCTATTGAATCAGATATGACATAGAATTCAGATAGTTTTCCAAGTACAGATAGGGAAACGGCTCCTAGCGTAACGATAGTTTCAGAAGCTATTCCTTGCAGACATAAAGGATTAGTTTTGTCGAGAGTAACGTTTGGATTTAAACATTTTTGTTTAATAAGGTTTAGTCCAGATCCAGAATCAATCATAAATTTGCAATCTGCTATTAGATCTGGAGAGGATAACGTTACTGTGGGCAATTCTGTAGATTGTTGTCTGTCGTTTATTTGGCAGATTCGGAAGTTTGTGTGGGAGTTTCCTGTGGTGTTATTATATTGACTTTCTTTTGAATGTGGTAAGTCGGACGTCCTGGTTGCGGGTCGTTCCGGCGGACGTCGGTTCTCATCGGAACGCCTTGCGCGTTTCCCGAAGTACCGGGTTGTTGGTTCCTTTCTTGAGCTCTTCTGTAAGCTAACTTCCGACATTCTTCTATAAGATGTCCAGGAGTTTTACAATAGCGACAGATTTTGGTCTGATGACTTTGTTGAGGCTGTCCAGCAATTAATTTAACTGGTGATGCGGGGAAAGGTGGTTGCGAGGTTGTATGTCCATTGTTGGAATGGTAACGGTTGTTAGTGTTGTTGCTCATAGGATTTTGGCGAGCTGCATTGCTGACGTTATTGGGGAGGTCAGCACGGGGTTGAAAATTTGGGCGGAAGAGAGTTCGCTTCCGAATGTTTTCAGCTTCAATAGTTTTGGATAGTTGTATGGCTGTGCTAATGCTTTCCTCGAAGGTCCTCGGATGTTCGAGTTTTACGCGTACTAATAGGTCAGATGGAAGTCCGTTGATAAAGCTGTTCATAGTGGTTGCTTCGATGGCGTCCTTTCTTCGTTCTCCTATGTTTCCGGATAAATCAGATTCTCCATCTATTATTGCGGTACGTAGTTCTTGCACTCTGCTTATATAATCAAAAATATTTTCATTTTGTTTCATGTATATGTTAGCTAGTTCTCCACGGTATTGGTCGACGGATTTATTTGGTCCAAAAATTAATTTTAGTCGTTTCGTTAGCTCGAAAACGGTGTGACATTCTACCCCTTCTATGGCAGAATATGCATGTCCCTGCAGCTTATTAATAATAAGCTGCACTAAATGATATTCATGATATGCGGGTATTAAATCGAGAGCGCGTTCGCAAATTTTACTGAAGTGGAAAACGGACATTTTATGGCCATCAAATTTAGGTATTGTGTCGATAGCATCTTTAAGGCGTATCGGGGAAGGTTGGTCCGCGATATCAAAATGTTGGGATGTCGGTTGAGAAAATGTTCGTTCTTCATGTGGAACATATCTTTCTTCTCTTTGCGAGGTCTCTAGATTCATGAGCCTTGAATTAATCCTCTCAATATAATTGGTAATCGTTTGCATAGAAGCCATTAATTGTTCTACAGCTGGTTGTTCTTGGCTTGCGGCCATTTCCTTTCGATTCATTTCTTCTTGCATTTTTATCAGATGTTCGTTTTTGACTTGCAAGGCCTCAGCCTGTTCTTTTAACTGTTTCTCCTTTTCGTTTACCTTTTGCATGAGGATTTCGGTTTCCTCTGCTGTATATTGTTTTCTTGTAGCCCCTGTGGCTACAGAGCTCGTCGAGCTTGATCGAGTCTGCATAATGGATTTAGGTACTTTATAAAAATTTATTCGTCAAACACTTAATTTCCTCTCAGAAGCTTAGATCCTTTTTGGCAAATCCCACCGCTGCCACCAAAAATTTTAAATGTTGTTTGTTACGTCCTATTCGATCGTTTATTCAACGATTCTGCAGGGCGCACCGTGCAGGGACGAACAATGTTATATCTCTCTATTTCTTTTTCAGGGCAACCTGCTAAGCCGGCTATACCCTGGGACGCCGAGAGATTAGGATCTATAGGACGCTTCTTTTCGGAGGTATTTTAAGGTTGACAAATAAATATGCAGATTTGTTATGTTATAAATTTCTATTTTTTCCTTTTTATTTATTTTATCCTTCCTCGTTCTTTTACATTAGGTTATAAAGTAATTTTAGCGAAATTAAACTATGTATGATATATGTCGTCTACCGTTCCCAAGAACTCCTCACTATCTAGGTAATCTAAAATTTGGTTAGTTTCAAAATCCGCGAAGCTCTCTTCGGCTGGAGAGATGTCTATCGGTTCTGGGTCTATCTCCCCAAGAGCGACCGGAGAGTAATTCGGGGTAGAATAACCTGAAAATGAATCAGGGGTTTGTGGAGGGCTTGGCGATGGCACAGTCTGGACTTGTTGGTCTCGAGTTCTTCTTATTTCTCCGTTTCTCTCGAAAGCTAGGAGAAGTGCTGGGGGAATTCTGACCGTTGGGTTATCCAAATCGTACACGACTGTTGGGCAATCGCTAAGGTGATCAGAGTCCTCGTCTGTCAGCGGAAGGTCCTCTTCTTCACTCGATTCTTCGCCTGCTGGTATCGCTGAGGGGTTACCGTTGTTGGTTTCGGGGTTTAATTCAGGAGGCAAAGGAGCGAAGGACAAATCAAAGAAAGTATCTTCGTGATCGTTGGCGGCGCGTAAAATACTAGAAGGGATATTATCCCTATCTACAAATAATTGCCGTGCGATAGAGGGGCGATCTCGTAATAACCGCTGTCTGATTAGTTCTCTGCGAGTTACGCCTGCGTTTTGCAGAGGGAATTCGCGGCGAGTTATTGGGTCTGGTCGTCGGGCGCTAACCATCTATTATCGAAATAATTTAAGTTTTAAAATTTGTTTTATTGAAAGGATAATTTGAAATTATTTCGCGGCATCTAATACTTACGATGGAAATTTCGAGGGGTCACCTGTCAAAAAAGAATGTACCGCGTAAATCTAAAGTTTCGTGACCGGTTTAAAGAAAGAGACAGGACAGATTCTGAAATCGCGACTCCTCATTTATTATAAGAAAAAATTATTAGATAGTTACCTTACATGCAGTGACGTGGTAAGGAAGGGTGTGTAGGGATATTTAAATATAAGATGGATACCGTGCCTGCTGGTTTAGTTTTATTATTATAAAATAATTCCTCTAATATATTATACTAAACCAGAGTTATCATACTATGTGTCAGTCGGTCCTTAAAGAGCGCGTCCCGTGCTCTACGACAAGTTTCGATGTGCAAGACGTCACGTCACAGCGGCACAGAGTCCGTAAAGAAATTTCCCTGGAGAAAATTCTTCGCGGAAACGGCAGAGGGGTAGAGTAGGCTACCCAATGCACATCGATTGACAAGTCGAAAGCGACAATTCACTCTTGTGGATAAAACCAAAGACAGACTGAGCGTTTAACGTTCAAAGGCAATCAACGTACTCGTGTTATCGGAAGGAGAAGACGTTGGAATTGTATGAAGGTAAGTTGTTGACTATTATGTATAATAAAATTCTTCAATATGTCATGCAAAAATAATAATAATATTCGGTTGATGGTTGCAGATCACGAGAGATGAAAAGGAAAATATTGAATAATTAAAACGAGTACTTACCCAAAAGTACTGCGGTTGGAAGTGCTCGTCGAACCTCCGCTGTGGACTGTCGACCTCAGTGATGCCTTGGCAGGAGAGTCGAAGGAGCCGGTAGTAAATAAATGGCAGAAGACCGTGATGATGTTCAAATAAAACACTTTTATTGTTCAAGTATACTACTGTCTTACAGCTCTCGCGACTAAGTTTTTAAGTCGAATAATGTTTTGAGACTAAGTCTTTATTTCGATTTTAAATGGTTCGTGACTGCTACTGTTCTTGTTCTTCAGAGAGCTCCTGGTCAAATGCGCGGAAGACTGAGCTGCGCTCCCTGAGGTACCCTCTGGTCCCTACTCCGTGCCGGCTATCCGCAGTGGTAGGAGAATGCGGCGCTCCCGGGCGTAGGCGGCTCGACCGCCGCTTGCCGCTATAGCTGTCCTTCTTCTTCGAGCGTGCTATGACGTGGTGGCCGCGCTCTTGCGTGGGGATAGTGGGGACGACGGAGCTGTCAGTATTGTCCATGCATCGAGCTCGTTAATTCATTTTAACAAAAGGTAAGGCTTTTATAATAGGTTTTTAGTCACCAGAATTTTAATAATTTGCATGCATATATTTTTTAATATAGAATCTCAACCTCTTTCAATAGAAGTGTGAATGATCGTTCTAGCATGTTCCGTTTAGGATTGATTTTTAACTTTCTTTATATTGATTATATAGTTCTAGTTAACAATGTTATAAACAAATTCTGGTGTTATAAACCATTATAATTACAATTTGCTATATAATAATTATATGATATATATATATATGTATGTGCATATAGGTGCATGGTCTAGATAATTGTTAATAATAATTGTGTTACATTATAATATAAAAGTGTATTAATTATTCTTTTTATTATTCAGCTCTTGGAACAAAGGATGTGGCGAGCTTTTTTATCACCGGATGCAGGTGTTCGCCGTGCCAGGCAGTCGCGCCAGGCAGTCGCGCCAGGTCTTATCTTATCGCTGAGTGAGCTCATGTGCAGCTGCACCGGATGAAGCTCGGAGGGTCGCTTATCTTTTGGTGAGTGAATTTATAACGCTTTATAAATCGATTTAATAATTTCGTTCGTTATAATTTATTCATATATTCTTTACTTGTTAATTGTATAGAATATATATATATATATATACTTATATATATTGTTTGTAAAAGTTAATAAATGTAATTGTTAAAAATTTTATCTTCATTATTTTATTAATTAAATATGTATTATACATATTGTTATTTCCCTTTTGAAGGCTTGAAAGTTTGCTAAAAAATGTATTACTGTTGGATCTTGTTAGTTAATGATATGGATTAATTTATTATATAATATATATATATTCTTTTATAATTTATAATTTCGTAATAACTTATTACTCTTGCAATAAGAAGGCGCTCCTTATAATATTCATACATTATATATTCGCGAGTCCCTTTCGCATTAAGACTCGGCACGGACGTCGAAAACATTAGGGGAGATAACAAAGTAATAGGGGAGATAACGCGGTACGCTGGACTTAGCCTTGTGCTCTTATAAGGAGACTTATTATTCGTCTCAATAATAAAATCATGCATAATGAATTTTATAAGACCATACATTCATTATTATTATTAATATGTATATTTATTACCTTGTATTATTATTATTTAAACTTTATATTTCATGTGTGTTATATATGTGTAAATTTTGTTATAACAAAATTTATTTAGTTATTATATAGATTTATAATTCTGCACACAGTGAAGAGTTATGAGCTTTATTTTGCATTATTGGTTTTATTAAATCAGAATCTTTATTATTTATAATTATTAATAATTTAAATAATTTAATATATTTGTTTTATATAGTTATTATATTTTTCAGATATTTTGTAAAACGACATTCTATACAGAAGATATTCGAGGGTGCATATCATTTATAGCTTGGCTGTATTTTAATCGACAATATAGAACGTTTATTAGACTATTGTCGGAGCGGATTAAAATACTCACATATGATCGTCTGGCCATGACTTATTAACTCTATGCACCTCTAATTGCGGATAAGTTTTGGATATTTTGAAATATTTTAATATTATTTTGAATGTGCTTGACTTGACAACTTTCGGTCATTTATTAAATATATACATACATTAATTAATGTTGAGCTTTTCACATAATGAAAATGGTTTATTATTTAGTTATCATTGCTTACTCATTATATTTTAATTGTATATAAAATTTTGCAATTAATAATCAAAATGAAAAATATATGTATTATTTGGCAATAATGGGTGGATTAGATTTTATATAATTTATTATTATGTAGTGAAGTTTTATTTGAATAACTATATAGAATATACGTATATGAAAAGAGATTTTTATAATGTATTAATTATTATGTTCTTATGCTTAGAGTTTAAACGTGTTATTATTTGAATTTTTCTTATTTGTCTAGGTTGCATATATAGGAATTATTTCGGAAGTTTATTTGGTAAGTTTATTATTTTGATAAGTTAATTAATGAATTAAAGGTTTTATTTAATTATATCATATATTTATAAAATATATATTATATATAC
This sequence comes from Camponotus vicinus, assembly GCF_025532165.1. Taxonomy (NCBI): domain Eukaryota; kingdom Metazoa; phylum Arthropoda; class Insecta; order Hymenoptera; family Formicidae; genus Camponotus; species Camponotus vicinus. The sequence goes on from NW_028141946.1 coordinate 11,665,922, forward strand.
ATATATATAATATATGTATTCATGTATAATATTATGTATTTTATATGTATTTAATATTTAGTATTTTAATGCATTATCTTTTAAATTTTTATTAATAACTACATATGTATTTATACTAATAATGAGGGTGACAAGTCTGTCCGAGCTTGTTTCGCGGTTTAATTCTTATTAATTTTTACATATGGTATTACGTATAGCGCTGTCTCTCTCACTCGCGCGAGTCACCCGATAGTGCGGTCTCTCTCACTTTCACGTACTACTACCTACTGAGGTCTCGTGTATAAATTTCGATAGATGTAGTCTGTTGATTATATATTTGAGGAGGCATATTTGTAGTTTGTTATTGAAATATATTTCTAAGGAATTTTATTAATAAATATATTTTTATTTTTCCGTATAGCGTTTTCGTTAGGTGATGAAAATATTGGGACACCCGGTGGACAACCAAGTGGAGGCTATGTTTATAGGGTGACTTATTATTCTGCATGCAGCAAAGAGTTACGTATAAAGTTTTATTCATAATAATTTCTTGACATTTCTTTATTATTTAGTTATTGTTTAGTAGTTATTATTTAATTTAATATATTTATTGTTGAAATTTAATATATTAATATTTGATTTATTATACTTCTTTTACTATTTGATTTCTTTTACTCCTATATAATTATATACATTTATAAAATATTAAACCTGTTTAATATAGTAATTTTGATCAATCAAACTTTTATAGATTTTGTATAGATTGATTTTTTAGTATATTTTTGTTAAGTTAATTTTTCATACGGCCAAATATTATTTGATTATTATTTTCAGTTGCTGGGACTTGGAATTCTTGCTACTTATTTATAACAAGCTGTCTTACGTTATTAGGAAGAGGCTAAATAATATATATATATAGGATCATAAAAAGTGTGTAAGTATGTATTATATTTTGAATGGTTTATTTAATAATTTCTATAGTAGATTTTCTTATACATTTATTATATTTTTCAGGTATCAAGACTCTGAGGAAAATCACTTCCTGATAGTGAACATATACATATATTTACGGGAACTCAACTAGGACCAAAAATTAAAATAATCTAGGATTTTTAAAGGAAATTCTTGCTTGATTAATTATATTTTATTTATTAATTATATTATATTTTATTAATTATATTTTATTAATTATATTTTATTAAGAAATGTTTAAATCATTAATTTCTGAAAGAAGCTCGTTACTTTATAAAAGATTATTATTTGGTGATTATTGGCCATTTACATTTTGTAATTAAATAGTCAAAGTTAAATGTTATTCAATAATAATTAGAGTTTTATACAGACATATTAGGCCAATGGTATTAATGTACAGTAAAGATTTATTATAATGTTTAGAAAAATATTTATTCAAGGAAAATTTATTAATTTTGTTTCTCATGAATATAAAAAATATATATATATATTGTTAATTATTTTATTACTAATTATTATTACTGATTTTTAGAGCTTATTGTTTTACTAACAATTATTATTCATGGGTATTAATTTTTGTTTGATTTGGTACATTTATTTATTGATTTATATTCTTATATGTACGTAGAATATTAACTTTATAACTTTCCTTTTGTTATTGATGATTCTTTGTAAATTTTCGTATTAATATTTTATGTGGCTAACTTTCGGAGCATTTGTTAGCATTTTTACTGTAGGTTATTTATCCCAAAATATTAATTAATTATATGATTTTCAGGTTTCAAAATTGGTAATCGCTGCATTTCTTTTATGACAATTGACCATACTATTTATCGAAAAGATACGCATGGGCTCACAAAATCATTTATTAATAGAATTTAGGTGAGTATTGTTTGATAAAATATTTTGATTTATGCCTTTTCCTTTGTAGTAAGCGCATATACACGCATAGGGATATCCTTTTTTGGTTATATGTGATAACTGAATAATATGAATATTGAGTGAATATCTATATATATTGGTTACATATAATATAAAGTGGATTTATAGTGATTATATATAATTACAAGTAAAGATTATATAAGATACGAAATTCTTTATACTATTCTTTGAAACAAATTATATTTTATTCGTTAAGAATTATTTAAATCATTTTCCCTTTTAAAAGAAGCTTGTTATTTTACAAAGGATTATTATTTAGTCATTACTGGTCATCTGTTTTTACGTTTTAATTTTATAATTAAATAATCAAAGTAAATATATTTATTACTTGATAATAATTAAACTTTTATATATATATATATATATATGTGTTTTTCATTGTTTATTAATTTATGTCTTTATTTGTCTAAATACTAATTAGTTATAATATTTTCAGGTTTCGGGATTCATGGCTATGGAAATTTTCCCATGCCAAATTTACCAGAAGAATGTGAAGGAACGCACAAGAGGCTATAAGACCAGTTACCGACGGATTTGTTCGTATACCAATTTATACGAAGTCTTGTTGCAAATGTTTTTGACGGTTACATTATTTAGAGTGATTTGCTGAGAGTTTTTCTTGATAATAAAATTTCGAATAAATTTCTTTTCTTAGTAAAGTTAATTATTAAGATAAATATCATTATATACGACCAGTACCAGTACTGCTAATTCATTGTAATATTTTTCTGGCTATATACCACATCAATCAATGTATTGTATTAATATGAGATTATGGCGAATATATATATAAATATATATATATATATATATATATACAGGTTTTTGCTATTGATTTATGAAATTTCATAAGCGATTTTTAAGGTGATTGTATGAGGCTTTTGCAGCTTTATTAAAATTGCATAAATAATAATTATATTTATATCGAAATTCTTTTACGATTATTATAAATGACTGTTTCAAAGAGCCTATTACTTTTTCTTGATTGATCGATGTGTATAAGTCCAGCTTTCGGTTAGTACTGGTGGTTATTAGTATTTTGACTACATGAGAACTGATTATTATTAAATTGATGTATATATATATTGATTATATATAATATTATGACGCAAATATATAGTAATTATATATAGTATCGCGCAAAGATTATATAGGATGAGAGAATAAGTAGGGATTATACTTTTATAAGTAAGATTTTAAAATTTTCGTTGCGGGACGTAACAAGACGTTTGGACCTGCCTGTCCCGTCTTATTTCGGCATTGGCCTCCCAGGCTCGAAGTAATCCCCGTGGTATTCCAGCAGTAAGGTTATCCGGGTCGAGGACAATCGTGGAAGCAGTTGAGCTGACAGAGCAACTGTCTGACGATTCCTGTTCTTCTTCCGGTTCTTCTCCAGCCGGTATCGCTTGGTGTTGTCTGCTGTTCTCGGGGTTTAGTTCGGAGGGCAAAGGGGCAAATGAAAGGTCGTGTGGGGTGTTTTCACGATCATTGACCGCTCGAATTATCTCGCTCGGAATTTCATCTCGGTCTACGTATAAATGGTAAGGAACAGTACGTCGGTCTCTCAACAGACGCTGTCGGAAATACTCGCGACGCCTTATACCCGCCCGATGAAAGGGGATCTCGCGACGGAGAACTGGATCGATGCGTAATGCGTTTACCATCTATTATTGAAATAATTTAAATTTTAAAATTTGTTTTATCGAAAGGATAATTTAAAATTATTTCGCGACATCTAATACTTACGATGGAAATTTCGAGGGGTCACCTGTCAAAAAAGAATGTACCGCGTGAATCTAAAGTTTCGTAACCGGTTTAGAGAAAGAGACAGGACAGATTCTGAAATCGCGACTCCTCATTTATTATGAGAGAAAATTATTAGTTAATTACCTCACATGCAGTGACGTGGTAAGGAAGGGGGTGTAGGAATGTTTGAATATCAGATGGATACCGTACCTACTGGTTTAGTTTTATTATTATTAAATAATTCTTCTAATATATGATACTAAACCAGAGTTATCATACTATGTGTCAGTCGGTCCTTAAAGAGCGCGTCCCATGCTCTACGACGAGTTTCGATGTGCAAGACGTCACGTCACAGCGGCACAGAGTCCGTAAAGAAATTTCCTCTAAAGAAAATTCTTCGCGGAAACGGCAGAGGGGTAGAGTAGACTACCCAATGCACATCGATTGACAAGTCGAAGGCGACGATTCACTCTTGTGGATAAAACCAAAGACAGACTGAGCGTTTAACGTTCAAAGGCAATCAACGTACTCGTGTTATCGGAAGGAGAAGACGTTGGAATTGTATGAAGGTAAGTTGTTGACTATTATGTATAATAAAATTCTTCAATATGTCATGCAAAAATAATAATAATATTCGGTTGATGGTTGCAGATCACGAGAGATGAAAAGGAAAATATTGAATAATTAAAACGAGTACTTACCCAAAAGTACTGCGGTTGGAAGTGCTCGTCGAGCCTCCGCTGTGGACTGTCGACCTCAGTGATGCCTTGGCAGGAGAGTCGAAGGAGCCGGTAGTAAATAAATGGCAGAAGACCGCGATGATGTTCAAATAAAACACTTTTATTGTTCAAGTATACTACTGTCTTACAGCTCTCGCGACTAAGTTTTTAAGTCGAATAATGTTTTGAGACTAAGTCTTTATTTCGATTTTAAATGGTTCGTGACTGCTACTGTTCTTGTTCTTCAGAGAGCTCCTGGTCAAATGCGCGGAAGACTGAGCTGCGCTCCCTGAGGTACCCTCTGGTCCCTACTCCGTGCCGGCTATCCGCAGTGGTAGGAGAATGCGGCGCTCCCGGGCGTAGGCGGCTCGACCGCCGCTTGCCGCTATGGCTGTCCTTCTTCTTCGAGCGCGCTATGACGTAGTGGCCGCGCTCTTGCGTGGGGATAGTGGGGACGACGGAGCTGTCAGTATTGTCCATGCATCGAGCTCGTTAATTCATTTTACAAAAGGTAAGGCTTTTACAATAGGTTTTTAGTCACCAGAATTTTAATAATTTGCATGCATATATTTTTTTAATATAGAATCTCAACCTCTTTCAATAGAAGTGTGAATGATCGTTCTAGCATGTTCCGTTTAGAATTGATTTTTAACTTTCTTTATATTAATTATATAGTTTTAGTTAACAATATTATAAACAAATTCTGGTGTTATAAACCATTATAATTACAATTTGCTATATAATAATTATACGATATATGTATATATGTATGTGCATATAGGTGCATGGTCTAGATAGTTGTTAATAATAATTGTGTTACATTATAATATAAAAGTGTATTAATTATTCTTTCATTATTCAGCTCTTAGAACAAAGGATGTGGCGAGCTGTTTTATCACCGGATGCAGGTGTTCGCCGTGCCAGGCAGTCGCGCCAGGCAGTCGCGCCAGGCCTTATCTTATCGCTGAGTGAGCTCATGTGCAGCTGCACCGGATGAAGCTCGGAGGGTCGCTTATCTTTTGGTGAGTGAATTTATAACGCTTTATTGGTGAGTGAATTTATAATTTCGTTCGTTATAATTTATTCATATATTCTTTACTTGTTAATTGTATAGAATATATATATATATATATGTTTGTAAAAGTTAATAAATGTAATTGTTAAAAATTTTATCTTCATTATTTTATTAATTAAATATGTATTATACATATTGTTATTTCTCTTTTGAAGGCTTGAAAGTTTGCTAAAAAATTGCATTACTGTTGGATCTTTGTTAGTTAATGATATGGATTAATTTAACATATAATATATATATATTCTTTTATAATTTATAATTTCGTAATAACTTATTACTCTTGCAATAAGAAAGCGCTCCTTATAATATTCATACATTATATATTCGCGAGTCCCTTTCGCATTAAGACTCGGCACGGACGTCGAAAACATTAGGGGAGATAACAAAGTAATAGGGGAGATAACGCGGTACGCTGGACTTAGCCTTGTGCTCTTATAAGGAGACTTATTATTCGTCTCAATAATAAAATCATGCATAATGAATTTTATAAGACCATACATTCATTATTATTATTAATATGTATATTTATTACCTTGTATTATTATTATTTAAACTTTATATTTCATGTGTGTTATATATGTGTAAAGTTTTGTTATAACAAAATTTATTTAGTAGTTATATAGATTTATAATTCTGCACACAGTAAAGAGTTATGAGCTTTATTTTGCATTATTGGTTTTATTAAATCAGAATCTTTATTATTTATAATTATTAATAATTTAAATAATTTAATATATTTGTCTTATATAGTTATTATATTTTTCAGATATTTTGTAAAACGACATTCTATACAGAAGATATTCGAGGGTGCATATCATTTATAGCTTGGCTGTATTTTAATCGACAATATAGAACGTTTATTAGACTATTGTCGGAGCGGATTAAAATACTCACATATGATCATCTGGCCATGACTTATTAACTCTATGCACCTCTAATTGCGGATAAGTTTTGGATATTTTGAAATATTTTAATATTATTTTGAATGTGCTTGACTTGACAATTTTCGGTCATTTATTAAATATATTTATATTAAATAATGTTGAGCTTTCACATAATGAAAATGGTTTATTATTTGGTTATCATTGCTTACTTATTATATTTTAATTGTATATAAAATTTTGCAATTAATAATCAAAATGAAAAATATATGTATTATTTGGCAATGGGTGGATAAGAAATTAGATTTTATATAATTTATTATTATGTAGTGAAGTTTTATTTGAATAACTATATAGAATATACGTATATGAAAAGAGATTTTTATAATGTATTAATTATTATGTTCTTATGCTTAGAGTTTAAACGTGTTATTATTTGAATTTTTCTTATTTGTCTAGGTTGCATATATAGTATATATATATGTTGGAAGGGATATGGACCAATGGATTATTCACGGACAACAGACAGGCTTAAACCATATAAGAATATGCAGCATTGAAAGGATTTTGAGGAATCTGTGCGAATTATTTCGGAAGTTTATTTGGTAAGTTTATTATTTTGATAAGTTAATTAATGAATTAAAGGTTTTATTTAATTATATCATATATTTATAAAATATATATTATATATATATATATAATATATGTATTCATGTATAATATTATGTACCTTTAGTATTTTGATGCATTATCTTTTAAATTTTTATTAATAACTACATATGTATTTATACTAATAATGAGGGTGACAAGTCTGTCCGAGCTTGTTTCGCGGTTTAATTCTTATTAATTTTTACATATGGTATTACGTATAGCGCTGTCTCTCTCACTCGCGCGAGTTACCCGATAGTGCGGTCTCTCTCACTTTCACGTACTACTACCTATTGAGGTCTCGTGTATAAATTTCGATAGATGCAGTCGGTTAATTATATATTTGAGGAGGCATATTTGTGGTTTGTTATTGAAATATATTTCTAAGGAATTTTATTAATAAATATATTTTTATTTTTCCGTATAGCGTTTTCGTTAGGTGATGAAAATATTGGGACACCCGGTGGACAACCAAGTGGAGGCTATGTTTATAGGGTGACTTATTATTCTGCATGCAGCAAAGAGTTACGTATAAAATTTTATTCATAATAATTTCTTGACATTTCTTTATTATTTAGTTATTGTTTAGTAGTTATTATTTAATTTAATATATTTATTGTTGAAATTTAATATATTAATATTTGATTTATTATACTTCTTTTACTATTTGATTTCTTTTATTCCTATATAATTATATACATTTATAAAATATTAAACCTTTTTAATATAGTAATTTTGATCAATCAAACTTTTATAATGATAATAGATTTTTGTATAGATTGATTTTTTAGTACATTATTGTTAAGTTAATTTTTCATACGGCCAAATATTATTTGATTATTATTTTCAGTTGCTGGGACTTGGAATTCTTGCTACTTATTTATAACAAGTTGTCTTACATTATTAGGAAGAGGATAAATATTATATATATAGGATCATAAAAAGTGTGTAAGTATGTATTATATTTTGGATGGTTTATTTAATAATTTCTATAGTAGATTTTCTTATACATTTATTATATTTTTCAGGTATCAAGACTCTGAGGAAAATCACTTCCTGATAGTGAACATATACATATATTTACGGGAACTCAACTAGGACCAAAAATTAAAATAATCTAGGATTTTTAAAGGAAATTCTTGCTTGATTAATTATATTTTATTTATTAATTATATTATATTTTATTAATTATATTTTATTAATTATATTTTATTAAGAAATGTTCAAATCATTAATTTCTGAAAGAAGCTCGTTACTTTATAAAAGATTATTATTTGGTGATTATTGGCCATTTACATTTTGTAATTAAATAGTCAAAGTTAAATGTTATTCAATGATAATTAGAGTTTTATACAGACATATTAGGCCAATGGTATTAATGTACAATAAAGATTTATTATAACGCTTAGAAAAATATTTATTCAAGGAAAATTTATTAATTTTGTTTCTCTTGAATATAAAAAATATATATATATATTGTTAATTATTTTATTACGGATTATAATTACTGATATTTAAAGCGTATTGTTTTAGTAACAATTATTATTCATGGGTATTAATTTTTGTTTGACTTGGTACATTTATTTATTGTTTCATATTCTTATATGTACGTAGAATGTTAACTTTATAACTTTCCTTTTGTTATTGATGATTCTTTATAAATTTTCGTATTAATATTTTATGTGGCTCACTTTCGGAGCATTTGTTAGCATTTTTACTGTAGGTTATTTATCCCAAAATATTAATTAATTATATGATTTTCAGGTTTCAAAATTTATAATCGCTGCATCTCTTTTATGACAGCTGAACATACTATTTATTATACGCATGGGCTCAAAATCATTTATTAATAGAATTTAGGTGAGTATCGTTTGATAAAATATTTTGATTTATGCCTTTTCCTTTGTAGTAAGCGCATATACACGCATAGGGATATCCTTTTTTGGTTATATGTGATAACGGAATAATATGAATATTGAGTGAATATCTATATATATTGGTTACATATAATATAAAGTGGATTTATAGTGATTATATATAATTACAAGTAAAGATTATATAAGATACGAAATTCTTTATACTATTCTTTGAAACAAATTATATTTTATTCGTTAAGAATTATTTAAATCATTTTCCCTTTTAAAAGAAGCTTGTTATTTTACAAAGGATTATTATTTAGTCATTACTGGTCATCTGTTTTTACGTTTTAATTTTATAATTAAATAATCAAAGTAAATATATTTATTATTTGATAATAATTAAACTTTTATATATATATATATATATGTGTTTTTTATTGTTTATTGATTTATGTCTTTATTTGTCTAAATACTAATTAGTTATAATATTTTCAGGTTTCGGGATTCATGGCTATGGAAATTTTCCCATGCCAAATTTACCAGAAGAATGTGAAGGAACGCACAAGAGGCTATAAGCCCAGTTACCGACGGATTTGTTCGTATACCAATTTATACGAAGTCTTGTTGCAAATGTTTTTGACGGTTACATTATTTAGAGTGATTTGCTGAGAGTTTTTCTTGATAATAAAATTTCGAATAAATTTCTTTTCTTAGTAAAGTTAATTATTAAGATTAATATCATTATACACGACCACTATTGCTAATTCATTGTAATATCTTCCTGGCTATATACCACATCAATCAATGTATTGTATTAATATGAGATTATGGCGAATATATATATAAACATATATATATATATATATATATAGTATTTTGCTATTGATTTATGAAATTTCATAAGCGATTTTAAGGTGATTGTATGAGGCTTTTGCAGCTTTATTAAAATTGCATAAATAATAATTATATATATATTGAAATTCTTTTACGATTATTATAAATGACTGTTTCAAAGAGCCTATTACTTTTTCTTGATTGATAGATGTGTATAAGTCCAGCTTTCGGTTAGTACTGGTGGTTACTAGTATTTTGACTACATGAGAACTGATTATTATTAAATTGATGTATATATATATTGATTATATATAATATTATGACGCAAATATAGAGGGAGTATATATGATATCTCGCAAAGGTTATATAAGATGAGAAAATTGGTAGGCATTATATTTTTATAAGTAAGATTTTAAATTTTTCGTTGCGGGACGTAACAGTGAATAGTCACATCGTGCGTAATGACCACTGTTCAGCTTGTGGCACAACGGTCATCGAGACCAATTCTCTTGACAAGTGCATCTCCTGTACACTAACAGCGCACGAATTCTTAGAACTTCTACACAACACCTCAACTTCTATCAATAGTTATAGTTACCCCTTAGTCTTAAACGTATACGACAGGACTCCTACGTTATAAGGGGATGCCATTTACCGGCACAGCCTGCTGTGTAGAATTCAGAGGATATCGGTATGATCCCTTGAACGTCTATCTATGTGAACTTTGCTATCACTACGTATTGTCTATTAGAGTACGATTGCCTCTAATATCTCTACACTTTCTCTCTCCGGGACCACGCCATATCGATCCTCATTGTGCACATTGCTTCCGAACACTTGTCACACAAAGACCTTTAGATCAGTGTCTCATCTGCACTCGAGGTATTGTTGAACTTATGTCCATATCCTATTTGCTTACACTGAACAATGCTTCATAATGTCTCAGCTTTCTCTTAATGCTGTATGCATCAAACTGCATGGTTATCTCAATCTAAATAATCACAACCACTATTGCTGTGCATGTTATTGTATGCTACATACTCCCTGTAACCAAAGGTTTTTCTTTCCAATAGACTCCCATATTATTTCTATCGCTCCACACCCTTATAGAACGATCTGTTCGTACTGTCAACGACCCATCACCATAATACGACCCCTACACACCTGCTCCACCTGTACTAGGAATATCGCTCAAATATTCCGAGAGACTCACCCCACCTTTCTCTCAATAAATGAAGAGAATCCCCCAACCTCCCAACCTTGAAGAATTGAAGAGCTAATATGCTATCGGATACATATTCCGATACCCTGAACTGTACTGTGCACGAAGAATTCGATGGATATTACTCTCTGGAAAATGGCCTGTATTACTGCCCTATATGTAAAATACACGTGGATCATGAATTAGTCCACATAAATTATCACAGCATATCAGAAAATTTTCCTCATATTAGTCCTTCTAAATGCTGTTTATGTAATCGTAAAGTGTCTCTCATAACTCCCATAATTGATTGCAGGCCGTGCTTCCTAAATTACCTGGAAGAAGAACGAAAAAGAGAATTTGCTAGAGCAAGGCAACATGAATAACGCAAGCAATCCCTGTTGCAATCACCCAATCCATGAATTATTGTCCCACTTCCCCAACATGCATGAGGCAAAATGCAGAAAAGTAATTTTTTACAAAAGATATACCGGAAAAACTCGCACTCCTAGCCGCATGTGTTGCGCATGTTATAAACTTCGACAATTAAGAGTGAAGCCTGATTTAATTGTTTGCCACTGGGTAACTTCGGGAGATATAAATCTTGCTAAGTGTAATTACTGTCAATCCACCCTGGAAACTGTTCGTCCCATCCTTCAATGCCAGGAATGCGTATATTCCTATTTTGAAAGAGCAATATTTGAAAAAAATCAGGGAAGGGACATAAGTAACCTAACTGCTTTTGCTTTTTGCAGGACTCACAGACAAGGCATATACGCATAAAATGTGCCCGCTTTCCAAATTTAAGCGACCTGCTCACCCACTACTAGACTACTCCCTCTTCAACAGCCTTAACGTAAAATGCGTGGTTATAATGACACATGATGTCCTAACCGCTAACAGTCCTCATCTTATATGTACGGATTGCTATAATCCTGCAACTTATAACAGGGTCTTGACGCAATATTCACACACATTCCAATATGGCAATGTGCCAACGAATCAGTGTGCTAATTGCGGTAGTAATTGTCATGAAATACGACCCCTTCTTGAATGCACTAAATGTTTTAAAGCCTATAGTCAATTTGTAGACATGATCGTTAAAAAGGGAGAAGAAAGAACTTACAGGCAAACTATAGGCCTGTCTGTAAATTCTATCACACTGAAGATAGATTATGGAGTGGCTGAAATAACGGTTGATCCTAATGATCCAGAAATTTTAGAGGAAAGATTATTAAATTAAACAATAAAAGAAAATGGATCATCTCAATCCTTGTTTCACCAATAACCTTAAATACTTTATCTATTAGGAACTATACATATATATATATATATATATATCCATAATAAATATGTTAACAAACTGCATTTATAAGAAAAAAAAAACACAAAAACAAAAACAAAAACTTTAAATAAAATATATATATATATAAAAAAAAAATATATATATAAAAAAAATATATATATATTTTTATGTATACGTATAACATATAAACTTTCTTGTATATTCTAAAATATATATATATATATAATTATATATTCATATATAATTATCCTTTAATCGATTTACTATTAATAACCAGTAATAATAATCACTCATATTTACCATATAAATATATATATACATACATATAATAATAACAATAAAAAAAAAACAAACAAAAAAAAAAGGGGAAAAGAAAATGCTTCAAAAATATTTCATAGGAAATAATAATCATAAAGAACAATAAAAAAAAAAAACACATAGTGTAATGATAATAATATACATACAAATTTAGTCAGATTACCTCTCTATATGTATATATATATATACACATATACCCATATTATATTATAATCACATTGAGCGACGCTATAAAGATACCTCTTGTGTATTCGAATACTTTCATAAGTAATTATAATTTAAATACACCTAAGATTCAATGTATAATTATGAATCAATTCTGCGACAATTATTCGTAATCAAACTTTCACGAACATTGTACCATCAATCATGTAACACAAAATGTAATATAGACATCTACACGTACATCAAAATTGTAATCATTTCAGACCATCATGACGCCCCTAATCCTAGTAATCTTCTTAAGTAAAACTGCCGCCTTAATCGGATTTGATTGCGGAGGACAACACCTCAACGTAACAGCCGTCTCTCTCCTTGATGTTGGCGAATGCGATCTGAACATACGACAACCCAACACCACAGATGTTCATATTCAGCTACTGCAACTATCCGACTACAGTTATACAGAAGTCATACAGTGCAAGGTTGAAATATCCCGAAATATATATCATTGTGGCATGCATTCACATATATCTGCTGTTCACAATGGAAGAGCCGATTATGTGCATGAGACTGGATACACTCAGTGCCTAAGGATGTTTCAAGACGGAACTATTTCCTTGGGAGACAACACCCTTGTCGCTGGCATAAAAGCAAATCAGACGACCTACCGAAGTATCACCTTGGTGGGCCGCGTACAAGTTGACGGATACTGCAAGGGATCCCAGTACAACGATCCATACGGAACATGGGACGACGTAGTCGTCCAAGCTGCTGTGAAAATATCACTAAAATCTTCCTACGTTCCCGTACAATTGAATACGGGAAGAATTAAATTAAAATCTGGAACAGTGTGTAAACTCGTTGACAGCTACTGTTTAGACGCTGACGACGGATACACCTACTGGAAACCTATGCCTACGGATACTTGTAATTTTCAACAATATGATGTCCTCTACGAAGGACCTGCAAACAAAATTTCTGAAGACATCTCCAAGACAGATACCCCAATCATCTATAGTCTTGTGACTCAGGAAATCACTTTCGCCCTTATGAAAACCAAGGAAATACCTCTATGTGGTTATACTCTCCTGTGCACGGAACACCCGAAATTATTCATTCTTGAAGCTAAACCTGGCAATACATTTGCTAGTCGGAAAACTATTCCTGTCAATAATCTTGACATCTTTACATACATGAACTCCAAGTTCGTGTATATAGAAAAACATGTCAAACAACAGATGACGTCTCTCTATAACAACGTCATTTCGCAAAAATGCGAGTTAGAAAGACAAGTAATTACTAATGCCTTATCTTTTGCTACACTCCAACCAGACGAATTTGCCTATCAGCTCATGAAAGGGCCAGGATACATGGCCGTTACAACAGGAGAAGCAGTACAAATAATTAAATGTATCCCTGTTGAAGTGATGGTAAGAAAAACTGGAGAGTGTTATACCGAACTTCCCATTTCTGTACGAAATCATTCCTTCTTCCTTACACCAAAGTCAAGAATTATCACCAAAATTGGCAACGAACGAGAATGCAGTTTAGAACTTCCTACTTTGTATCGAATCGAAGATACATGGGTGCAACTTACACCTAACATTCAAGTTAGACAACTGCCACCTCAACAGCTAAAACCCATGACTGCCTTAACCTGGAGATATCTCACACCGGGACCTTTGGCCGTAAGCGGAATATATTCTGATACAGATCTGGAGAAACTACGAAATCACATTATGTTCCCAGCCGAAAAGCCAGCTTTACTCAATGCCGTTGCTAGAGGACTAACTGGCCATTCCATGAACACTGAAGGAATCTCAGTGTACAACTTGCTGGATGAAAATTCTTTAAATAAAATTGTCGAAAGCACAGCCTCGCGAATCTGGAAGGGATTCGTGAATTTTGGATCAGCAACCGCAGGACTCGTCGGAATCTTCATGATTATTCGCCTAGTAAAATTAGTCATTGACACAGTCATTCATGGATACGCTCTTCACACTGTGTATGGTTGCAGCCTTCATCTACTCGGAGCTTTATGGAGCTCCCTCGCAAATTTACTGCTCCATCTGGCACGAGAATCTTCTAGGAAATCTGGAGACGATAACCGAGACAATCAATCACCTGGCGGAGGAACAACCACGCAAACCTCCAACATCGATCCCACTGCACCTGCGGAAGTAATTACTCAACAACCTCCACCAGCCAAACCTCCAAGGACAATGAACCCTTGCCACGAAGAAATCACCAAAAACGTAAATATACCTACATCATATACAAACCTAAGAGACCGCTTAAACACCTTAGATGAAAATATTTAATCTCCCTAGTACAAAATCCTCCGAAAACAATCGGATTTTGTTCTTATTAGGGGGGAGGTGTTACGTCCCGCAACGAAAAATTTAAAATCTTACTTATAAAAGTATAATCCCTACTTATTCTCTCATCTTATATAATCTTTGCGCGATACTATATATAATCACTATATATTTGCGCCATAATATTGTATATAATCAATATATATATACATCAATTTAATAATAATCAGTTCTCATGTAGTCAAAATACTAGTAACCACCAGTACTAACCGAAAGCTGGACTTATACACATCTATCAATCAAGAAAAAGTAATAGGCTCTTTGAAACAGTCATTTATAATAATCGTAAAAGAATTTCAATACATATATAATTATTATTTATGCAATTTTAATAAAGCTGCAAAAGCCTCATACAATCACCTTAAAATCGCTTATGAAATTTCATAAATCAATAGCAAAATACTATATATATATATATATATATATATTTATATATATATTCGCCATAATCTCATATTAATACAATACATTGATTGATGTGGTATATAGCCAGAAAGATATTACAATGAATTAGCAGTACTGGAACTGGTCGTATATAATGATATTTATCTTAATAATTAACTTTACTAAGAAAAGAAATTTATTCGAAATTTTATTATCAAGAAAAACTCTCAGCAAATCACTCTAAATAATGTAACCGTCAAAAACACTTTGTTACGTCCTATTCGATCGTTTATTCAACGATTCTGCAGGGCGCACCGTGCAGGGACGAACAATATTATATCTCTCTATTTTGTTTTTCAGGGCAACCTGCCACGCCGGCTATACCCTGGGACGCCGAGAGATTAGGATCTATAGGACGCTTCTTTTCGGAGGTATTTTAAGGTTGACAAATAAATATGTAGATTTATTATGTTATAAATTTCTATTTTTTCCTTTTATTTATTTTATCCTTCCTCGTTCTTCTACATTAGTTTGTAAGGTAATTTTAGCGAAATCAAATTATGTATGATATATGTCATCGACTGTATCTAAGAATTCTTCGCTGTTCAGATAATCCAGAAAATGATTAACCGCTTGGTCCGCCAAGTCTTCTTCTGCTGGGGAGATATCCACGGGGTCAAACCCGAATTCTCCGGGTCTAACCGGGGAATAATCTGGGGTCGAATAATCCGAAAATGAGGCCGGGCTATCGGGGAGACGGGGAGACGTTTGGACCTGCCTGTCCCGTCTTATTTCGGCATTGGCCTCCCAGGCTCGAAGTAATCCCCGTGGTATTCCAGCAGTAAGGTTATCCGGGTCGAGGACAATCGTGGAAGCAGTTGAGCTGACAGAGCAACTGTCTGACGATTCCTGTTCTTCTTCCGGTTCTTCTCCAGCCGGTATCGCTTGGTGTTGTCTGCTGTTCTCGGGGTTTAGTTCGGAGGGCAAAGGGGCAAATGAAAGGTCGTGTGGGGTGTTTTCACGATCATTGACCGCTCGAATTATCTCGCTCGGAATTTCATCTCGGTCTACGTATAAATGGTAAGGAACAGTACGTCGGTCTCTCAACAGACGCTGTCGGAAATACTCGCGACGCCTTATACCCGCCCGATGAAAGGGGATCTCGCGACGGAGAACTGGATCGATGCGTAATGCGTTTACCATCTATTATTGAAATAATTTAAATTTTAAAATTTGTTTTATCGAAAGGATAATTTAAAATTATTTCGCGGCATCTAATACTTACGATGGAAATTTCGAGGGGTCACCTGTCAAAAAGAATGTACCGCGTAAATCTAAAGTTTCGTAACCGGTTTAGAGAAAGAGACAGGACAGATTCTGAAATCGCGACTCCTCATTTATTATAAGAGAAAATTATTAGTTAATTACCTCACATGCAGTGACGTGGTAAGGAAGGGGGCGTAGGAATGTTTGAATATAAGATGGATACCGTACCTACTGGTTTAGTTTTATTATTATTAAGTAATTCTTCTAATATATGATACTAAACCAGAGTTATCATACTATGTGTCAGTCGGTCCTTAAAGAGTGCGTCCCATGCTCTACGACGAGTTTCGATGTGCAAGACGTCACGTCACAGCGGCACAGAGTCCGTAAAGAAAATTCCTCTAAAGAAAATTCTTCGCGGAAACGGCAGAGGGGTAGGGTAGGCTACCCAATGCACATCGATTGACAAGTCGAAAGCGACAATTCACTCTTGTGGATAAAACCAAAGACAGACTGAGCGTTTAACGTTCAAAGGCAATCAACGTACTCGTGTTATCGGAAGGAGAAGACGTTGGAATTGTATGAAGGTAAGTTGTTGACTATTATGTATAATAAAATTCTTCAATATGTCATGCAAAAATAATAATAATAATATTCGGTTGATGGTTGCAGATCACGAGAAATGAAAAAGAAAATATTGAATAATTAAAACGAGTACTTACCCAAAAGTACTGCTGTCAGGATATGCGATGAATCTCCGTGGAGGACGGTCTGCCTCGGCGATGTCCCTGTAGGAGAGTCGGAGGAACTGGTGACAAATGATTGGCAGAAGACCCAAGTGATGGTTCAAAGACACTTTATTTTCTTTAAGTATACTATAATATTCGACTGCTCTCTAGACTAAGTTCTTAGTCCGGAAAAATATCCTGCTACTAAGTTCTTTTTTGGCTCGAAAAATGTTCTATAATACGCTCGTGATCGCTTTAGTTGGTTTCTTCTCGAGAGCTCCTGGTCAAATGCGCGGAAGACTGAGCTGCGCTCCCTGAGGTACCCTCTGGTCCCTACTCCGTGCCGGCTATCCGCAGTGGTAGGAGAATGCGGCGCTCCCGGGCGTAGGCGGCTCGACCGCCGCTTGCCGCTATGGCTGTCCTTCTTCTTCGAGCGCGCTATGACGTAGTGGCCGCGCTCTTGCGTGGGGATAGTGGGGACGACGGAGCTGTCAGTATTGTCCATGCATCGAGCTCGTTAATTCATTTTACAAAAGGTAAGGCTTTTACAATAGGTTTTTAGTCACCAGAATTTTAATAATTTGCATGCATATATTTTTTAATATAGAATCTCAACCTCTTTCAATAGAAGTGTGAATGATCGTTCTAGCATGTTCCGTTTAGAATTGATTTTTAACTTTCTTTATATTAATTATATAGTTCTAGTTAACAATGTTATAAACAAATTCTGGTGTTATAAACCATTATAATTACAATTTGCTATATAATAATTATATGATATATATATATATGTATGTGCATATAGGTGCATGGTCTAGATAGTTGTTAATAATAATTGTGTTACATTATAATATAAAAGTGTATTAATTATTCTTTTTATTATTCAGCTCTTGGAACAAAGGATGTGGCGAGCTTTTTTATCACCGGATGCAGGTGTTCGCCGTGCCAGGCAGTCGCGCCAGGCAGTCGCGCCAGGCCTTATCTTATCGCTGAGTGAGCTCATGTGCAGCTGCACCGGATGAAGCTCGGAGGGTCGCTTATCTTTTGGTGAGTGAATTTATAACGCTTTATAAATCGATTTAATAATTTCGTTCGTTATAATTTATTCATATATTCTTTACTTGTTAATTGTATAGAATATATATATATATATATACTTATATATATTGTTTGTAAAAGTTAATAAATGTAATTGTTAAAAATTTTATCTTCATTATTTTATTAATTAAATATGTATTATACATATTGTTATTTCCCTTTTGAAGGCTTGAAAGTTTGCTAAAAAATGTATTACTGTTGGATCTTGTTAGTTAATGATATGGATTAATTTATTATATAATATATATATATTCTTTTATAATTTATAATTTCGTAATAACTTATTACTCTTGCAATAAGAAGGCGCTCCTTATAATATTCATACATTATATATTCGCGAGTCCCTTTCGCATTAAGACTCGGCACGGACGTCGAAAACATTAGGGGAGATAACAAAGTAATAGGGGAGATAACGCGGTACGCTGGACTTAGCCTTGTGCTCTTATAAGGAGACTTATTATTCGTCTCAATAATAAAATCATGCATAATGAATTTTATAAGACCATACATTCATTATTATTATTAATATGTATATTTATTACCTTGTATTATTATTATTTAAACTTTATATTTCATGTGTGTTATATATGTGTAAAGTTTTGTTATAACAAAATTTATTTAGTAGTTATATAGATTTATAATTCTGCACACAGTAAAGAGTTATGAGCTTTATTTTGCATTATTGGTTTTATTAAATCAGAATCTTTATTATTTATAATTATTAATAATTTAAATAATTTAATATATTTGTCTTATATAGTTATTATATTTTTCAGATATTTTGTAAAACGACATTCTATACAGAAGATATTCGAGGGTGCATATCATTTATAGCTTGGCTGTATTTTAATCGACAATATAGAACGTTTATTAGACTATTGTCGGAGCGGATTAAAATACTCACATATGATCATCTGGCCATGACTTATTAACTCTATGCACCTCTAATTGCGGATAAGTTTTGGATATTTTGAAATATTTTAATATTATTTTGAATGTGCTTGACTTGACAACTTCGTCATTAATGTTGAGCTTTTCACATAATGAAAATGGTTTATTATTTGGTTGTCATTGCTTACTTATTATATTTTAATTGTATATAAAGTTTTGCAATTAAATAATCAAAATGAAAAATATATGTATTATTTGGCAATAATGGGTGGATAAGAAATTAGATTTTATATAATTTATTATTATATAGTGAAGTTTTATTTGAATAACTATATAGAATATACGTATATGAAAAGAGATTTTTATAATGTATTAATTATTATGTTCTTATGCTTAGAGTTTAAACGTGTTATTATTTGAATTTTTCTTATTTGTCTAGGTTGCATATATAATATATATATATATGTTGGAAGGGATATGGACCAATGGATTATTCACGGACAACAGACAGGCTTAAACCATATAAGAATATGCAGCATTGAAAGGATTTTGAGGAATCTGTGCGAATTATTTCGGAAGTTTATTTGGTAAGTTTATTATTTTGATAAGTTAATTAATGAATTAAAGGTTTTATTTAATTATATCATATATTTATAAAATATATATTATATATATATATATATATATTTATAATATATGTATTCATGTATAATATTATGTATTTTTAGTATTTTAATGCATTATCTTTTAAATTTTTATTAATAACTACATATGTATTTATACTAATAATGAGGGTGACAAGTCTGTCCGAGTTTGTTTCGCGGTTTAATTCTTATTAATTTTTATATATGGTATTACGTATAGCACTGTCTCTCTCACTCGCGCGAGTCACCCGATAGTGCGGTCTCTCTCACTTTCACGTACTACTACCTATTGAGGTCTCGTGTATAAATTTCGATAGATGTAGTCGGTTAATTATATATTTGAGGAGGCATATTTGTGGTTTGTTATTGAAATATATTTCTAAGGAATTTTATTAATAAATATATTTTTATTTTTCCGTATAGCGTTTTCGTTAGGTGATGAAAATATTGGGACACCCGGTGGACAACCAAGTGGAGGCTATGTTTATAGGGTGACTTATTATTCTGCATGCAGCAAAGAGTTACGTATAAAATTTTATTCATAATAATTTCTTGACATTTCTTTATTATTTAGTTATTGTTTAGTAGTTATTATTTAATTTAATATATTTATTGTTGAAATATAATATATTAATATTTGATTTATTATACTTCTTTTACTATTTGATTTCTTTTACTCCTACATAATTATATACATTTATAAAATATTAAACCTTTTTAATATAGTAATTTTTCATACGGCCAAATATTATTTGATTATTATTTTCAGTTGCTGGGACTTGGAATTCTTGCTACTTATTTATAAGAAGTTGTCTTACATTATTAGGAAGAGGATAAATATTATATATATAGGATCATAAAAAGTGTGTAAGTATGTATTATATTTTGGATGGTTTATTTAATAATTTCTATAATAGATTTTCTTATACATTTATTATATTTTTCAGGTATCAAGACTCTGAGGAAAATTACTTCCTGATAGTGAACATATACATATATTTACGGGAACTCAACTAGGACCAAAAATTAAAATAATCTAGGATTTTTAAAGGAAATTCTTGCTTGATTAATTATATTCCTTTTGTTATTGATGATTCTTTATAAATTTTCGTATTAATATTTTATGTGGCTCACTTTCGGAGCATTTGTTAGCATTTTTACTGTAGGTTATTTATTACAAAATATTAATTAATTATTTGATTTTCAGGTTTCAAAATTTATAATCGCTGCATCTCTTTTATGACAACCGAACATACTGTTTATTAAAAAGATACGCATGGGCTCAAAATCATTTATTAATAGAATTTAGGTGAGTATCGTTTGATAAAATATTTTGATTTATGCCTTTTCTTTTGTAGTAAGCGCATATACACGCATAGGGATATCCTTTTTTGGTTATATGTGATAACGGAATAATATGAATATTGAGTGAATATCTATATATATTGGTTACATATAATATAAAGTGGATTTATAGTGATTATATATAATTACAAGTAAAGATTATATAAGATACGAAATTCTTTATACTATTCTTTGAAACAAATTATATTTTATTCGTTAAGAATTATTTAAATCATTTTCCCTTTTAAAAGAAGCTTGTTATTTTACAAAGGATTATTATTTAGTCATTACTGGTCATCTGTTTTTACGTTTTAATTTTATAATTAAATAATCAAAGTAAATATATTTATTATTTGATAATAATTAAACTTTTATATATATATATATATATGTGTTTTTCATTGTTTATTGATTTATGTCTTTATTTGTCTAAATACTAATTAATTATATTATTTTCAGGTTTCGGGATTTATGGCTATGGAAGTTTTCCCATGCCAATTTTACCAAAAGAATGTAAAGGAACGCACAAGAGGCTATAAGACCAGTTACCGACGGATTTGTTCGTATACCAATTTATACGAAGTCTTGTTGCAAATGATTTGCTAAGAGTTTTTCTTGATAATAAAATTTCGAATAAATTTCTTTTCTTAGTAAGGTTAGTTATTAAGATTAATATCATTATATACGACCAGTACCAGTACTGCTAATTCATTGTAATATTTTTCTGGCTATATACCACATCAATCAATGTATTATGTTAATATGTAATTATGGCGATATGAATATATATATATATGTATATATATATATATATATACTCAGTATTTTTGCTATAGATTTATGAAGTTTCATAAGCAATTTTAAGGTGGTTGTGTGGGCTTTTGCAGTCTTATTAAAATTGCATAAATAAAAATATATATATATATTGAAATTCTTTTAAGATTATTATAAATGACTGTTTCAAAGAGCCTATTACTTTTTCTTGATTGATAGATGTGTATAAGTCCAGCTTTCGGTTAGTACTGGTGGTTACTAGTATTTTGACTACATGAGAACTGATTATTATTAAATTGATGTATATATATATTGATTATATATAATATTATGACGCAAATATATAGTAATTATATATAGTATCGCGCAAAGATTATATAGGATGAGAGAATAAGTAGGGATTATACTTTTATAAGTAAGATTTTAAATTTTTCGTTGCGGGACGTAACACCTCCCCCCTAATAAGAACAAAATCCGATTGTTTTCGGAGGATTTTGGTCTAGGGAGATTAAATATTTTCATCTAGGGTGTTTAAGCGGTCTCTTAGGTTTGTATATGATATAGGTATATTTACGTTTTTGGTGATTTCTTCGTGGCAAGGTTTCATTGTCCTTGGAGGTTTGGCTGGTGGAGGTTGTTGAGTAATTACTTCCGCAGGTGCAGTGGGATCGATGTTGGAGGTTTGCATGGTTGTTCCTCCGCCAGGTGATTGGTTGTCTCGGTTATCGTCTCCAGATTTCCTAGAAGATTCTCGTGCCAGATGGAGCAGTAAATTTGCGAGGGAGCTCCATAAAGCTCCGAGTAGATGAAGGCTGCAACCATACACAGTGTGAAGAGCGTATCCATGAATGACTGTGTCAATGACTAATTTTACTAGGCGAATAATCATGAAGATTCCGACGAGTCCTGCGGTTGCTGATCCAAAATTTATGAATCCCTTCCAGATTCGCGAGGCTGTGCTTTCGACAATTTTATTTAAAGAATTTTCATCCAGCAAGTTGTACACTGAGATTCCTTCAGTATTCATGGAATGGCCAGTTAGTCCTCTAGCAACGGCATTGAGTAAAGCTGGCTTTTCGGCTGGGAACATTATGTGATTTCGTAATTTCTCCAGATCTGTATCAGAATATATTCCGCTTACGGCCAAAGGTCCCGGTGTGAGATATCTCCAGGTTAAGGCAGTCATGGGTTTTAGCTGTTGAGGTGGCAGTTGTCTAACTTGTATGTTAGGTGTAAGTTGCACCCATGTATCTTCGATTCGATACAAGGTAGGAAGTTCTAAACTGCATTCTCGTTCGTTGCCAATTTTGGTGATAATTCTTGACTTTGGTGTAAGGAAGAAGGAATGATTTCGTACAGAAATGGGAAGTTCGGTATAACACTCTCCAGTTTTTCTTACCATCACTTCAACAGGGATACATTTAATTATTTGTACTGCTTCTCCTGTTGTAACGGCCATGTATCCTGGCCCTTTCATGAGCTGATAGGCAAATTCGTCTGGTTGGAGTGTAGCAAAAGATAAGGCATTAGTAATTACTTGTCTTTCTAACTCGCATTTTTGCGAAATTACATTGTTATAGAGAGACGTCATCTGTTGTTTGACATGTTTTTCTATATACACGAACTTGGAGTTCATGTATGTAAAGATGTCAAGATTATTGACAGGAATAGTTTTCCGATTAGCAAATGTATTGCCAGGTTTAGCTTCAAGAATGAATAATTTCGGGTGTTCCGTGCACAGGAGAGTATAACCACATAGAGGTATTTCCTTGGTTTTCATAAGGGCGAAAGTGATTTCCTGAGTCACAAGACTATAGATGATTGGGGTATCTGTCTTGGAGATGTCTTCAGAAATTTTGTTTGCAGGTCCTTCGTAGAGGACATCATATTGTTGAAAATTACAAGTATCCGTAGGCATAGGTTTCCAGTAGGTGTATCCGTCGTCAGCGTCTAAACAGTAGCTGTCAACGAGTTTACACACAGTTCCAGATTTTAATTTAATTCTTCCAGTATTCAATTGTACGGGAACGTAGGAAGATTTTAGTGATATTTTCACAGCAGCTTGGACGACTACGTCGTCCCATGTTCCGTATGGATCGTTGTACTGGGATCCCTTGCAGTATCCGTCAACTTGTACGCGGCCCACCAAGGTAATACTTCGATAGGTCGTCTGATTTGCTTTTATGCCCGCGACAAGGGTGTTGTCTCCCAAAGAAATAGTTCCGTCTTGGAACATCCTTAGGCACTGAGTGTATCCAGTCTCATGCACATAATCGGCTCTTCCATTGTGAACAGCAGATATATGTGAATGCATGCCACAATGATATATATTTCGGGATATTTCAACCTTGCACTGTATGACTTCTGTATAACTGTAGTCGGATAGTTGTAGTAGCTGAATATGAACATCTGTAGTGTTGGGTTGTCGTATGTTCAGATCGCATTCGCCAACATCAAGGAGAGAGACGGCTGTTACGTTGAGGTGTTGTCCTCCGCAATCAAATCCGATTAAGGCGGCAGTTTTACTTAAGAAGATTACTAGGATTAGGGGCGTCATGATGGTCTGAAATGATTACAATTTTGATGTACGTGTAGATGTCTATATTACATTTTGTGGTTACATGATTGATGGTACAATGTTCGTGAAAGTTTGATTACGAATAATTGTCGCAGAATTGATTCATAATTATACATTGAATCTTAGGTGTATTTAAATTATAATTACTTATGAAAGTATTTGAATACACAAGAGGTACCTTTGTAGCGTCGCTCAATGTGATTATAATATAACATGGGTATATGTATCTATATATATATATATACATATAGAGAGGTAATCTGACTAAATTTGTATGTATATTATTATCATTATACTATGTGTTTTTTTTTATTGTTCTTTATGATTATTATTTCCTATGAAATATTTTTGAAGCATTTTCTTTTCCCCCTTTTTTTTTGTTTGTTTTTTTTTTTATTGTTATTATTATATGTATGTATATATATATATTTATATGGTAAATATGAGTGATTATTATTACTGGTTATTAATAGTAAATCGATTAAAGGATAATTATATATGAGTATATAATTATATATATATATATATATATATATATATATTTTAGAATATATATATATATAAGAAATTTTATGTTATACGTATACATAAAAATATATTTTTTTTTTTTATATATATATATTTTTTATATATATATATTTTATTTAAAGTTTTATTTTTGTTTTTGTTTTTGTTTTGTTTTTTTTTCTTATAAATGCAGTTTGTTAACATATTTATTATGGATATATATATATATATATATACGTATAGTTCGTAATAGATAAAATATTTAAGTTTATTGGTGAAACAAGGATTGAGAAGATCCATTTTCTTTTATTGTTTAATTTAATAATCTTTCCTCTAGAATTTCTGGATCATTAGGATCAACCGTTATTTCAGCCACTCCATAATCTATCTTCAGTGTGATTGAATTTACAGACAGGCCTATAGTTTGCCTGTAAGTTCTTTCTTCTCCCTTTTTAACGATAATGTCTACAAATTGACTATAGGCTTTAAAACATTTAGTGCATTCGAGAAGGGGTCGTTTTTCATGACAATTACTCCCGCAATTAGCACACTGATTCGTTGGCACACTGCCATATTGGAATGTGTGTGAGTATTGCGTCAAGACCCTGTTATAAGTTGCAGGATTGTAGCAATCCGTGCATATAATATGAGGACTGTTAGCGGTTAGGACATCATGTGTCATTATAACCACGCATTTTACGTTAAGGCTGTTGAAGAGGGAGTAGTCTAGTAGTGGGTGAGCAGGTCGCTTAAATTTGGAAAGCGGGCACATTTTATGCGTATATGCCTTGTCTGTGAGTCCTGCAAAAAGCAAAAGCAGTTAGGTTACTTATGTCCCTTCCCTGATTTTTTTCAAATATTGCTCTTTCAAAATAGGAATATACGCATTCCTGGCATTGAAGGATGGGACGAACAGTTTCCAGGGTGGATTGACAGTAATTACACTTAGCAAGATTTATATCTCCCGAGGTTACCCAGTGGCAAACAATTAAATCAGGCTTGACTCTTAATTGTCGAAGTTTATAACATGCGCAACACATGCGGCTAGGAGTGCGAGTTTTTCCGGTATATCTTTTGTAAAAAATTACTTTTCTGCATTTTGCCTCATGCATGTTGGGGAAGTGGGACAATAATTCATGGATTGGGTGATTGCAACAGGGATTGCTTGCGTTATTCATGTTGCCTTGCTCTAGCAAATTCTCTTTTTCGTTCTTCTTCCAGGTAATTTAGGAAGCACGGCCTGCAATCAATTATGGGAGTTATGAGAGACACTTTACGATTACATAAACAGCATTTAGAAGGACTAATATGAGGAAAATTTTCTGATATGCTGTGATAATTTATGTGGACTAATTCATGATCCGCGTGTATTTTACATATAGGGCAGTAATAAAGGCCATTTTCCAGAGAGTAATATCCATCGAATTCTTCGTGCACAGTACAGTTCAGGGTATCGGAATATGTATCCGATAGCATATTAGCTCTTCAATTCTTCAAGGTTGGGAGGTTGGGGGATTCTCTTCATTTATTGAGAGAAAGGTGGGGTGAGTCTCTCGGAATATTTGAGCGATATTCCTAGTACAGGTGGAGCAGGTGTGTAGGGGTCGTATTATGGTGATGGGTCGTTGACAGTACGAACAGATCGTTCTATAAGGGTGTGGAGCGATAGAAATAATATGGGAGTCTATTGGAAAGAAAAACCTTTGGTTACAGGGAGTATGTAGCATACAATAACATGCACAGCAATAATGGTTGTGATTATTTAGATTGAGATAACCATGCAGTTTGATGCATACAGCATTAAGAGAAAGCTGGGACATTATGAAGCATTGTTCAGTGTAAGCAAATAGGATATGGACATAAGTTCAACAATACCTCGAGTGCAGATGAGACACTGATCTAAAGGTCTTTGTGTGACAAGTGTTCGGAAGCAATGTGCACAATGAGGATCGATATGGCGTGGTCCCGGAGAGAGAAAGTGTAGAGATATTAGAGGCAATCGTAGTGATAGCAAAGTTCACATATATAGACGTTCAAGGGATCATACCGATATCCTCTGAATTCTACACAGCAGGCTGTGCCGGTAAATGGCATCCCCTTATAACGTAGGAGTCCTGTCGTATACGTTTAAGACTAAGGGGTAACTATAACTATTGATAGAAGTTGAGGTGTTGTGTAGAAGTTCTAAGAATTCGTGCGCTGTTAGTGTACAGGAGATGCACTTGTCAAGAGAATTGGTCTCGATGACTGTTGTGCCACAAGCTGAGCAGTGGTCATTACGCACGATGTGACTATTCACAAAGAAGTGTCTCCGCAAGGGCCGGTATTGTTGCTTAATAATATTGGTACGGAGTCTATCGTAACACTCCTTACACAAGTTCGTTTCGTCTAAGAGACAAAGAGCTCCTGTTATATGGACACAATGGCCGAAGAAGAAGGATTCCTCTATTCGATTTGAAATGGTTGCGTCCAATCTCGGCTGTGTGGGCCTTCTGTGCCAAAGCATCTGTAACAAAGGACTCTGATTATTACCTCATCCCGGCTGGGGATGTGCTAGTTTGATCTTGTTGGTGTGTACTATTCGGGTTTGGTTTCCTGTTCTAATTTTAACATTACTTGGTGGTAAAAGTTCGATTATTTCGTGAGGACCGGTATACTGGTCAGCAAGTTTTCCTTTTCGTGGCTCTTTTAATAAAAAGACATGGTTGCCTTTCTCAAATTGTTGTAAATTCAAATTGCGATCATAGTATCGCTTACTCCGTTCTTTAGCTAGTGTGAGGTTTTGCTTAGCTTGCGTTTGTAAATCGTTTATCTTGTTAAAGAGATTAACAATATAGTCACGGTATGTGGGTTCGATATTTTCTTCGATGATGGGGTGTGCAGAGGGTAGTCGTGCTATTCGGCCAAATACTAGCTCATAGGGTGAGTATCTCGTGCCTTCATGTACACTGGTGTTGTACGAGAACATCGCAAGTTTAATGTATTCATCCCAATTTGTCTCCTTATCAACCTGAGTTTTTAGATATTCTGTTAGGACATGATGTGATCGTTCAAGTGATCCATTAGACTGTGGATGATAGGCAGTGGTCCTAAAATGTTGAATGCGAAATTTCCTTGTTAACTGTCGCATTAAGGCGGATAAAAAATTTGTCCCTTGATCGTTAATATTGCGCGAGGGGTACCATATATACAGATAAATTCTTTAGTGAAAGCGTCTGCGATTGTTAACGATGTGGCCTCCTTTAATGGCACGGCAGTAGAATATTTTGTTAGTAAATCCTGCATGGTCAGTATGTACTGATTGTTGCTCACTGTTAGGGGAAGAGGTCCCATAATATCCAGGGATACTTTATCAAAAGCAGCGCCTGGGGTATCCGTTATAACCATGGGTTGCTTGGTTTTTATTCTAGTTAGTTTCTTTATTTGACACTCCCGACAGGTTCTAATGAATTCCTGAATATCCTTTTTCATTGTTTTCCAGCAGTAACGAGATCTAAGGCGGTTATAGGTCTTCGTTACACCTTTATGTCCTCCATGAGCTGAGGCATGATTTTCCAAAATTAGAGATTGACGTTTTTCGATTTCAGGCGTTTGAATTAAATTTAAGCATATCGTTATATTAATGGGTAATTCCTGTAGATATCTTTTGAGTTGGTTAAGGATGTATGACCATGGAAGGTCGTCGAAGCGTTCGGTCTTACTAAGACTTATGGAAGAGAGTCCAAGTTCAGTAATGACATCCACTAAAGAGTGTAGACAGTTTTTAAGATTCTGGGCTTCTATAAGGGTATGATAGTCGTATTTGATGGGGAGGGCAATTAGCGTGTTTCCTTTTACAGTACATACCCTGGCCCTTTCGAATGCCAATCCTTCATATTTGGGGAGTAAATTGGCTTCTTGATATGATTTTGCGCCATTGTCATAAGCTGTCCCGTTCTGGTAAATAAATATTGTGTGATTATCTTTCTGTTGGAGTAAATCCTCTCTAACTTCTCGTACTAAGGCTCGACTCCATGGTGGAAGAGCTGGTGGATTCAGTTGTTGTGGGTTTGACTGATACGGTACAATGTCGGATTCTATTATTTCAGTATAATCCGTATCATCGCTGTCTTCAGAGTCAGTAACTTCTTCGATTGTGACTCCATAATTGTTATTTTCTTGTTCGACAGAATAATTTTGATAATCTTCTGCTGGTTGACGCTCTACGGGGGCCGAAGTCTCGGCGGTTTTTTGATAGTTTCCCATGTCTTCCTGATTAGGTCCTGCATTCTGACCTTCAGGTGTACTAGATTTTCCCTTTGGCCTTTGAGGTCTATACGAAAATATGGATTCGTCGGATGAATATTCTCCTTCATCAATGAGGAATAACGGAATAGCCACGTCGACGGGTGGATTTCTGGATAAGGCATCAGCGTTATAATTTAGGGTTCCCTTTTTATATTGTATTTCATACTGATATTCAGAGAGTTTCATTCTCCACTTCCATAATCTTGAGGAAGGGTCCTTGATGGAGTGTAGCCACACTAATGGTTTATGGTCAGTTACTATCGTGAATATTCTTCCGTATAAATAAGGTCTAAAATGATTTACACAATAAATGATAGCTAAACATTCTTTCTCTATTGTAGAATAATT
The DNA here is from genome assembly GCF_025532165.1 of Camponotus vicinus. Taxonomy (NCBI): domain Eukaryota; kingdom Metazoa; phylum Arthropoda; class Insecta; order Hymenoptera; family Formicidae; genus Camponotus; species Camponotus vicinus. The sequence continues at coordinate 11,695,791 of NW_028141946.1, forward strand.
TTGTTCAGCGGAATTTAGAATTCGAGATGTGTAGGCAACGGGTAGATCTTTCCCTATTATTCCTTGACTGAGCACTCCTCCGACCGCATATCCAGATGCATCAGTGGTTAGAATGAATGGATTAGTAAAGTCGGGATATTGTAAAATAGGCTCAGAGCATAGTGAATTCCTTAGAATATCGAATGCTTCTGCTTGTTTGTCCTGCCAATCGAATTTCTTATCCTTTTTTAAGAGATCAGTTAATGGTTTTGCGACTTTGGAAAAATTTGGAATAAATCTTCTATAATATCCGGCTAGTCCTAGGAATTGTTTGATGTTTTTCGGATTCTTCGGAGTAGGAAAATTCATTATTGCCTTTATCTTAGCGGGGTCAGGCTTGACTCCGTCAGATCCAATTATATGTCCTAGATACATAACTTCACGTCGTAAGAATTCGCATTTATCTGGTTGTAATTTTAAATTTGCAGCTCTCAATCTCTGCATTAATTTTTCGAACTTGCTTTCGTGTTCTTGCAATGATCGTGCATATACGACAATATCATCCATGTAGACAAATAATTCATTTCCCTGAAGTCCGGATAGAACGTTATCCATCAATCTTTGAAATGTTGCAGGAGCATTTTTTAATCCAAATGGCATTCGTTTGAATTGGTAATGTCCGTAAGGTGTAGAGAAAGCAGTTTTATGGGCATCTTTTGATGCCATAGGTATTTGGTGGAAACCGGAAGCTAAGTCCAGTACTGAAAAATATTTTGCAGATCCAAGTTGATCTAATATGTCCGTTATATTTGGAAGAGGATAGGCATCGCCTATTGTTTTTTCATTGAGGTTTCGATAATCGATAACCATTCGCCATCTTTTATTCCCTAGGGAGTCTGGCTTTTTCGGAACTATCCATAAAGGAGAGTTATAAGGGGAAGTAGAAGGTCTTATTAAATCAGAAGATAATAATTCATTTACTTGTTTATTAATTTCTTCCTTATGTACAGGAGGAAATCTATATTGTTTCGTGTGGACAGGCATTTCATTAATAGTAGGAATAGAATGCTGAGCGGCGTTTGTCGCTTGGAGATGTTCACCGGGAAGGTGAAATCTGTCGGAGTGTTTGAAAACTAGTAGTCGAACATTTTCTGATTCCTCGGAATTCAGATGTTCGAGACGTAGAAGGTTTATGACATCAACAGTTCTATCTGTTGGTGTTGATAATGCCTGGTTAAAGTAATTGGGATTATCTATGGCTTTGACGAATTCCACTCGGGGTTCGTCTAGTCCAGCGAGATTGTTGGAGTTAAAAGTTCTGATTAATCCTCTGGGAAGCCCTTGGGTTCCAGTGGAATTCTCTGTTATTTCATGAGTATCATAATCTTGCAATTCTATGAATGGAATATTAAGGGTCAATTCTTCCTCGGAAGTATTGAATATAGGCATATGGACCTTTCCATTATTATTGGTGACGATAGCTTCCCCGAAGTATATGCCCTCGGCAAGGGTATGACGAGGTACATATCCGATTTGTTTTTCTGGATTGGTAATATGAAAAGAACAGGGAGTGACAGTTCTTTCCTTAAGACATATTGTACTTGAGTTTGAGAATGGAATTCTCATATCTTCATACTGTATAAAGTTGTCTCTATAGTTGACTATAACAGCTCTTTCCTTCAGGAACTTGTTGCCTAATATTCCATCTTGTAAGAATCCTATCGAATCAGATATGACATAAAATTCAGATAGTTTTCCAAGTACAGATAGGGAAACAGCTCCTAGTGTAACGATAGTTTCAGAAGCTATTCCTTGCAGACATAAAGGATTAGTTTTGTCGAGAGTAACGTTTGGATTTAAACATTTTTGTTTAATAAGGTTTAGTCCAGATCCAGAATCAATCATAAATTTGCAATCTGCTATTAGATCTGGAGAGGATAACGTTACTGTGGGCAATTCTGTAGATTGTTGTCTGTCGTTTATTTGGCAGATTCGGAAATTTGTGCGGGAGTTTCCTGTGGTGTTATTATGTTGACTTTCTTTTGAATGTGGTAAGTCGGACGTCCTGGTTGCGGGTCGTTCCGGCGGACGTCGGTTCTCATCGGAACGCCTTGCGCGTTTCCCGAAGTACCGGGTTGTTGGTTCCCTTCTTGAGCTCTTCTGTAAGCTAACTTCCGACATTCTTCTATAAGATGTCCAGGAGTTTTACAATAGCGACAGATTTTGGTCTGATAACTTTGTTGAGGCTGTCCAGCAATTAATTTAACTGGTGATGCGGGGAAAGGTGGTTGCGAGGTTGTATGTCCATTGTTGGGATGGTAACGGTTGTTAGTGTTGTTGCTCATAGGATTTTGGCGAGCTGCATTGCTGACGTTATTGGGGAGGTCAGCACGGGGTTGAAAATTTGGGCGGAAGAGAGTGCGCTTCCGAATGTTTTCAGCTTCAATAGTTTTGGATAATTGTATGGCTGTGCTAATGCTTTCCTCGAAGGTCCTCGGATGTTCGAGTTTTACGCGTACTAATAGGTCAGATGGAAGTCCGTTGATAAAGCTGTTCATAGTGGTTGCTTCGATGGCGTCCTTTCTTCGTTCTCCTATGTTTCCGGATAAATCAGATTCTCCATCTATTATTGCGGTACGTAGTTCTTGCACTCTGCTTATATAATCAAAAATATTTTCATTTTGTTTCATGTATATGTTAGCTAGTTCTCCTCGGTATTGGTCGACGGATTTATTTGGTCCAAAAATTAATTTTAGTCGTTTCGTTAGCTCGAAAACGGTGTGACATTCTACCCCTTCTATGGCAGAATATGCATGTCCCTGCAGTTTATTGATAATAAGCTGCACTAAATGATATTCATGATATGCGGGTATTAAATCGAGAGCGCGTTCGCAAATTTTACTGAAGTGGAAAACGGACATTTTATGGCCATCAAATTTAGGTATTGTGTCGATAGCATCTTTAAGGCGTATCGGAGATGGTTGGTCCGCGATATCAAAATGTTGGGATGTCGGTTGAGAAAATGTTCGTTCTTCATGTGGAACATATCTTTCTTCTCTTTGCGAGGTCTCTAGATTCATGAGCCTTGAATTAATCCTCTCAATATAATTGGTAATCGTTTGCATAGAAGCCATTAATTGTTCTACAGCTGGTTGTTCTTGGCTTGCGGCCATTTCCTTTCGATTCATTTCTTCTTGCATTTTTATCAGATGTTCGTTTTTGACTTGCAAGGCCTCAGCCTGTTCTTTTAACTGTTTCTCCTTTTCGTTTACCTTTTGCATGAGGATTTCGGTTTCCTCTGCTGTATATTGTTTCCTTGTAGCCCCTGTGGCTACAGAGCTCGTCGAGCTTGATCGAGTCTGCATAATGGATTTAGGTACTTTATAAAAATTTATTCGTCAAACACTTAATTTCCTCTCAGAAGCTTAGATCCTTTTTGGCAAATCCCACCGCTGCCACCAAAAATTTTAAATGTTGTTGTTACGTCCTATTCGATCGTTTATTCAACGATTCTGCAGGGCGCACCGTGCAGGGACGAACAATATTATATCTCTCTATTTTGTTTTTCAGGGCAACCTGCCACGCCGGCTATACCCTGGGACGCCGAGAGATTAGGATCTATAGGACGCTTCTTTTCGGAGGTATTTTAAGGTTGACAAATAAATATGTAGATTTATTATGTTATAAATTTCTATTTTTTCCTTTTATTTATTTTATCCTTCCTCGTTCTTCTACATTAGTTTGTAAGGTAATTTTAGCGAAATCAAATTATGTATGATATATGTCATCGACTGTATCTAAGAATTCTTCGCTGTTCAGATAATCCAGAAAATGATTAACCGCTTGGTCCGCCAAGTCTTCTTCTGCTGGGGAGATATCCACGGGGTCGAACCCGAATTCTCCGGGTCTAACCGGGGAATAATCTGGGGTCGAATAATCCGAAAATGAGGCCGGGCTATCGGGGAGACGGGGAGACGTTTGGACCTGCCTGTCCCGTCTTATTTCGGCATTGGCCTCCCAGGCTCGAAGTAATCCCCGTGGTATTCCAGCAGTAAGGTTATCCGGGTCGAGGACAATCGTGGAAGCAGTTGAGCTGACAGAGCAACTGTCTGACGATTCCTGTTCTTCTTCCGGTTCTTCTCCAGCCGGTATCGCTTGGTGTTGTCTGCTGTTCTCGGGGTTTAGTTCGGAGGGCAAAGGGGCAAATGAAAGGTCGTGTGGGGTGTTTTCACGATCATTGACCGCTCGAATTATCTCGCTCGGAATTTCATCTCGGTCTACGTATAAATGGTAAGGAACAGTACGTCGGTCTCTCAACAGACGCTGTCGGAAATACTCGCGACGCCTTATACCCGCCCGATGAAAGGGGATCTCGCGACGGAGAACTGGATCGATGCGTAATGCGTTTACCATCTATTATTGAAATAATTTAAATTTTAAAATTTGTTTTATCGAAAGGATAATTTAAAATTATTTCGCGGCATCTAATACTTACGATGGAAATTTCGAGGGGTCACCTGTCAAAAAGAATGTACCGCGTAAATCTAAAGTTTCGTAACCGGTTTAGAGAAAGAGACAGGACAGATTCTGAAATCGCGACTCCTCATTTATTATAAGAGAAAATTATTAGTTAATTACCTCACATGCAGTGACGTGGTAAGGAAGGGGGCGTAGGAATGTTTGAATATAAGATGGATACCGTACCTACTGGTTTAGTTTTATTATTATTAAGTAATTCTTCTAATATATGATACTAAACCAGAGTTATCATACTATGTGTCAGTCGGTCCTTAAAGAGTGCGTCCCATGCTCTACGACGAGTTTCGATGTGCAAGACGTCACGTCACAGCGGCACAGAGTCCGTAAAGAAAATTCCTCTAAAGAAAATTCTTCGCGGAAACGGCAGAGGGGTAGGGTAGGCTACCCAATGCACATCGATTGACAAGTCGAAAGCGACAATTCACTCTTGTGGATAAAACCAAAGACAGACTGAGCGTTTAACGTTCAAAGGCAATCAACGTACTCGTGTTATCGGAAGGAGAAGACGTTGGAATTGTATGAAGGTAAGTTGTTGACTATTATGTATAATAAAATTCTTCAATATGTCATGCAAAAATAATAATAATAATATTCGGTTGATGGTTGCAGATCACGAGAAATGAAAAAGAAAATATTGAATAATTAAAACGAGTACTTACCCAAAAGTACTGCTGTCAGGATATGCGATGAATCTCCGTGGAGGACGGTCTGCCTCGGCGATGTCCCTGTAGGAGAGTCGGAGGAACTGGTGACAAATGATTGGCAGAAGACCCAAGTGATGGTTCAAAGACACTTTATTTTCTTTAAGTATACTATAATATTCGACTGCTCTCTAGACTAAGTTCTTAGTCCGGAAAAATATCCTGCTACTAAGTTCTTTTTTGGCTCGAAAAATGTTCTATAATACGCTCGTGATCGCTTTAGTTGGTTTCTTCTCGAGAGCTCCTGGTCAAATGCGCGGAAGACTGAGCTGCGCTCCCTGAGGTACCCTCTGGTCCCTACTCCGTGCCGGCTATCCGCAGTGGTAGGAGAATGCGGCGCTCCCGGGCGTAGGCGGCTCGACCGCCGCTTGCCGCTATGGCTGTCCTTCTTCTTCGAGCGCGCTATGACGTAGTGGCCGCGCTCTTGCGTGGAGATAGTGGGGACGACGGAGCTGTCAGTATTGTCCATGCATCGAGCTCGTTAATTCATTTTACAAAAGGTAAGGCTTTTACAATAGGTTTTTAGTCACCAGAATTTTAATAATTTGCATGCATATATTTTTTAATATAGAATCTCAACCTCTTTCAATAGAAGTGTGAATGATCGTTCTAGCATGTTCCGTTTAGAATTGATTTTTAACTTTCTTTATATTAATTATATAGTTCTAGTTAACAATGTTATAAACAAATTCTGGTGTTATAAACCATTATAATTACAATTTGCTATATAATAATTATATGATATATATATATATGTATGTGCATATAGGTGCATGGTCTAGATAGTTGTTAATAATAATTGTGTTACATTATAATATAAAAGTGTATTAATTATTCTTTTTATTATTCAGCTCTTGGAACAAAGGATGTGGCGAGCTTTTTTATCACCGGATGCAGGTGTTCGCCGTGCCAGGCAGTCGCGCCAGGCAGTCGCGCCAGGCCTTATCTTATCGCTGAGTGAGCTCATGTGCAGCTGCACCGGATGAAGCTCGGAGGGTCGCTTATCTTTTGGTGAGTGAATTTATAACGCTTTATAAATCGATTTAATAATTTCGTTCGTTATAATTTATTCATATATTCTTTACTTGTTAATTGTATAGAATATATATATATATATATACTTATATATATTGTTTGTAAAAGTTAATAAATGTAATTGTTAAAAATTTTATCTTCATTATTTTATTAATTAAATATGTATTATACATATTGTTATTTCCCTTTTGAAGGCTTGAAAGTTTGCTAAAAAATGTATTACTGTTGGATCTTGTTAGTTAATGATATGGATTAATTTATTATATAATATATATATATTCTTTTATAATTTATAATTTCGTAATAACTTATTACTCTTGCAATAAGAAGGCGCTCCTTATAATATTCATACATTATATATTCGCGAGTCCCTTTCGCATTAAGACTCGGCACGGACGTCGAAAACATTAGGGGAGATAACAAAGTAATAGGGGAGATAACGCGGTACGCTGGACTTAGCCTTGTGCTCTTATAAGGAGACTTATTATTCGTCTCAATAATAAAATCATGCATAATGAATTTTATAAGACCATACATTCATTATTATTATTAATATGTATATTTATTACCTTGTATTATTATTATTTAAACTTTATATTTCATGTGTGTTATATATGTGTAAAGTTTTGTTATAACAAAATTTATTTAGTAGTTATATAGATTTATAATTCTGCACACAGTAAAGAGTTATGAGCTTTATTTTGCATTATTGGTTTTATTAAATCAGAATCTTTATTATTTATAATTATTAATAATTTAAATAATTTAATATATTTGTCTTATATAGTTATTATATTTTTCAGATATTTTGTAAAACGACATTCTATACAGAAGATATTCGAGGGTGCATATCATTTATAGCTTGGCTGTATTTTAATCGACAATATAGAACGTTTATTAGACTATTGTCGGAGCGGATTAAAATACTCACATATGATCATCTGGCCATGACTTATTAACTCTATGCACCTCTAATTGCGGATAAGTTTTGGATATTTTGAAATATTTTAATATTATTTTGAATGTGCTTGACTTGACAACTTCGTCATTAATGTTGAGCTTTTCACATAATGAAAATGGTTTATTATTTGGTTGTCATTGCTTACTTATTATATTTTAATTGTATATAAAGTTTTGCAATTAAATAATCAAAATGAAAAATATATGTATTATTTGGCAATAATGGGTGGATAAGAAATTAGATTTTATATAATTTATTATTATATAGTGAAGTTTTATTTGAATAACTATATAGAATATACGTATATGAAAAGAGATTTTTATAATGTATTAATTATTATGTTCTTATGCTTAGAGTTTAAACGTGTTATTATTTGAATTTTTCTTATTTGTCTAGGTTGCATATATAATATATATATATATGTTGGAAGGGATATGGACCAATGGATTATTCACGGACAACAGACAGGCTTAAACCATATAAGAATATGCAGCATTGAAAGGATTTTGAGGAATCTGTGCGAATTATTTCGGAAGTTTATTTGGTAAGTTTATTATTTTGATAAGTTAATTAATGAATTAAAGGTTTTATTTAATTATATCATATATTTATAAAATATATATTATATATATATATATATATATTTATAATATATGTATTCATGTATAATATTATGTATTTTTAGTATTTTAATGCATTATCTTTTAAATTTTTATTAATAACTACATATGTATTTATACTAATAATGAGGGTGACAAGTCTGTCCGAGTTTGTTTCGCGGTTTAATTCTTATTAATTTTTATATATGGTATTACGTATAGCACTGTCTCTCTCACTCGCGCGAGTCACCCGATAGTGCGGTCTCTCTCACTTTCACGTACTACTACCTATTGAGGTCTCGTGTATAAATTTCGATAGATGTAGTCGGTTAATTATATATTTGAGGAGGCATATTTGTGGTTTGTTATTGAAATATATTTCTAAGGAATTTTATTAATAAATATATTTTTATTTTTCCGTATAGCGTTTTCGTTAGGTGATGAAAATATTGGGACACCCGGTGGACAACCAAGTGGAGGCTATGTTTATAGGGTGACTTATTATTCTGCATGCAGCAAAGAGTTACGTATAAAATTTTATTCATAATAATTTCTTGACATTTCTTTATTATTTAGTTATTGTTTAGTAGTTATTATTTAATTTAATATATTTATTGTTGAAATATAATATATTAATATTTGATTTATTATACTTCTTTTACTATTTGATTTCTTTTACTCCTACATAATTATATACATTTATAAAATATTAAACCTTTTTAATATAGTAATTTTTCATACGGCCAAATATTATTTGATTATTATTTTCAGTTGCTGGGACTTGGAATTCTTGCTACTTATTTATAAGAAGTTGTCTTACATTATTAGGAAGAGGATAAATATTATATATATAGGATCATAAAAAGTGTGTAAGTATGTATTATATTTTGGATGGTTTATTTAATAATTTCTATAATAGATTTTCTTATACATTTATTATATTTTTCAGGTATCAAGACTCTGAGGAAAATTACTTCCTGATAGTGAACATATACATATATTTACGGGAACTCAACTAGGACCAAAAATTAAAATAATCTAGGATTTTTAAAGGAAATTCTTGCTTGATTAATTATATTCCTTTTGTTATTGATGATTCTTTATAAATTTTCGTATTAATATTTTATGTGGCTCACTTTCGGAGCATTTGTTAGCATTTTTACTGTAGGTTATTTATTACAAAATATTAATTAATTATTTGATTTTCAGGTTTCAAAATTTATAATCGCTGCATCTCTTTTATGACAACCGAACATACTGTTTATTAAAAAGATACGCATGGGCTCAAAATCATTTATTAATAGAATTTAGGTGAGTATCGTTTGATAAAATATTTTGATTTATGCCTTTTCTTTTGTAGTAAGCGCATATACACGCATAGGGATATCCTTTTTTGGTTATATGTGATAACGGAATAATATGAATATTGAGTGAATATCTATATATATTGGTTACATATAATATAAAGTGGATTTATAGTGATTATATATAATTACAAGTAAAGATTATATAAGATACGAAATTCTTTATACTATTCTTTGAAACAAATTATATTTTATTCGTTAAGAATTATTTAAATCATTTTCCCTTTTAAAAGAAGCTTGTTATTTTACAAAGGATTATTATTTAGTCATTACTGGTCATCTGTTTTTACGTTTTAATTTTATAATTAAATAATCAAAGTAAATATATTTATTATTTGATAATAATTAAACTTTTATATATATATATATATATATGTGTTTTTCATTGTTTATTGATTTATGTCTTTATTTGTCTAAATACTAATTAATTATATTATTTTCAGGTTTCGGGATTTATGGCTATGGAAGTTTTCCCATGCCAATTTTACCAAAAGAATGTAAAGGAACGCACAAGAGGCTATAAGACCAGTTACCGACGGATTTGTTCGGATACCAATTTATACGAAGTCTTGTTGCAAATGATTTGCTAAGAGTTTTTCTTGATAATAAAATTTCGAATAAATTTCTTTTCTTAGTAAGGTTAGTTATTAAGATTAATATCATTATATACGACCAGTACCAGTACTGCTAATTCATTGTAATATTTTTCTGGCTATATACCACATCAATCAATGTATTATGTTAATATGTAATTATGGCGATATGAATATATATATATATGTATATATATATATATATATACTCAGTATTTTTGCTATAGATTTATGAAGTTTCATAAGCAATTTTAAGGTGGTTGTGTGGGCTTTTGCAGTCTTATTAAAATTGCATAAATAAAAATATATATATATATTGAAATTCTTTTAAGATTATTATAAATGACTGTTTCAAAGAGCCTATCACTTTTTCTTGATTGATAGATGTGTATAAGTCCAGCTTTCGGTTAGTACTGGTGGTTACTAGTATTTTGACTACATGAGAACTGATTATTATTAAATTGATGTATATATATATTGATTATATATAATATTATGACGCAAATATATAGTAATTATATATAGTATCGCGCAAAGATTATATAGGATGAGAGAATAAGTAGGGATTATACTTTTATAAGTAAGATTTTAAATTTTTCGTTGCGGGACGTAACAACTTGCAACAAGACTTCGTATGAATCGGTATGCGAACAAATTCGTCGGTGACTGGCTTATAGCCTCTTGTGCGTTCCTTCACATTCTTCTGGTAAATTTGGCATGGGAAAATTTCCATAGCCATGAATCCCGAAACCTGAAAATATTATAACTAATTAGTATTTAGACAAATAAAGACATAAATCAATAAACAATGAAAAACACATATATATATATATAAAAGTTTAATTATTATCAAATAATAAATATATTTACTTTGATTATTTAATTATAAAATTAAAACGTAAAAACAGATGACCAGTAACGACTAAATAATAATCCTTTGTAAAATAACAAGCTTCTTTTAAAAAGGAAAATGATTTAAATAATTCTTAACGAATAAAATATAATTTGTTTCGAAGAATAGTATAAAGAATTTCGTATCTTATATAATCTTTACTTGTAATTATACATAATCACTATAAATCCACTTTATACTATATGTAACCAATATATATAGATATTCACTCAATATTCATATTATTCAGTTATCACATATAACAAAAAAAAGATATCCCTATGCGTGTATACGCGCTTACTACAAAGGAAAAGGCATAAATCAAAATATTTTATCAAATGATACGCACCTAAATCCTATTAATAAATGATTTCGTGAGCCCATGCGTATCTTTTCGATAAACAGTATGTTCGGTTGTCATAAAAGAGATGCAGCGATTATAAATTTTGAAACCTGAAAATCAAATAATTAATTAATATTTTGTGATAAATAACCTACAGTAAAAATGCTAACAAATGCTCCGAAAGTGAGCCACATAAAATATTAATACAAAATTTACAAAGAATCATCAATAACAAAAGGAAAGTTATAAAGTTAATATTCTACGTACATATAAGAATATGAAACAATAAATAAATGTACCAAGTCAAACAAAAAATTAATGCCCATGAATAATAATTGTTACTAAAACAATACGCTCTAAAAATCAGTAATAATAATTAGTAATAAAATAATTAACAATATATATATATTTTTTATATTCATGAGAAACAAAATTAATAAATTTTCCTTGAATAAATATTTTTCTAAATGTTATAATAAATCTTTACTGTACATTAATACCATTGGCCAAATATGTCTGTATAAAATTCTAATTATTACTGAATAACATTTTAACTTTGACTATTTAATTACAAAATGTAAATGGCCAATAACTAAATAATAATCTTTTATAAAGTAACGAGCTTCTTTTAGAAATTAATGATCTAAACATTTCTTAATAAAGTATAATTAATAAAATATATATATAAAATATAATTAATGAATAAAATATAATTAATCAAGCAAGAATTTCCTTTAAAAATCCTAGATTATTTTAATTTTTGGTCCTCGTTGAGTTCCCGTAAATATATATATATGTTCACTATCAGGAAGTAATTTTCCTCAGAGTCTTGATACCTGAAAAATATAATAAATGTATAAGAAAATCTACTATAGAAATTATTAAATAAACCATTCAAAATATAATACATACTTACACACTTTTTATAATCCTATATTTATATATTATTTAGCCTCTTCCTAATAACGTAAGACAGCTTGTTATAAATAAGTAGCAAGAATTCCAAGTCCCAGCAACTGAAAATAATAATCAAATAATATTTGGCCATATGAAAAATTAACTTAACAAAAATGTACTAAAAAATCAATCTATACAAAAATCTATTATCATTATAAAAGTTTGATTGATCAAAATTACTATATTAAAAAGGTTTAATATTTTATAAATGTATATAATTATATAGGAATAAAAGAAATCAAATAGTAAAAGAAGTATAATAAATCAAATATTAATATATTAAATTTCAACAATAAATATATTAAATTAAATAATAATTACTAAACAATAACTAAATAATAAAGAAATGTCAAGAAATTATTATGAATAAAATTTTATACGTAACTCTTTGCTGCATGCAGAATAATAAGTCACCCTATAAACATAGCCTCCACTTGGTTGTCCACCGGGTGTCCCAATATTTTCATCACCTAACGAAAACGCTATACGGAAAAATAAAAATATATTTATTAATAAAATTCCTTAGAAATATATTTCAATAACAAACCACAAATATGCCTCCTCAAATATATAATTAACCGACTACATCTATCGAAATTTATACACGAGACCTCAATAGGTAGTAGTACGTGAAAGTGAGAGAGACCGCACTATCGGGTGACTCGCGCGAGTGAGAGAGACAGCGCTATACGTAATACCATATGTAAAAATTAATAAGAATTAAACCGCGAAACAAGCTCGGACAGACTTGTCACCCTCATTATTAGTATAAATACATATGTAGTTATTAATAAAAATTTAAAAGATAATGCATTAAAATACTAAAGGTACATAATATTATACATGAATACATATATTATATATATATATATATATAATATATATTTTATAAATATATGATATAATTAAAATAAAACCTTTAATTCATTAATTAACTTATCAAAATAATAAACTTACCAAATAAACTTCCGAAATAATTCGCACAGATTCCTCAAAATCCTTTCAATGCTGCATATTCTTATATGGTTTAAGCCTGTCTGTTGTCCGTGAATAATCCATTGGTCCATATCCCTTCCAACATATATATATATACTATATATGCAACCTAGACAAATAAGAAAAATTCAAATAATAACACGTTTAAACTCTAAGCATAAGAACATAATAATTAATACATTATAAAAATCTCTTTTCATATACGTATATTCTATATAGTTATTCAAATAAAACTTCACTACATAATAATAAATTATATAAAATCTAATTTCTTATTGCCAAATAATACATATATTTTTCATTTTGATTATTTAATTGCAAAATTTTATATACAATTAAAATATAATAAGTAAGCAATGATAACCAAATAATAAACCATTTTCATTATGTAAAAGCTCAACATTAATTAATGTATGTATATATTTAATAAATGACCGAAAGTTGTCAAGTCAAGCACATTCAAAATAATATTAAAATATTTCAAAATATCCAAAACTTATCCGCAATTAGAGGTGCATAGAGTTAATAAGTTATGGCCAGATGATCATATGTGAGTATTTTAATCCGCTCCGACAATAGTCTAATAAACGTTCTATATTGTCGATTAAAATACAGCCAAGCTATAAATGATATGCACCCTCGAATATCTTCTGTATAGAATGTCGTTTTACAAAATATCTGAAAAATATAATAACTATATAAGACAAATATATTAAATTATTTAAATTATTAATAATTATAAATAATAAAGATTCTGATTTAATAAAACCAATAATGCAAAATAAAGCTTATAACTCTTTACTATGTGCAGAATTATAAATCTATATAACTACTAAATAAGTTTTGTTATAACAAAACTTTACACATATATAACACACATGAAATATAAAGTTTAAAAAATAATAATACAAGGTAATAAATATACATATTAATAATAATAACGAATGTATGGTCTTATAAAATTCATTATGCATGATTTTATTATTGAGACGACTAATAAGTCTCCTTATAAGAGCACAAGGCTAAGTCCAGCGTACCGCGTTATCTCCCCTATTACTTTGTTATCTCCCCTAATGTTTTCGACGTCCGTGCCGAGTCTTAATGCGAAAGGGACTCGCGAATATATAATGTATGAATATTATAAGGAGCGCTTTCTTATTGCAAGAGTAATAAGTTATTACGAAATTATAAATTATAAAAGAATATATATATATATTATATGTTAAATTAATCCATATCATTAACTAACAAAGATCCAACAGTAATGCAATTTTTTAGCAAACTTTCAAGCCTTCAAAAGAGAAATAACAATATGTATAATACATATTTAATTAATAAAATAATGAAGATAAAATTTTTAACAATTACATTTATTAACTTTTACAAACAATATATATAAGTATATATATATATATATCCTATACAATTAACAAGTAAAGAATATATGAATAAATTATAACGAACGAAATTATTAAATCGATTTATAAAGCGTTATAAATTCACTCACCAAAAGATAAGCGACCCTCCGAGCTTCATCCGGTGCAGCTGCACATGAGCTCACTCAGCGATAAGATAAGGCCTGGCGCGACTGCCTGGCGCGACTGCCTGGCACGGCGAACACCTGCATCCGGTGATAAAACAGCCCGCCACATCCTTTGTTCCAAGAGCTGAATAATAAAAAGAATAATTAATACACTTTTATATTATAATGTAACACAATTATTATTAACAATTATCTAGACCATGCACCTATATGCACATACATATATATATATATCATATAATTATTATATAGCAAATTGTAATTATAATGGTTTATAACACCAGAATTTGTTTATAACATTGTTAACTAGAACTATATAATTAATATAAAGAAAGTTAAAAATCAATTCTAAACGGAACATGCTAGAACGATCATTCACACTTCTATTGAAAGAGGTTGAGATTCTATATTAAAAAATATATGCATGCAAATTATTAAAATTCTGGTGACTAAAAACCTATTGTAAAAGCCTTACCTTTGTAAAATGAATTAACGAGCTCGATGCATGGACAATACTGACAGCTCCGTCGTCCCCACTATCCCCACGCAAGAGCGCGGCCACCACGTCATAGCGCGCTCGAAGAAGAAGGACAGCTATAGCGGCAAGCAGCGGTCGAGCCGCCTACGCCCGGGAGCGCCGCATTCTCCTACCACTGCGGATAGCCGGCACGGAGTAGGGACCAGAGGGTACCTCAGGGAGCGCAGCTCAGTCTTCCGCGCATTTGACCCGACGCTCTTGAGACAACATCACCTAGCATTTGACCAGGAGCTCTCGAGAAGAAACCAACTAAAGCGATCACGAGCGTATTATAGAACATTTTTCGAGCCAAAAAAGAACTTAGTCGCAGGATATTTTTCCGGACTAAGAACTTAGTCTAGAGAGCAGTCGAATATTATAGTATACTTAAAGAAAATAAAGTGTCTTTGAACCATCACTTGGGTCTTCTGCCAATCATTTGTCACCGGTTCCTCCGACTCTCCTACAGGGACATCGCCGAGGCAGACCGTCCTCCACGGAGATTCATCGCATATCCTGACAGCAGTACTTTTGGGTAAGTACTCGTTTTAATTATTCAATAATTTCCTTTTCATCTCTCGTGATCTGCAACCATCAACCGAATATTATTAATTATTATTTTTGCATGACATATTGAAGAATTTTATTACACATAATAGTCAACAACTTACCTTTATACAATTCCAACGTCTTCTCCTTCTGATAACACGAGTACGTTGATTGCCTTTGAATGTTCAACGCTCAGTCTGTCTTTGGTTTTATCCACAAGAGTGAATCGTCGCCTTCGACTTGTCAATCGATGTGCATTGGGTAGTCTACTCTACCCCTCTGCCGTTTCCGCGAAGAATTTTCTCCAGGGAAATTTCTTTACGGACTCTGTGCCGCTGTGACGTGACGTCTTGCACATCGAAACTTGTCGTAGAGCACGGGACGCGCTCTTTAAGGACCGACTGACACATAGTATGATAACTCTGGTTTAGTATAATATATTAGAGGAATTATTTTATAATAATAAAACTAAACCAGCAGGTACGGTATCCATCTTATATTTAAATATCCCTACACACCCTTCCTTACCACGTCACTGCATGTAAGGTAACTATCTAATAATTTTTTCTTATAATAAATGAGGAGTCGCGATTTCAGAATCTGTCCTGTCTCTTTCTTTAAACCGGTCACGAAACTTTAGATTTACGCGGTACATTCTTTTTTGACAGGTGACCCCTCGAAATTTCCATCGTAAGTATTAGATGCCGCGAAATAATTTCAAATTATCCTTTCAATAAAACAAATTTTAAAACTTAAATTATTTCGATAATAGATGGTTAGCGCCCGACGACCAGACCCAATAACTCGCCGCGAATTCCCTCTGCAAAACGCAGGCGTAACTCGCAGAGAACTAATCAGACAGCGGTTATTACGAGATCGCCCCTCTATCGCACGGCAATTATTTGTAGATAGGGATAATATCCCTTCTAGTATTTTACGCGCCGCCAACGATCGCGAAGATACTTTCTTTGATTTGTCCTTCGCTCCTTTGCCTCCTGAATTAAACCCCGAAACCAACAACGGTAACCCCTCAGCGATACCAGCAGGCGAAGAATCGAGTGAAGAAGAGGACCTTCCGCTGACAGACGAGGACTCTGATCACCTTAGCGATTGCCCAACAGTCGTGTACGATTTGGATAACCCAACGGTCAGAATTCCCCCAGCACTTCTCCTAGCTTTCGAGAGAAACGGAGAAATAAGAAGAACTCGAGACCAACAAGTCCAGACTGTGCCATCGCCAAGCCCTCCACAAACCCCTGATTCATTTTCAGGTTATTCTACCCCGAATTACTCTCCGGTCGCTCTTGGGGAGATAGACCCAGAACCGATAGACATCTCTCCAGCCGAAGAGAGCTTCGCGGATTTTGAAACTAACCAAATTTTAGATTACCTAGATAGTGAGGAGTTCTTGGGAACGGTAGACGACATATATCATACATAGTTTAATTTCGCTAAAATTACTTTATAACCTAATGTAAAAGAACGAGGAAGGATAAAATAAATAAAAGGAAAAAATAGAAATTTATAACATAACAAATCTGCATATTTATTTGTCAACCTTAAAATACCTCCGAAAAGAAGCGTCCTATAGATCCTAATCTCTCGGCGTCCCAGGGTATAGCCGGCTTAGCAGGTTGCCCTGAAAAAGAAATAGAGAGATATAACATTGTTCGTCCCTGCACGGTGCGCCCTGCAGAATCGTTGAATAAACGATCGAATAGGACGTAACAGGTGATAATTCTTGACTTTGGTGTAAGGAAGAAGGAATGATTTCGTACAGAAATGGGAAGTTCGGTATAACACTCTCCAGTTTTTCTTACCATCACTTCAACAGGGATACATTTAATTATTTGTACTGCTTCTCCTGTTGTAACGGCCATGTATCCTGGCCCTTTCATGAGCTGATAGGCAAATTCGTCTGGTTGGAGTGTAGCAAAAGATAAGGCATTAGTAATTACTTGTCTTTCTAACTCGCATTTTTTGCGAAATGACGTTGTTATAGAGAGACGTCATCTGTTGTTTGACATTGTTACGTCCCGCAACAAAAAAATTTAAAATCTTACTTATAAAAGTATAATCCCTACTTATTCTCTCATCCTATATAATCTTTGCGCGATACTATATATAATTACTATATATTTGCGTCATAATATTATATATAATCAATATATATATACATCAATTTAATAATAATCAGTTCTCATGTAGTCAAAATACTAGTAACCACCAGTACTAACCGAAAGCTGGACTTATACACATCTATCAATCAAGAAAAAGTAATAGGCTCTTTGAAACAGTCATTTATAATAATCGTAAAAGTATTTCAATATATATATAATTATTATTTATGCAATTTTAATAAAGCTGCAAAAGCCTCATACAATCACCTTAAAATCGCTTATGAAATTTCATAAATCAATAGCAAAATACTATATATATATATATATATATATTTATATATATATTCGCCATAATCTCATATTAATACAATACATTGATTGATGTGGTATATAGCCAGAAAAATATTACAATGAATTAGCAGTACTGGTACTGGTCGTATATAATGATATTAATCTTAATAACTAACCTTACTAAGAAAAGAAATTTATTCGAAATTTTATTATCAAGAAAAACTCTTAGCAAATCATTTGCAACAAGACTTCGTATAAATTGGTATACGAACAAATCCGTCGGTAACTGGTCTTATAGCCTCTTGTGCGTTCCTTCACATTCTTCTGGTAAATTTGGCATGGGAAAATTTCCATAGCCATGAATCCCGAAACCTGAAAATATTATAACTAATTAGTATTTAGACAAATAAAGACATAAATCAATAAACAATGAAAAACATATATATATATATAAAAGTTTAATTATTATCAAATAATAAATATATTTACTTTGATTATTTAATTATAAAATTAAAACGTAAAAACAGATGACCAGTAACGACTAAATAATAATCCTTTGTAAAATAACAAGCTTCTTTTAAAAAGGAAAATGATTTAAATAATTCTTAACGAATAAAATATAATTTGTTTCGAAGAATAGTATAAAGAATTTCGTATCTTATATAATCTTTACTTGTAATTATATATAATCACTATAAATCCACTTTATATTATATGTAACCAATATATATAGATATTCACTCAATATTCATATTATTCAGTTATCACATATAACAAAAAAAAGATATCCCTATGCGTGTATACGCGCTTACTACAAAGGAAAAGGCATAAATCAAAATATTTTATCAAACGATACTCACCTAAATTCTATTAATAAATGATTTTGAGCCCATGCGTATCTTTTTAATAAACAGTATGTTCGGTTGTCATAAAAGAGATGCAGCGATTATAAATTTTAAAACCTGAAAATCAAATAATTAATTAATATTTTGTAATAAATATCTACAGTAAAAATGCTAACAAATGCTCCGAAAGTGAGCCACATAAAATATTAATACGAAAATTTATAAAGAATCATCAATAACAAAAGGAAAGTTATAAAGTTAACATTCTACGTACATATAAGAATATGAAACAATAAATAAATGTACCAAGTCAAACAAAAAATTAATGCCCATGAATAATAATTGTTACTAAAACAATACGCTCTAAAAATCAGTAATAATAATTAGTAATAAAATAATTAACAATATATATATATATTTTTTATAGTCATGAGAAACAAAATTAATAAATTTTCCTTGAATAAATATTTTTCTAAACGTTATAATAAATCTTTACTGTACATTAATACCATTGGCCTAATATGTCTGTATAAAACTCTAATTATTATTGAATAACATTTAACTTTGACTATTTAATTACAAAATGTAAATGGCCAATAATCACCAAATAATAATCTTTTATAAAGTAACGAGCTTCTTTCAGAAATTAATGATTTAAACATTTCTTAATAAAATATAATTAATAAAATATAATTAATAAAATATAATATAATTAATCAAGCAAGAATTTCCTTTAAAAATCCTAGATTATTTTAATTCTTGGTCCTCGTTGAGTTCCCGTAAATATATATATATGTTCACTATCAGGAAGTAATTTTCCTCAGAAACTTGATACCTGAAAAATATAATAAATGTATAAGAAAATCTACTATAGAAATTATTAAATAAACCATCCAAAATATAATACATACTTACACACTTTTTATGATCCTATATATATATTATTTAGCCTCTTCCTAATAACGTAAGACAGCTTGTTATAAATAAGTAGCAAGAATTCCAAGTCCCAGCAACTGAAAATAATAATCAAATAATATTTGGCCGTATGAAAAATTAACTTAACAAAAATATACTAAAAAAAATCAATCTATACAAAAATCTATTATCATTATAAAAGTTTGATTGATCAAAATTACTATATTAAAAAGGTTTAATATTTTATAAATGTATATAATTATATAGGAGTAAAAGAAATCAAATAGTAAAAGAAGTATAATAAATCAAATATTAATATATTAAATTTCAACAATAAATATATTAAATTAAATAATAACTACTAAACAATAACTAAATAATAAAGAAATGTCAAGAAATTATTATGAATAAAATTTTATACGTAACTCTTTGCTGCATACAGAATAATAAGTCACCCTATAAACATAGCCTCCACTTGGTTGTCCACCGGGTGTCCCAATATTTTCATCACCTAACGAAAACGCTATACGGAAAAATAAAAATATATTTATTAATAAAATTCCTTAGAAATATATTTCAATAACAAATCACAAATATGCCTCCTCAAATATATAATTGACCGACTACATCTATCGAAATTTATACACGAGACCTCAATAGGTAGTAGTACGTGAAAGTGAGAGAGACCGCACTATCGGGTGACTCGCGCGAGTGAGAGAGACAGCGCTATACGTAATACTATATGTAAAAATTAATAAGAATTAAACCGCGAAACAAGCTCGGACAGACTTGTCACCCTCATTATTAGTATAAATACATATATAGTTATTAATAAAAATTTAAAAGATAATGCATTAAAATACTAAAGGTACATAATATTATACATGAATACATATATTATATATATATATATATATATATAATATATATTTTATAAATATATGATATAATTAAATAAAACCTTTGATTCATTAATTAACTTACCAAAATAATAAACTTACCAAATAAACTCCCGAAATAATTCGCACAGGTTCCTCAAAATCCTTTCAATGCTGCATATTCTTATATGGTTTAAGCCTGTCTGTTGTCCGTGAATAATCCATTGGTCCATATCCCTTCCAACATATATATATATATTATATATGCAACCTAGACAAAT
This sequence comes from Camponotus vicinus, assembly GCF_025532165.1. Lineage (NCBI taxonomy): Eukaryota > Metazoa > Arthropoda > Insecta > Hymenoptera > Formicidae > Camponotus > Camponotus vicinus. The sequence goes on from NW_028141946.1 coordinate 11,716,689, forward strand.
AAGAAAAATTTAAATAATAACACGTTTAAACTCTAAGCATAAGAACATAATAATTAATACATTATAAAAATCTCTTTTCATATACGTATATTCTATATAGTTATTCAAATAAAACTTCACTACATAATAATAAATTATATAAAATCTAATTTCTTATCCACCCATTATTGCCAAATAATACATATATTTTCATTTTGACTATTAATTGCAAAATTTTATATACAATTAAAATATAATGAGTAAGCAATGATAACCAAATAATAAACCATTTTCATTATGTGACAGCTCAACATTATATATATATATTTAATAAATGACCGAAAGTTGTCAAGTCAAGCGCATTCAAAATAATATTAAAATATTTCAAAATATCCAAAACTTATCCGCAATTAGAGGTGCATAGAGTTAATAAGTCATGGCCAGATGATCATATGTGAGTATTTTAATCCGCTCCGACAATAGTCTAATAAACGTTCTATATTGTCGATCAAAATACAGCCAAGCTATAAATGATATGCACCCTCGAATATCTTCTGTATAGAATGTCGTTTTACAAAATATCTGAAAAATATAATAACTATATAAGACAAATATATTAAATTATTTAAATTATTAATAATTATAAATAATAAAGATTCTGATTTAATAAAACCAATAATGCAAAATAAAGCTCATAACTCTTTACTGTGTGCAGAATTATAAATCTATATAACTACTAAATAAATTTTGTTATAACAAAACTTTACACATATATAACACACATGAAATATAAAATTTAAATAATAATAATACAAGGTAATAAATATACATATTAATAATAATAATGAATGTATGGTCTTATAAAATTCATTATGCATGATTTTATTATTGAGACGAATAATAAGTCTCCTTATAAGAGCACAAGGCTAAGTCCAGCGTACCGCGTTATCTCCCCTATTACTTTGTTATCTCCCCTAATGTTTTCGACGCCCGTGCCGAGTCTTAATGCGAAAGGGACTCGCGAATATATAATGTATGAATATTATAAGGAGAGCTTTCTTATTGCAAGAGTAATAAGTTATTACGAAATTATAAATTATAAAAGAATATATATACATATTATATGTTAAATTAATCCATATCATTAACTAACAAAGATCCAACAGTAATGCAATTTTTTAGCAAACTTTCAAGCCTTCAAAAGAGAAATAACAATATGTATAATACATATTTAATTAATAAAATAATGAAGATAAAATTTTTAACAATTACATTTATTAACTTTTACAAACAATATATATAAGTATATATATATATATATATATTCTATACAATTAACAAGTAAGGAATATATGAATAAATTATAACGAATGAAATTATTAAATCGATTTATAAAGCGTTATAAATTCACTCACCAAAAGATAAGCGACCCTCCGAGCTTCATCCGGTGCAGCTGCACATGAGCTCACTCAGCGATAAGATAAGGCCTGGCGCGACTGCCTGGCGCGACTGCCTGGCACGGCGAACACCTGCATCCGGTGATAAAACAGCTCGCCACATCCTTTGTTCTAAGAGCTGAATAATGAAAGAATAATTAATACACTTTTATATTATAATGTAACACAATTATTATTAACAACTATCTAGACCATGCACCTATATGCACATACATATATATATATATATATCATATAATTATTATATAGCAAATTGTAATTATAATGGTTTATAACACCAGAATTTGTTTATAACATTGTTAACTAGAACTATATAATTAATATAAAGAAAGTTAAAAATCAATTCTAAACGGAACATGCTAGAACGATCATTCACACTTCTATTGAAAGAGGTTGAGATTCTATATTAAAAAATATATGCATGCAAATTATTAAAATTCTGGTGACTAAAAACCTATTGTAAAAGCCTTACCTTTTGTAAAATGAATTAACGAGCTCGATGCATGGACAATACTGACAGCTCCGTCGTCCCCACTATCCCCACGCAAGAGCGCGGCCACTACGTCATAGCGCGCTCGAAGAAGAAGGACAGCTATAGCGGCAAGCGGCGGTCGAGCCGCCTACGCCCGGGAGCGCCGCATTCTCCTACCACTGCGGATAGCCGGCACGGAGTAGGGACCAGAGGGTACCTCAGGGAGCGCAGCTCAGTCTTCCGCGCATTTGACCCGACGCTCTTGAGACAACATCACCTAGCATTAGACCTGGAGCTCTCGAGAAGAAACCAACTAAAGCGATCACGAGCGTATTATAGAACATTTTTCGAGCCAAAAAAGAACTTAGTCGCAGGATATTTTTCCGGACTAAGAACTTAGTCTAGAGAGCAGTCGAATATTATAGTATACTTAAAGAAAATAAAGTGTCTTTGAACCATCACTTGGGTCTTCTGCCAATCATTTGTCACCGGTTCCTCCGACTCTCCTACAGGGACATCGCCGAGGCAGACCGTCCTCCACGGAGATTCATCGCATATCCTGACAGCAGTACTTTTGGGTAAGTACTCGTTTTAATTATTCAATAATTTCCTTTTCATCTCTCGTGATCTGCAACCATCAACCGAATATTATTAATTATTATTTTTGCATGACATATTGAAGAATTTTATTACACATAATAGTCAACAACTTACCTTCATACAATTCCAACGTCTTCTCCTTCTGATAACACGAGTACGTTGATTGCCTTTGAATGTTCAACGCTCAGTCTGTCTTTGGTTTTATCCACAAGAGTGAATCGTCGCTTTCGACTTGTCAATCGATGTGCATTGGGTAGCCTACCCTACCCCTCTGCCGTTTCCGCGAAGAATTTTCTTTAGAGGAATTTTCTTTACGGACTCTGTGCCGCTGTGACGTGACGTCTTGCACATCGAAACTCGTCGTAGAGCATGGGACGCGCTCTTTAAGGACCGACTGACACATAGTATGATAACTCTGGTTTAGTATAATATATTAGAGGAATTATTTTATAATAATAAAACTAAACCAGCAGGTACGGTATCCATCTTATATTTAAATATCCCTACACACCCTTCCTTACCACGTCACTGCATGTAAGGTAACTATCTAATAATTTTCTCTTATAATAAATGAGGAGTCGCGATTTCAGAATCTGTCCTGTCTCTTTCTTTAAACCGGTCACGAAACTTTAGATTTACGCGGTACATTCTTTTTTGACAGGTGACCCCTCGAAATTTCCATCGTAAGTATTAGATGCCGCGAAATAATTTCAAATTATCCTTTCAATAAAACAAATTTTAAAACTTAAATTATTTCGATAATAGATGGTTAGCGCCCGACGACCAGACCCAATAACTCGCCGCGAATTCCCTCTGCAAAACGCAGGCGTAACTCGCAGAGAACTAATCAGACAGCGGTTATTACGAGATCGCCCCTCTATCGCACGGCAATTATTTGTAGATAGGGATAATATCCCTTCTAGTATTTTACGCGCCGCCAACGATCGCGAAGATACTTTCTTTGATTTGTCCTTCGCTCCTTTGCCTCCTGAATTAAACCCCGAAACCAACAACGGTAACCCCTCAGCGATACCAGCAGGCGAAGAATCGAGTGAAGAAGAGGACCTTCCGCTGACAGACGAGGACTCTGATCACCTTAGCGATTGCCCAACAGTCGTGTACGATTTGGATAACCCAACGGTCAGAATTCCCCCAGCACTTCTCCTAGCTTTCGAGAGAAACGGAGAAATAAGAAGAACTCGAGACCAACAAGTCCAGACTGTGCCATCGCCAAGCCCTCCACAAACCCCTGATTCATTTTCAGGTTATTCTACCCCGAATTACTCTCCGGTCGCTCTTGGGGAGATAGACCCAGAACCGATAGACATCTCTCCAGCCGAAGAGAGCTTCGCGGATTTTGAAACTAACCAAATTTTAGATTACCTAGATAGTGAGGAGTTCTTGGGAACGGTAGACGACATATATCATACATAGTTTAATTTCGCTAAAATTACTTTATAACCTAATGTAAAAGAACGAGGAAGGATAAAATAAATAAAAGGAAAAAATAGAAATTTATAACATAACAAATCTGCATATTTATTTGTCAACCTTAAAATACCTCCGAAAAGAAGCGTCCTATAGATCCTAATCTCTCGGCGTCCCAGGGTATAGCCGGCTTAGCAGGTTGCCCTGAAAAAGAAATAGAGAGATATAACATTGTTCGTCCCTGCACGGTGCGCCCTGCAGAATCGTTGAATAAACGATCGAATAGGACGTAACACCGGCTATCCGCAGTGGTAGGAGAATGCGGCGCTCCCGGGCGTAGGCGGCTCGACTGCCGCTTGCCGCTATAGCTGTCCTTCTTCTTCGAGCGCGCTATGACGTAGTGGCCGCGCTCTTGCGTGGGGATAGTGGGGACGACGGAGCTGTCAGTATTGTCCATGCATCGAGCTCGTTAATTCATTTTACAAAAGGTAAGGCTTTTACAATAGGTTTTTAGTCACCAGAATTTTAATAATTTGCATGCATATATTTTTTAATATAGAATCTCAACCTCTTTCAATAGAAGTGTGAATGATCGTTCTAGCATGTTCCGTTTAGAATTGATTTTTAACTTTCTTTATATTAATTATATAGTTCTAGTTAACAATGTTATAAACAAATTCTGGTGTTATAAACCATTATAATTACAATTTGCTATATAATAATTATATGATATATATATATATATATGTATGTGCATATAGGTGCATGGTCTAGATAATTGTTAATAATAATTGTGTTACATTATAATATAAAAGTGTATTAATTATTCTTTTTATTATTCAGCTCTTGGAACAAAGGATGTGGCGAGCTTTTTTATCACCGGATGCAGGTGTTCGCCGTGCCAGGCAGTCGCGCCAGGCAGTCGCGCCAGGCCTTATCTTATCGCTGAGTGAGCTCATGTGCAGCTGCACCGGATGAAGCTCGGAGGGTCGCTTATCTTTTGGTGAGTGAATTTATAACGCTTTATAAATCGATTTAATAATTTCATTCGTTATAATTTATTCATATATTCCTTACTTGTTAATTGTATAGAATATATATATATATATACTTATATATATTGTTTGTAAAAGTTAATAAATGTAATTGTTAAAAATTTTATCTTCATTATTTTATTAATTAAATATGTATTATACATATTGTTATTTCTCTTTTGAAGGCTTGAAAGTTTGCTAAAAAATTGCATTACTGTTGGATCTTTGTTAGTTAATGATATGGATTAATTTAACATATAATATATATATATATTCTTTTATAATTTATAATTTCGTAATAACTTATTACTCTTGCAATAAGAAAGCGCTCCTTATAATATTCATACATTATATATTCGCGAGTCCCTTTCGCATTAAGACTCGGCACGGACGTCGAAAACATTAGGGGAGATAACAAAGTAATAGGGGAGATAACGCGGTACGCTGGACTTAGCCTTGTGCTCTTATAAGGAGACTTATTATTCGTCTCAATAATAAAATCATGCATAATGAATTTTATAAGACCATACATTCATTATTATTATTAATATGTATATTTATTACCTTGTATTATTATTATTTAAACTTTATATTTCATGTGTGTTATATATGTGTAAATTTTTGTTATAACGAAATTTATTTAGTAGTTATATAGATTTATAATTCTGCACACAGTAAAGAGTTATGAGCTTTATTTTGCATTATTGGTTTTATTAAATCAGAATCATTATTATTTATAATTATTAATAATTTAAATAATTTAATATATTTGTCTTATATAGTTATTATATTTTTCAGATATTTTGTAAAACGACATTCTATACAGAAGATATTCGAGGGTGCATATCATTTATAGCTTGGCTGTATTTTGATCGACAATATAGAACGTTTATTAGACTATTGTCGGAGCGGATCAAAATACTCACATAGGATCATCTGGCCATGACTTATTAACTCTATGCACCTCTAATTGCGGATAAGTTTTGGATATTTTGAAATATTTTAATATTATTTTGAATGCGCTTGACTTGACAACTTTCGGTCATTTATTAAATATATATATATAATGTTGAGCTTTTCACATAATGAAAATGGTTTATTATTTAATTATCATTGCTTACTCATTATATTTTAATTGTATATAAAATTTTGCAATTAATAATCAAATTGAAAAATATATGTATTATTTGGCAATAATGGGTGGATAAGAAATTAGATTTTATATAATTTATTATTATGTAGTGAAGTTTTATTTGAATAACTATATAGAATATACATATATGAAAAGAGATTTTTATAATGTATTAATTATTATGTTCTTATGCTTAGAGTTTAAACGTGTTATTATTTGAATTTTTCTTATTTGTCTAGGTTGCATATATAATATATATATATATGTTGGAAGGGATATGGACCAATGGATTATTCACGGACAACAGACAGGCTTAAACTATATAAGAATATGCAGCATTGAAAGGATTTTGAGGAATCTGTGCGAATTATTTCGGAAGTTTATTTGGTAAGTTTATTATTTTGATAAGTTAATTAATGAATTAAAGGTTTTATTGTAATTATATCATATATTTATAAAATATATATTATATATACATATATATAATATATGTATTCATGTATAATATTATGTATTTTATATGTATTTAATATTTAGTATTTTAATGCATTATCTTTTAAATTTTTATTAATAACTACATATGTATTTATACTAATAATGAGGGTGACAAGTCTGTCCGAGCTTGTTTCGCGGTTTAATTCTTATTAATTTTTACATATGGTATTACGTATAGCGCTGTCTCTCTCACTCGCGCGAGTCACCCGATAGTGCGGTCTCTCTCACTTTCACGTACTACTACCTATTGAGGTCTCGTGTATAAATTTCGATAGATGCAGTCGGTTAATTATATATTTGAGGAGGCATATTTGTGGTTTGTTATTGAAATATATTTCTAAGGAATTTTATTAATAAATATATTTTTATTTTTCCGTATAGCGTTTTCGTTAGGTGATGAAAATATTGGGACACCCGGTGGACAACCAAGTGGAGGCTATGTTTATAGGGTGACTTATTATTCTGCATGCAGCAAAGAGTTACGTATAAAATTTTATTCATAATAATTTCTTGACATTTCTTTATTATTTAGTTATTGTTTAGTAATTATTATTTAATTTAATATATTTATTGTTGAAATTTAATATATTAATATTTGATTTATTATACTTCTTTTACTATTTGATTTCTTTTACTCCTATATAATTATATACATTTATAAAATATTAAACCTGTTTAATATAGTAATTTTGATCAATCAAACTTTTATAGATTTTGTATAGATTGATTTTTTAGTATATTTTTGTTAAGTTAATTTTTCATACGGCCAAATATTATTTGATTATTATTTTCAGTTGCTGGGACTTGGAATTCTTGCTACTTATTTATAACAAGCTGTCTTACGTTATTAGGAAGAGGCTAAATAATATATATATATATAGGATCATAAAAAGTGTGTAAGTATGTATTATATTTTGAATGGTTTATTTAATAATTTCTATAGTAGATTTTCTTATACATTTATTATATTTTTCAGGTATCAAGACTCTGAGGAAAATCACTTCCTGATAGTGAACATATACATATATTTACGGGAACTCAACTAGGACCAAAAATTAAAATAATCTAGGATTTTTAAAGGAAATTCTTGCTTGATTAATTATATTTTATTTATTAATTATATTATATTTTATTAATTATATTTTATTAATTATATTTTATTAAGAAATGTTTAAATCATTAATTTCTGAAAGAAGCTCGTTACTTTATAAAAGATTATTATTTGGTGATTATTGGCCATTTACATTTTGTAATTAAATAGTCAAAGTTAAATGTTATTCAATAATAATTAGAGTTTTATACAGACATATTTGGCCAATGGTATTAATGTACAGTAAAGATTTATTATAACGTTTAGAAAAATATTTATTCAAGGAAAATTTATTAATTTTGTTTCTCATGAATATAAAAAATATATATATATATTGTTAATTATTTTATTACGGATTATAATTACTGATTTTTAAAGCGTATTGTTTTAGTAACAATTATTATTCATGGGTATTAATTTTTGTTTGACTTGGTACATTTATTTATTGTTTTATATTCTTATATGTACGTAGAATATTAACTTTATAACTTTCCTTTTTTTATTGATGATTCTTTGTAAATTTTCGTATTAATATTTTATGTGGCTCACTTTCGGAGCATTTGTTAACATTTTTACTGTAGATATTTATTACAAAATATTAATTAATTATTTGATTTTCAGGTTTCAAAATTTATAATCGCTGCATCTCTTTTATGACAACCGAACATACTGTTTATTAAAAAGATACGCATGGGCTCAAAATCATTTATTAATAGAATTTAGGTGAGTATCGTTTGATAAAATATTTTGATTTATGCCTTTTCCTTTGTAGTAAGCGCATATACACGCATAGGGATATCCTTTTTTGGTTATATGTGATAACGGAATAATATGAATATTGAGTGAATATCTATATATATATTGGTTACATATAATATAAAGTGGATTTATATTGATTATATATAATATTATGGCGCAAATATATAGTGATTATATATAGTATCGCGCAAAGATTATATAGGATGAGAGAATAGGTAGGGATTATATTTTTATAAATAAGATTTTAAATTTTTCGTTGCGGGACGTAACACGGGATTCATGGCTATGGAAACTTTCCCATGCCAAATTTACCAGAAGAATGTAAAGGAACGCACAAGAGGCTATAAGACCAGTTACCGACGGATTTGTTCGTATAACAATTTATACGAAGTCTTGTTGCAAATGATTTGCTAAGAGTTATTCTTGATAATAAAATTTCGAATAAATTTCTTTTCTTAGTAAGGTTAGTTATTAAGATTAATATCATTATATACGACCAGTTCCAGTACTGCTAATTCATTGTAATATTTTTCTGGCTATATACCACATCAATCAATGTATTGTATTAATATGAGATTATGGCGAATATATATATAAATATATATATATATATATATATATATACAGTATTTTGCTATTGATTTATGAAATTTCATAAGCGATTTTAAGGTGATTGTGTGGGGCTTTTGCAGCTTTATTAAAATTGCATAAATAATAATTATATATATATTGAAATTCTTTTACGATTATTATAAATGACTGTTTCAAAGAGCCTATTACTTTTTCTTGATTGATAGATGTGTATAAGTCCAGCTTTCGGTTAGTACTGGTGGTTACTAGTATTTTGACTACATGAGAACTGATTATTATTAAATTGATGTATATATATATTGATTATATATAATATTATGACGCAAATATATAGTGATTATATATAGTATCGCGCAAAGATTATATAGGATGAGAGAATAAGTAGGGATTATACTTTTATAAGTAAGATTTTAAATTTTTTTGTTGCGGGACGTAACAGGATGATAGGCAGTGGTCCTAAAATGTTGAATGCGAAATTTCCTTGTTAACTGTCGCATTAAGGTGGATAAAAAATTTGTTCCTTGATCGGTTAATATTGCGCGAGGGGTACCGTATATACAGATAAATTCTTTAGTGAAGGCGTCTGCGATTGTTAACGATGTGGCCTCCTTTAATGGCACGGCGGTAGAATATTTTGTTAGCAAATCCTGCATGGTCAGTATATACTGATTGTTACTCACTGTTAGGGGAAGAGGTCCCATAATATCCAAGGATACTTTATCGAAAGCAGCGCCGGGGGTATCCGTTATAACCATGGGTTGCTTGGTTTTTATTCTAGTTAGTTTCTTTATTTGACACTCCCGACAGGTTCTAATGAATTCCTGAATATCCTTTTCCATTGTTTTCCAGCAGTAACGAGATCTAAGGCGGTTATAGGTCTTCGTTACACCTTTATGTCCTCCATGAGCTGAGGCATGATTTTCCAAAATTTGAGATTGACGTTTTTCGATTTCAGGCGTTTGAATTAAATTTAAGCATATCGTTATATTAATGGGTAATTCCTGTAGATATCTTTTGAGTTGGTTAAGGATGTATGACCATGGAAGGTCGTCGAAGCGTTCGGTCTTACTAAGACTCATGGAAGAGAGTCCAAGTTCAGTAATGACATCCACTAAAGAGTGTAGACAGTTTTTAAGATTCTGGGCTTCTATAAGGGTATGATAGTCGTATTTGATGGGGAGGGCAATTAACGTGTTTCCTTTTACAGTACATACCCTGGCCCTTTCGAAAGCCAACCCTTCATATTTAGGGAGTAAATTGGCTTCTTGATATGATTTTGCGCCATTGTCGTAAGCTGTCCCGTTCTGGTAAATAAATATTGTGTGATTATCTTTCTGTTGGAGTAAATCCTCTCTAACTTCTCGCACTAAGGCTCGACTCCATGGTGGAAGAGCTGGTGGATTCAGTTGTTGTGGGTTTGACTGATACGGTACAATGTCGGATTCTATTATTTCAGTATAATCCGTATCATCGCTTTCGTCAGAGTCAGTAACTTCCTCGATTGTGACTTCATAATTGTTACTATTTTCATGTTCGACAGAATAATTTTGATAATCTTCTGCTGGTTGACGCTCTACGGGGGCCGAAGTCTCGGCGGTTTTTTGATAGTTTCCCATGTCTTCCTGATTAGGTCCTGCATTCTGACCTTCAGGTGTACTAGATTTTCTCTTTGGCCTTTGAGGTCTATACGAAAATATGGATTCGTCGGATGAATATTCTCCTTCATCAATGAGGAATAACGGAATAGCCACGTCGACGGGTGGATTTCTGGATAAGGCATCAGCGTTATAATTTAGAGTTCCCTTTTTATATTGTATTTCATACTGATATTCAGAGAGTTTCATTCTCCACTTCCATAATCTTGAAGAAGGATCCTTGATGGAGTGTAGCCACACTAATGGTTTATGGTCAGTTACTATAGTGAATATCCTTCCGTATAAATAAGGTCTAAAATGATTTACACAATAAATGATAGCTAAACATTCTTTCTCTATTGTAGAATAATTTTGTTCGGCGGAATTTAGAATTCGAGATGTGTAGGCAACGGGTAGATCTTTCCCTATTATTCCTTGACTGAGCACTCCTCCGACCGCATATCCAGATGCATCGGTGGTTAGAATGAATGGATTAGTAAAGTCGGGATATTGTAAAATAGGCTCAGAGCATAGTGAATTCCTTAGAAAATCGAATGCTTCTGCTTGTTTGTCCTGCCAGTCGAATTTCTTATCCTTTTTTAAGAGATCAGTTAATGGTTTTGCGACTTTGGAAAAATTTGGAATAAATCTTCTATAATATCCGGCTAGTCCTAGGAATTGTTTGATGTTTTTCGGATTCTTCGGAGTAGGAAAATTCATTATTGCCTTTATCTTAGCGGGGTCAGGCTTGACTCCGTCAGATCCAATTATATGTCCTAGATACATAACTTCACGTCGTAAGAATTCGCATTTATCTGGTTGTAATTTTAAATTTGCAGCTCTTAATCTCTGCATTAATTTTTCGAACTTGCTTTCGTGTTCTTGCAATGATCGTGCATATACGACAATATCATCCATGTAGACGAATAATTCATTTCCCTGAAGTCCGGATAGAACGTTATCCATCAATCTTTGAAACGTTGCAGGAGCATTTTTTAATCCAAATGGCATTCGTTTGAATTGGTTGTTACGTCCTATTCGATCGTTTATTCAACGATTCTGCAGGGCGCACCGTGCAGGGACGAACAATATTATATCTCTCTATTTTGTTTTTCAGGGCAACCTGCCACGCCGGCTATACCCTGGGACGCCGAGAGATTAGGATCTATAGGACGCTTCTTTTCGGAGGTATTTTAAGGTTGACAAATAAATATGCAGATTTGTTATGTTATAAATTTCTATTTTTTCCTTTTATTTATTTTATCCTTCCTCGTTCTTTTACATTAGGTTATAAAGTAATTTTAGCGAAATTAAATTATGTATGATATATGTCGTCTACCGTTCCCAAGAACTCCTCACTATCTAGGTAATCTAAAATTTGGTTAGTTTCAAAATCCGCGAAGCTCTCTTCGGCTGGAGAGATGTCTATCGGTTCTGGGTCTATCTCCCCAAGAGCGACCGGAGAGTAATTCGGGGTAGAATAACCTGAAAATGAATCAGGGGTTTGTGGAGGGCTTGGCGATGGCACAGTCTGGACTTGTTGGTCTCGAGTTCTTCTTATTTCTCCGTTTCTCTCGAAAGCTAGGAGAAGTGCTGGGGGAATTCTGACCGTTGGGTTATCCAAATCGTACACGACTGTTGGGCAATCGCTAAGGTGATCAGAGTCCTCGTCTGTCAGCGGAAGGTCCTCTTCTTCACTCGATTCTTCGCCTGCTGGTATCGCTGAGGGGTTACCGTTGTTGGTTTCGGGGTTTAATTCAGGAGGCAAAGGAGCGAAGGACAAATCAAAGAAAGTATCTTCGCGATCGTTGGCGGCGCGTAAAATACTAGAAGGGATATTATCCCTATCTACAAATAATTGCCGTGCGATAGAGGGGCGATCTCGTAATAACCGCTGTCTGAATAGTTCTCTACGAGTTACGCCTGCATTTTGCAGAGGGAATTCGCGGCGGGTTATTGGGTCTGGTCGTCGGGCGCTAACCATCTATTATTGAAATAATTTAAGTTTTTAAAATTTGTTTTATTGAAAGGATAATTTGAAATTATTTCGCGGCATCTAATACTTACGATGGAAATTTCGAGGGGTCACCTGTCAAAAAAGAATGTACCGCGTAAATCTAAAGTTTCGTAACCGGTTTAGAGAAAGAGACAGGACAGATTCTGAAATCGCGACTCCTCATTTATTATGAGAGAAAATTATTAGTTAATTACCTCACATGCAGTGACGTGGTAAGGAAGGGGGTGTAGGAATGTTTGAATATCAGATGGATACCGTACCTACTGGTTTAGTTTTATTATTATTAAATAATTCTTCTAATATATGATACTAAACCAGAGTTATCATACTATGTGTCAGTCGGTCCTTAAAGAGCGCGTCCCATGCTCTACGACGAGTTTCGATGTGCAAGACGTCACGTCACAGCGGCACAGAGTCCGTAAAGAAAATTCCTCTAAAGAAAATTCTTCGCGGAAACGGCAGAGGGGTAGGATAGGCTACCCAATGCACATCGATTGACAAGTCGAAGGCGACGATTCACTCTTGTGGATAAAACCAAAGACAGACTGAGCGTTTAACGTTCAAAGGCAATCAACGTACTTGTGTTATCAAAAGGAAGAGACGTTGGAATTGTATGAAGGTAAGTTGTTGACTAATATGTGTAATAAAATTCTTCAATATGTCATGCAAAAATAATAATAATATTCGGGTGATGGTTGCAGATCACGAGAGATGAAAAAGGAAAATATTGAATAATTAAAACGAGTACTTACCCAAAAGTACTGCGGTTGGAAGTGCTCGTCGAACCTCCGCTGTGGACTGTCGACCTCAGTGATGCCTTGGCAGGAGAGTCGAAGGAGCCGGTAATAAATAAATGGCAGAAGACCGCGATGATGTTCAGATAAAACACTTTTATTGTTCAAGTATACTACTGTCTTACAGCTCTCGCGACTAAGTTTTTAAGTCGAATAATGTTTTGAGACTAAGTCTTTATTTCGATTTTAAATGGTTCGTGACTGCTACTGTTCTTGTTCTTCAGAGAGCTCCTGGTCAAATGCTAGGTGATGTTGTCTCAAGAGCGTCGGGTCAAATGCTAGGTGATGTTGTCTCAAGAGCGTCGGGTCAAATGCTAGGTGATGTTGTCTCAAGAGCGTCGGGTCAAATGCGCGGAAGACTGAGCTGCGCTCCCTGAGGTACCCTCTGGTCCCTACTCCGTGCCGGCTATCCGCAGTGGTAGGAGAATGCGGCGCTCCCGGGCGTAGGCGGCTCGACCGCCGCTTGCCGCTATAGCTGTCCTTCTTCTTCGAGCGCGCTATGACGTAGTGGCCGCGCTCTTGCGTGGGGATAGTGGGGACGACGGAGCTGTCAGTATTGTCCATGCATCGAGCTCGTTAATTCATTTTACAAAAGGTAAGGCTTTTACAATAGGTTTTTAGTCACCAGAATTTTAATAATTTGCATGCATATATTTTTTAATATAGAATCTCAACCTCTTTCAATAGAAGTGTGAATGATCGTTCTAGCATGTTCCGTTTAGAATTGATTTTTAACTTTCTTTATATTAATTATATAGTTCTAGTTAACAATGTTATAAACAAATTCTGGTGTTATAAACCATTATAATTACAATTTGCTATATAATAATTATATGATATATATATATATGTATGTGCATATAGGTGCATGGTCTAGATAGTTGTTAATAATAATTGCGTTACATTATAATATAAAAGTGTATTAATTATTCTTTTTATTATTCAGCTCTTGGAACAAAGGATGTGGCGAGCTTTTTTATCACCGGATGCAGGTGTTCGCCGTGCCAGGCAGTCGCGCCAGGCAGTCGCGCCAGGTCTTATCTTATCGCTGAGTGAGCTCATGTGCAGCTGCACCGGATGAAGCTCGGAGGGTCGCTTATCTTTTGGTGAGTGAATTTATAACGCTTTATAAATCGATTTAATAATTTCCTTCGTTATAATTTATTCATATATTCTTTACTTGTTAATTGTATAGAATATATATATATATATATATATATACTTATATATATTGTTTGTAAAAGTTAATAAATGTAATTGTTAAAAATTTTATCTTCATTATTTTATTAATTAAATATGTATTATACATATTGTTATTTCCCTTTTGAAGGCTTGAAAGTTTGCTAAAAAATGTATTACTGTTGGATCTTGTTAGTTAATGATATGGATTAATTTATTATATAATATATATATATTCTTTTATAATATATAATTTCGTAATAACTTATTACTCTTGCAATAAGAAAGCGCTCCTTATAATATTCATACATTATATATTCGCGAGTCCCTTTCGCATTAAGACTCGGCACGGACGTCGAAAACATTAGGGGAGATAACAAAGTAATAGGGGAGATAACGCGGTACGCTGGACTTAGCCTTGTGCTCTTATAAGGAGACTTATTATTCGTCTCAATAATAAAATCATGCATAATGAATTTTATAAGACCATACATTCATTATTATTATTAATATGTATATTTATTACCCTGTATTATTATTATTTAAACTTTATATTTCATGTGTGTTATATATGTGTAAATTTTTGTTATAACAAATTTTATTTAGTAGTTATATAGATTTATAATTCTGCACACAGTAAAGAGTTATGAGCTTTATTTTGCATTATTGGTTTTATTAAATCAGAATCTTTATTATTTATAATTATTAATAATTTAAATAATTTAATATATTTGTCTTATATAGTTATTATATTTTTCAGATATTTTGTAAAACGACATTCTATACAGAAGATATTCGAGGGTGCATATCATTTATAGCTTGGCTGTATTTTAATCGACAATATAGAACGTTTATTAGACTATTGTCGGAGCGGATTAAAATACTCACATATGATCATCTGGCCATAACTTATTAACTCTATGCACCTCTAATTGCGGATAAGTTTTGGATATTTTGAAATATTTTAATATTATTTTGAATGTGCTTGACTTGACAACTTTCGGTCATTTATTAAATATATACATACATTAATTAATGTTGAGCTTTTCACATAATGAAAATGGTTTATTATTTAGTTATCATTGCTTACTCATTATATTTTAATTGTATATAAAATTTTGCAATTAATAATCAAAATGAAAAATATATGTATTATTTGGCAATAATGGGTGGATAAGAAATTAGATTTTATATAATTTATTATTATGTAGTGAAGTTTTATTTGAATAACTATATAGAATATACGTATATGAAAAGAGATTTTTATAATGTATTAATTATTATGTTCTTATGCTTAGAGTTTAAACGTGTTATTATTTGAATTTTTCTTATTTGGCTAGGTTGCATATATAATATATATATATATATGTTGGAAGGGATATGGACCAATGGATTATTCACGGACAACAGACAGGCTTAAACCATATAAGAATATGCAGCATTGAAAGGATTTTGAGGAATCTGTGCGAATTATTTCGGAAGTTTATTTGGTAAGTTTATTATTTTGATAAGTTAATTAGTGAATTAAAGGTTTTATTTAATTATATCATATATTTATAAAATATATATTATATATACATATATATAATATATGTATTCATGTATAATATTATGTATTTTATATGTATTTAATATTTAGTATTTTAATGCATTATCTTTTAAATTTTTATTAATAACTACATATGTATTTATACTAATAATGAGGGTGACAAGTCTGTCCGAGCTTGTTTCGCGGTTTAATTCTTATTAATTTTTACATATGGTATTACGTATAGCGCTGTCTCTCTCACTCGCGCGAGTCACCCGATAGTGCGGTCTCTCTCACTTTCACGTACTACTACCTATTGAGGTCTTGTGTATAAATTTCGATAGATATAGTCGGTTAATTATATATTTGAGGAGGCATATTTGTGATTTGTTATTGAAATATATTTCTAAGGAATTTTATTAATAAGTATATTTTTATTTTTCCGTATAGCGTTTTCGTTAGGTGATGAAAATATTGGGACACCCGGTGGACAACCAAGTGGAGGCTATGTTTATAGGGTGACTTATTATTCTGCATGCAGCAAAGAGTTACGTATAAAATTTTATTCATAATAATTTCTTGACATTTCTTTATTATTTAGTTATTGTTCAGTAGTTATTATTTAATTTAATATATTTATTGTTGAAATTTAATATATTAATATTTGATTTATTATACTTCTTTTACTATTTGATTTCTTTTACTCCTATATAATTATATACATTTATAAAATATTAAACCTTTTTAATATAGTAATTTTGATCAATCAAACTTTTATAATGATAATAGATTTTTGTATAGATTGATTTTTTAGTATATTTTTGTTAAGTTAATTTTTCATACGGCCAAATATTATTTGATTATTGTTTTCAGTTGCTGGGACTTGGAATTCTTGCTACTTATTTATAACAGGCTGTCTTACATTATTAGGAGGAGGATAAATATTATATATATAGGATCATAAAAAGTGTGTAAGTATGTATTATATTTTGGATGGTTTATTTAATAATTTCTATAGTAGATTTTCTTATACATTTATTATATTTTTCAGGTATCAAGACTCTGGGGAAAATTACTTCTTGATAGTGAACATATACATATATTTACGGGAACTCAACGAGGACCAAAAATTAAAATAATCTAGGATTTTTAAAGGAAATTCTTGCTTGATTAATTATATTTTATTCATTAATTATATTTTATATATATATTTTATTAATTATACTTTATTAAGAAATGTTTAGATCATTAATTTCTAAAAGAAGCTCGTTACTTTATAAAAGATTATTATTTAGTTATTGGCCATTTACATTTTGTAATTAAATAGTCAAAGTTAAATGTTATTCAGTAATAATTAGAATTTTATACAGACATATTTGGCCAATGGTATTAATGTACAGTAAAGATTTATTATAACGTTTAGAAAAATATTTATTCAAGGAAAATTTATTAATTTTGTGTCTCATGAATATAAAAAATATATATATATTGTTAATTATTTTATTACTAATTATTATTACTGATTTTTAGAGCGTATTGTTTTAGTAACCATTATTATTCATGGGCATTAATTTTTTGTTTGACTTGGTACATTTATTTATTGTTTCATATTCTTATATGTACGTAGAATGTTAACTTTATAACTTTCCTTTTGTTATTGATGATTCTTTATAAATTTTCGTATTAATATTTTATGTGGCTCACTTTCGGAGCATTTGTTAGCATTATTACTGTAGGTTATTTATCCCAAAATATTAATTAATTATATGATTTTCAAGTTTCAAAATTGGTAATCGCTGCATTTCTTTTATGACAATTGACCATACTATTTATCGAACAGATATGCATGGGCTTACAAAATCATTTATTTAGGTGCGTATCGTTTGATAAAATATTTTGATTTATGCCTTTTCCTTTGTAGTAAGCGCGTATACACGCATAGGGATATCCTTTTTTGGTTATATGTGATAACTGAATAATATGAATATTGAGTGAATATCTATATATATTGGTTACATATAGTATAAAGTGGATTTATAGTGATTATATATAATTACAAGTAAAGATTATATAAGATACGAAATTCTTTATACTATTCTTCGAAACAAATTATATTTTAAATCATTTTCCTTTTAAAAAAAACTTGTTATTTTACAAAGGATTATTATTTAGTCGTTGCTGGTCATCTGTTTTTACATTTTAATTTTATAATTAAATAATCAAAGTAAATATATTTATTATTTGATAATAATTAAAATTTTATATATATATATATATGTGTTTTTCATTGTTTATTGATTTATGTCTTTATTTGTCTAAATACTAATTAATTATATTATTTTCAGGTTTCGGGGTTCATGGCTATGGAAATTTTCCCATGCCAAATTTACCAGAAGAATGTGAAGGAACGCACAAGAGGCTATAAGCCAGTCACCGACGAATTTGTTCGCATACCGATTCATACGAAGTCTTATTGCAAATGATTTGCTAAGAGTTTTTCTTGATAATAAAATTTCGAATAAATTTCTTTTCTTAGTAAAGTTAATTATTAAGATAAATATCATTATATACGACCAGTTCCAGTACTGCTAATTCATTGTAATATCTTTCTGGCTATATACCACATCAATCAATGTATTGTATTAATATGAGATTATGGCGAATATATATATAAATATATATATATATATATATATATATAGTATTTTGCTATTGATTTATGAAATTTCATAAGCGATTTTAAGGTGATTGTATGAGGCTTTTGCAGCTTTATTAAAATTGCATAAATAATAATTATATATATATTGAAATTCTTTTACGATTATTATAAATGACTGTTTCAAAGAGCCTATTACTTTTTCTTGATTGATAGATGTGTATAAGTCCAGCTTTCGGTTAGTACTGGTGGTTACTAGTATTTTGACTACATGAGAACTGATTATTATTAAATTGATGTATATATATATATTGATTATATATAATATTATGGCGCAAATATATAGTGATTATATATAGTATCGCGCAAAGATTATATAGGATGAGAGAATAAGTAGGGATTATACTTTTATAAATAAGATTTTAAATTTTTTGTTGCGGGACGTAACACCTCCCCCCTAATAAGAACAAAATCCGATTGTTTTCGGAGGATTTTGGTCTAGGGAGATTAAATATTTTCATCTAGGGTGTTTAAGCGGTCTCTTAGGTTTGTATATGATATAGGTATATTTACGTTTTTGGTGATTTCTTCGTGGCAAGGTTTCATTGTCCTTGGAGGTTTGGCTGGTGGAGGTTGTTGAGTAATTACTTCCGCAGGTGCAGTGGGATCGATGTTGGAGGTTTGCGTGGTTGTTCCTCCGCCAGGTGATTGATTGTCTCGGTTATCGTCTCCAGATTTCCTAGAAGATTCCCGTGCCAGATGGAGCAGTAAATTCGCGAGGGAGCTCCATAAAGCTCCGAGTAGATGAAGGCTGCAACCATACACAGTGTGAAGAGCGTATCCATGGATGATTGTGTCAATGATTAATTTTACTAGGCGAATAATCATGAAGATTCCGACGAGTCCTGCGGTTGCTGATCCAAAATTTATGAATCCCTTCCAGATTCGCGAGGCTGTGCTTTCGACAATTTTATTTAAAGAATTTTCATCCAGCAAGTTGTACACTGAGATTCCTTCAGTGTTCATGGAATGGCCAGTTAGTCCTCTAGCAACGGCATTGAGTAAAGCTGGCTTTTCGGCTGGGAACATTATGTGATTTCGTAATTTCTCCAGATCTGTATCAGAATATATTCCGCTTACGGCCAAAGGTCCCGGTGTGAGGTATCTCCAGGTTAAGGCAGTCATGGGTTTTAGCTGTTGAGGTGGCAGTTGTCTGACTTGAATGTTAGGTGTAAGTTGCACCCATGTATCTTCGATTCGATACAAAGTAGGAAGTTCTAAACTGCATTCTCGTTCGTTGCCAATTTTGGTGATAATTCTTGACTTTGGTGTAAGGAAGAAGGAATGATTTCGTACAGAAATGGGAAGTTCGGTATAACACTCTCCAGTTTTTCTTACCGTCACTTCAACAGGGATACATTTAATTATTTGTACTGCTTCTCCTGTTGTAACGGCCATGTATCCTGGCCCTTTCATGAGCTGATAGGCAAATTCGTCTGGTTGAAGTGTAGCAAAAGATAAGGCATTAGTAATTACTTGTCTTTCTAACTCGCATTTTTGCGAAATTACGTTGTTATAGAGAGACGTCATCTGTTGTTTGACATGTTTTTCTATATACACGAACTTGGAGTTCATGTATGTAAAGATGTCAAGATTATTGACAGGAATAGTTTTCCGACTAGCAAATGTATTGCCAGGTTTAGCTTCAAGAATGAATAATTTCGGGTGTTCCGTGCACAGGAGAGTATAACCACATAGAGGTATTTCCTTGGTTTTCATAAGGGCGAAAGTGATTTCCTGAGTCACAAGACTATAGATGATTGGGGTATCTGTCTTGGAGATGTCTTCAGAAATTTTGTTTGCAGGTCCTTCGTAGAGGACATCATATTGTTGAAAATTACAAGTATCCGTAGGCATAGGTTTCCAGTAGGTGTATCCGTCGTCAGCGTCTAAACAGTAGCTGTCAACGAGTTTACATACTGTTCCTGATTTTAATTTAATTCTTCCAGTATTCAATTGTACGGGAACGTAGGAAGATTTTAGTGATATTTTCACAGCAGCTTGGACGACTACGTCGTCCCATGTTCCGTATGGATCGTTGTACTGGGATCCCTTGCAGTATCCGTCAACTTGTACTCGGCCCACCAAGGTAATACTTCGGTAGGTCGTCTGATTTGCTTTTATGCCCGCGACAAGGGTGTTGTCTCCCAAAGAAATAGTTCCGTCTTGGAACATCCTTAGGCACTGAGTGTATCCAGTCTCATGCACATAATCGGCTCTTCCATTGTGAACAGCAGATATATGTGAATGCATGCCACAATGATATATATTTCGGGATATTTCAACCTTGCACTGTATGACTTCTGTATAACTGTAGTCGGATAGTTGTAGTAGCTGAATATGAACATCTGTGGTGTTGGGTTGTCGTATGTTCAGATCGCATTCGCCAACATCAAGGAGAGAGACGGCTGTTACGTTGAGGTGTTGTCCTCCGCAATCAAATCCGATTAAGGCGGCAGTTTTACTTAAGAAGATTACTAGGATTAGGGGCGTCATGATGGTCTGAAATGATTACAGTTTTGATGTACGTGTAGATGTTTATATTACATTTTGTGGTTACATGATTCATGGTACAATGTTCGTGAAAGTTTGATTACGAATAATTGTCGCAGAATTGATTCATAATTATACATTGAATCTTAGGTGTATTTAAATTATAATTACTTATGAAAGTATTTGAATACACAAGAGGTATCTTTGTAGCGTCGCTCAATGTGATTATAATATAACATGGGTATATGTGTCTATATATATATATTTATATGGTAAATATGAGTGATTATTATTACTAGTTATTAATAGTAAATCGATTAAAGGATAATTATATATGAATATATAATTATATATATATATATATATATATATTTTAGAATATATATATATATAAGAAATTTTATGTTATACGTATACATAAAAATATATATATTTTTTTTTATATATATATATATATTTTTTTTTTTATATATATATTTTATTTAAAGTTTTTATTTTTGTTTTTGTTTTTGTTTTGTTTTTTTTTCCTTATAAATGCAGTTTGTTAACATATTTATTATGGATATATATATATATATACGTATAGTTCGTAATAGATAAAATATTTAAGTTTATTGGTGAAACAAGGATTGAGATGATCCATTTTCTTTTATTGTTTAATTTAATAATCTTTCCTCTAGAATTTCTGGATCATTAGGATCAACCGTTATTTCAGCCACTCCATAATCTATCTTCAGTGTGATTGAATTTACAGACAGGCCTATAGTTTGCCTGTAAGTTCTTTCTTCTCCCTTTTTAACGATCATGTCTACAAATTGACTATAGGCTTTAAAACATTTAGTGCATTCAAGAAGGGGTCGTTTTTCATGACAATTACTCCCGCAATTAGCACACTGATTCGTTGGCACATTGCCATATTGGAATGTGTGTGAGTATTGCGTCAAGACCCTGTTATAAGTTGCAGGATTGTAGCAATCCGTACATATAAGATGAGGACTGTTAGCGGTTAGGACATCATGTGTCATTATAACCACGCAATTTATATTAAGGCTGTTGAAGAGGGAGTAGTCTAGTAGTGGGTGAGCAGGTCGCTTATTAAATTTGGAAAGCGGGCACATTTTATGTGTATATGCCTTGTCTGTGAGTCCTGCAAAAAGCAAAAGCAGTTAGGTTACTTATGTCCCTTCCCTGGTTTTTTTCAAATATTGCTCTTTCAAAATAGGAATATACGCATTCCTGGCATTGAAGGATGGGACGAACAGCTTCCAGGGTGGATTGACAGTAATTACACTTAGCAAGATTTATATCTCCCGAAGTTACCCAGTGGCAAACAATTAAATCAGGCTTGACTCTTAATTGTCGAAGTCTATAACATGCGCAACACATGCGGCTAGGAGTGCGAGTTTTCCCGGTATATCTTTTGTAGAAAATTACTTTTCTGCATTTTGCCTCATGCATGTTGGGGAAGTGGGACAATAATTCATGGATTGGGTGGTTGCAACAGAGATTGTTTGCGTTATTCATGTTGCCTTGCTCTTGCAAATTCTCTTTTTCGTTCTTCTTCCAGATAATTTAGGAAGCACGGCCTGCAATCAATTATGGGAGTTATGAGAGATACTTTACGATTACATAGACAGCATTTAGAAGGACTAATATGAGGAAAATTTTCTGATATGCTGTGATAATTTATGTGGACTAATTCATGATCCACGTGTATTTTACATATAGGGCAGTAATACAGGCCATTTTCCAGAGAGTAATATCCATCGAATTCTTCGTGCACAGTACAGTTCAGGGTGTCGGAAGATGTATCCGATAGCATATTAACTCTTCAATTCTTCAAGGTTGGGAGGTTGGGGGAATCTCTTCATTTATTGAGAGAAAGGTTGGGTGAGTCTCTCGGAATATTTGAGCGATATTCCTAGTACAGGTGGAGCAGGTGTGTAGGGGTCGTATTATGGTGATGGGTCGTTGACAGTACGAACAGATCGTTCTATACGGGTGTGGAGCGATAGAAATAATATGGGAGTCTATTGGAAAGAAAACCCTTTGGTTACAGGGAGTATGTAGCATACAATAACATGCACAGCAATAGTGGTTGTGATTATTTAGATTGAGATAACCATGCAGTTTGATGCATACAGCATTAAGAGAAAGCTGGGACATTATGAAGCATTGTTCAGTGTAAGCAAATAGGATATGGACATAAGTTCAACAATACCTCGAATGCAGATGAGACACTGATCTAAAGGTCTTTGTGTGACAAGTGTTCGGAAGCAATGTGCACAATGAGGATCGATATGGCGTGGTCCCGGAGAGAGAAAGTGTAGAGATATTAGAGGCAATCGTACTCTAATAGACAATACGTAGTGATAGCAAAGTTCACATAGATAGACGTTCAAGGGATCATACCGATATCCTCTGAATTCTACACAGCAGGCTGTGCCGGTAAATGGCATCCCCTTATAACGTAGGAGTCCTGTCGTATACGTTTAAGACTAAGGGGTAACTACAACTATTGATAGAAGTCGAGGTGTTGTGTAGAAGTTCTAAGAATTCGTGCGCTGTTAGTGTACAGGAGATGCACTTGTCAAGAGAATTGGTCTCGATGACCGTTGTGCCACAAGCTGAACAGTGATCATTACGCACGATGTGACTATTCACAAAGAAGTGTCTCCGCAAGGGCCGGTATTGTTGCTTAATAATATTGGTACGGAGTCTATCGTAACACTCCTTACACAAGTTCGTTTCGTCTAAGAGACAAAGAGCTCCTGTTATATGGACACAATGGCCGAAGAAGAAGGATTCCTCTATTCGATTTGAAATGGTTGCGTCCAATCTCGGCTGTGTGGGCCTTCTGTGCCAAAGCATCTGTAACAAAGGACTCTGATTATTACCTCATCCCGGCTGGGGATGTGCTAGTTTGATCTTGTTGGTGTGTACTATTCGGGTTTGGTTTCCTGTTCTAATTTTAACATTACTTGGGGGTAAAAGTTCGATTATTTCGTGAGGACCGGTATACTGGTCAGCAAGTTTTCCTTTTCGTGGCTCTTTTAATAAAAAGACAAAGTTTCCTTTCTCAAATTGTTGTAAATTCAAATTGCGATCATAGTATCGCTTACTCCGTTCTTTAGCTAGTGTGAGGTTTTGCTTAGCTTGCGTTTGTAAATCGTTTATCTTGTTAAAGAGATTAACAATATAGTCATGGTATGTGGGTTCGATATTTTCTTCGATGATGGGGTGTGCAGAGGGTAGTCGTGCTATTCGGCCAAATACTAGCTCATAGGGTGAGTATCTCGTGCCTTCATGTACACTGGTGTTGTACGAGAACATCGCAAGTTTAATGTATTCATCCCAATTTGTCTCCTTATCAACCTGAGTTTTTAGATATTCTGTTAAGACATGATGTGATCGTTCAAGCGATCCATTAGACTGTGGATGATAGGCAGTGGTCCTAAAATGTTGAATGCGAAATTTCCTTGTTAACTGTCGCATTAAGGCGGATAAAAAATTTGTCCCTTGATCGGTTAATATTGCGCGAGGGGTACCGTATATACAGATGAATTCTTTAGTGAAGGCGTCTGCGATTGTTAACGATGTGGCCTCCTTTAATGGCACGGCGGTAGAATATTTTGTTAGTAAATCCTGCATGGTCAGTATGTACTGATTGTTACTCACTGTTAGGGGAAGAGGTCCCATAATATCCAGGGATACTTTATCAAAAGCAGCGCCGGGGGTATCCGTTATAACCATGGGTTGCTTGGTTTTTACTCTAGTTAGTTTCTTTATTTGACACTCCCGACAGGTTCTAATGAATTCCTGAATATCCTTTTTCATTGTTTTCCAGCAGTAACGAGATCTAAGGCGGTTATAGGTCTTCGTTACACCTTTATGTCCTCCATGAGCTGAGGCATGATTTTCCAAAATTAGAGATTGACGTTTTTCGATTTCAGGCGTTTGAATTAAATTTAAGCATATCGTTATATTAATGGGTAATTCCTGTAGATATCTTTTGAGTTGGTTAAGGATGTATGACCATGGAAGGTCGTCGAAGCGTTCGGTCTTACTAAGACTTATGGAAGAGAGTCCAAGTTCAGTAATGACATCCACTAAAGAGTGTAGACAGTTTTTAAGATTCTGGGCTTCTATAAGGGTATGATAGTCGTATTTGATGGGGAGGGCAATTAACGTGTTTCCTTTTACAGTACATACCCTGGCCCTTTCGAATGCCAATCCTTCATATTTGGGGAGTAAATTGGCTTCTTGATATGATTTTGCGCCATTGTCATAAGCTGTCCCGTTCTGGTAAATAAATATTGTGTGATTATCTTTCTGTTGGAGTAAATCCTCTCTAACTTCTCGCACTAAGGCTCGACTCCATGGTGGAAGAGCTGGTGGATTCAGTTGTTGTGGGTTTGACTGATACGGTACAATGTCGGATTCTATTATTTCAGTATAATCCGTATCATCGCTGTCTTCAGAGTCAGTAACTTCTTCGATTGTGACTCCATAATTGTTATTTTCTTGTTCGACAGAATAATTTTGATAATCTTCTGCTGGTTGACGCTCTACGGGGGCCGAAGTCTCGGCGGTTTTTTGATAGTTTCCCATGTCTTCCTGATTAGGTCCTGCATTCTGACCTTCAGGTGTACTAGATTTTGCCTTTGGCCTTTGAGGTCTATACGAAAATATGGATTCGTCGGATGAATATTCTCCTTCATCAATGAGGAATAACGGAATAGCCACGTCGACGGGTGGATTTCTGGATAAGGCATCAGCGTTATAATTTAGAGTTCCCTTTTTATATTGTATTTCATACTGATATTCAGAGAGTTTCATTCTCCACTTCCATAATCTTGAGGAAGGGTCCTTGATGGAGTGTAGCCACACTAATGGTTTATGGTCAGTTACTATAGTGAATATCCTTCCGTATAAATAGGGTCTAAAATGATTTACGCAATAAATGATAGCTAAACATTCTTTCTCTATTGTAGAATAATTTTGTTCAGCGGAATTTAGAATTCGAGATGTGTAGGCAACGGGTAGATCTTTCCCTATTATTCCTTGACTGAGCACTCCTCCGACCGCATATCCAGATGCATCGGTGGTTAGAATGAATGGATTAGTAAAGTCGGGATATTGTAAAATAGGCTCAGAGCATAGTGAATTCCTTAGAATATCAAATGCTTCTGCTTGTTTGTCCTGCCAATCGAACTTCTTATCCTTTTTTAAGAGATCAGTTAATGGTTTTGCGACTTTGGAAAAATTTGGAATAAATCTTCTATAATATCCGGCTAGTCCTAGGAATTGTTTGATGTTTTTCGGATTCTTCGGAGTAGGAAAATTCATTATAGCCTTTATCTTAGCGGGGTCAGGTTTGACTCCGTCAGACCCAATTATATGTCCTAGATACATAACTTCACGTCGTAAGAATTCGCATTTATCTGGTTGTAATTTTAAATTTGCAGCTCTTAATCTCTGCATTAATTTTTCGAACTTGCTTTCGTGTTCTTGCAATGATCGTGCATATACGACAATATCATCCATGTAGACGAATAATTCATTTCCCTGAAGTCCGGATAGAACGTTATCCATCAATCTTTGAAACGTTGCAGGAGCATTTTTTAATCCAAATGGCATTCGTTTGAATTGGTAATGTCCGTAAGGTGTAGAGAAAGCAGTTTTATGAGCATCTTTTGATGCCATGGGTATTTGGTGGAAACCGGAGGCTAAGTCCAGTACTGAAAAATATTTTGCAGATCCAAGTTGATCTAATATATCCGTTATATTTGGAAGAGGATAGGCATCGCCTATTGTTTTTTCATTGAGGTTTCGATAATCGATAACCATTCGCCATCTTTTATTCCCTAGGGAATCTGGCTTTTTCGGAACTATCCATAAAGGAGAGTTATAAGGGGAAGTAGAAGGTCTTATTAAATCAGAAGATAATAATTCATTTACTTGTTTATTAATTTCTTCCTTATGTACAGGAGGAAATCTATATTGTTTCGTGTGGACAGGCATTTCATTAATAGTAGGAATAGAATGCTGAGCGGCGTTTGTCGCTTGGAGATGTTCACCGGGAAGGTGAAATCTGTCGGAGTGTTTGAAAACTAGTAGTCGAACATTTTCTGATTCCTCGGAATTCAGATGTTCGAGGCGTAGAAGGTTTATGACATCAACAGTTCTATCTGTTGGTGTTGATAATGCCTGGTTAAAGTAAATGGGATTATCTATGGCTTTGACGAATTCCACTCGGGGTTCGTCTAGTCCAGCGAGATTGTTGGAGTTAAAAGTTCTGATTAATCCTCTGGGAAGCCCTTGGGTTCCCGTGGGATTCTCTGTTATTTCATGAGTATCATAATCTTGCAATTCTATGAATGGAATATTAAGGGTCAATTCTTCCTCGGAAGTATTGAATATAGGCATATGGACTTTTCCATTATTATTGGTGACGATAGCTTCCCCGAAGTATATGCCCTCGGCAAGGGTATGACGAGGTACATATCCGATTTGTTTTTCTGGATTGGTAATATGAAAAGAACAGGGAGTGACAGTTCTTTCTTTAAGACATATTGTACTTGAGTTTGAGAATGGAATTCTCATATCTTCATACTGTATAAAGTTGTCTCTATAGTTGACTATAACAGCTCGTTCCTTCAGGAACTTGTTGCCTAATATTCCATCTTGTAAGAATCCTATTGAATCAGATATGACATAGAATTCAGATAGTTTTCCAAGTACAGATAGGGAAACAGCTCCTAGTGTAACGATAGTTTCAGAAGCTATTCCTTGCAGACATAAAGGATTAGTTTTGTCGAGAGTAACGTTTGGATTTAAACATTTTTGTTTAATAAGGTTTAGTCCAGATCCAGAATCAATCATAAATTTGCAATCTGCTATTAGATCTGGAGAGGATAACGTTACTGTGGGCAATTCCGTAGATTGTTGTCTGTCATTTATTTGGCAGATTCGGAAGTTTGTGCGGGAGTTTCCTGTGGTGTTATTATGTTGACTTTCTTTTGAATGTGGTAAGTCGGACGTCCTGGTTGCGGGTCGTTCCGGCGGACGTCGGTTCTCATCGGAACGCCTTGCGCGTTTCCCGAAGTACCGGGTTGTTGGTTCCCTTCTTGAGCTCTTCTGTAAGCTAACTTCCGACATTCTTCTATAAGATGTCCAGGAGTTTTACAATAGCGACAGATATTGGTCTGATAACTTTGTTGAGGCTGTCCAGCAATTAATTTAACTGGAGATGCGGGGAAGGGTGGTTGTGAGGTTGCATGTCCATTACTGGGTTGATAACGGTTGTTAGTGTTGTTCATAGGATTTTGGCGAGCTGCATTGCTGACGTTATTGGGGAGGTCAGCACGGGGTTGTTACGTCCCGCAACGAAAAATTTAAAATCTTATTTATAAAAATATAATCCCTACCTATTCTCTCATCCTATATAATCTTTGCGCGATACTATATATAATCACTATATATTTGCGCCATAATATTATATATAATCAATATATATATACATCAATTTAATAATAATCAGTTCTCATGTAGTCAAAATACTAGTAACCACCAGTACTAACCGAAAGCTGGACTTATACACATCTATCAATCAAGAAAAAGTAATAGGCTCTTTGAAACAGTCATTTATAATAATCTTAAAAGAATTTCAATATATATATATAATTATTATTTATGCAATTTTAATAAGACTGCAAAAGCCCACACAACCACCTTAAAATTGCTTATGAAACTTCATAAATCTATAGCAAAAATACTGAGTCTATATATATATATATACATATATATATATATTCATATCGCCATAATTACATATTAACATAATACATTGATTGATGTGGTATATAGCCAGAAAAATATTACAATGAATTAGCAGTACTGGTACTGGTCGTATATAATGATATTTATCTTAATAATTAACTTTACTAAGAAAAGAAATTTATTCGAAATTTTATTATCAAGAAAAACTCTCAGCAAATCACTCTAAATAATGTAACCATCAAAAACACTTGCAACAAGACTTCGTATGAATCGGTATGCGAACAAATTCGTCGGTGACTGGCTTATAGCCTCTTGTGCGTTCCTTCACATTCTTCTGGTAAATTTGGCATGGGAAAATTTCCATAGCCATGAATCCCGAAACCTGAAAATATTATAACTAATTAGTATTTAGACAAATAAAGACATAAATCAATAAACAATGAAAAACACATATATATATAAAAGTTTAATTATTATCAAATAATAAATATATTTACTTTGATTATTTAATTATAAAATTAAAACGTAAAAACAGATGACCAGTAACGACTAAATAATAATCCTTTGTAAAATAACAAGCTTCTTTTAACAAAGAAAATGATTTAAATAATTCTTAACGAATAAAATATAATTTGTTTCAAAGAATAGTATAAAGAATTTCGTATCTTATATAATCTTTACTTGTAATTATATATAATCACTATAAATCCACTTTATATTATATGTAACCAATATATATAGATATTCACTCAATATTCATATTATTCCGTTATCACATATAACCAAAAAAGGATATCCCTATGCGTGTATATGCGCTTACTACAAAGGAAAAGGCATAAATCAAAATATTTTATCAAACGATACTCACCTAAATTCTATTAATAAATGATTTTGAGCCCATGCGTATCTTTTTAATAAACAGTATGTTCGGTTGTCATAAAAGAGATGCAGCGATTATAAATTTTGAAACCTGAAAATCAAATAATTAATTAATATTTTGTAATAAATATCTACAGTAAAAATGCTAACAAATGCTCCGAAAGTGAGCCACATAAAATATTAATACGAAAATTTATAAAGAATCATCAATAACAAAAGGAAAGTTATAAAGTTAACATTCTACGTACATATAAGAATATGAAACAATAAATAAATGTACCAAGTCAAACAAAAAATTAATGCCCATGAATAATAATTGTTACTAAAACAATACGCTTTAAAAATCAGTAATTATAATCCGTAATAAAATAATTAACAATATATATAAATATTTTTTAGATTCAAGAGAAACAAAATTAATAAATTTTCCTTGAATAAATATTTTTCTAAGCGTTATAATAAATCTTTATTGTACATTAATACCATTGGCCAAATATGTCTGTATAAAACTCTAATTATTATTGAATAACATTTAACTTTGACTATTTAATTACAAAATGTAAATGGCCAATAATCACCAAATAATAATCTTTTATAAAGTAACGAGCTTCTTTCAGAAATTAATGATTTAAACATTTCTTAATAAAATATAATTAATAAAATATAATTAATAAAATATAAAATATAATTAATGAATAAAATATAATTAATCAAGCAAGAATTTCCTTTAAAAATCCTAGATTATTTTAATTTTTGGTCCTAGTTGAGTTCCCGTAAATATATGTATATGTTCACTATCAGGAAGTGATTTTCCTCAGAGTCTTGATACCTGAAAAATATAATAAATGTATAAGAAAATCTACTATAGAAATTATTAAATAAACCATCCAAAATATAATACATACTTACACACTTTTTATGATCCTATATATATAATATTTATCCTCTTCCTAATAACGTAAGACAGCTTGTTATAAATAAGTAGCAAGAATTCCAAGTCCCAGCAACTGAAAATAATAATCAAATAATATTTGGCCGTATGAAAAATTAACTTAACAAAAATGTACTAACAAATCAATCTATACAAAAATCTATTATCATTATAAAAGTTTGATTGATCAAAATTACTATATTAAAAAGGTTTAATATTTTATAAATGTATATAATTATATAGGAATAAAAGAAATCAAATAGTAAAAGAAGTATAATAAATCAAATATTAATATATTAAATTTCAACAATAAATATATTAAATTAAATAATAATTACTAAACAATAACTAAATAATAAAGAAATGTCAAAAAATTATTATGAATAAAATTTTATACGTAACTCTTTGCTGCATGCAGAATAATAAGTCACCCTATAAACATAGCCTCCACTTGGTTGTCCACCGGGTGTCCCAATATTTTCATCACCTAACGAAAACGCTATACGGAAAAATAAAAATATATTTATTAATAAAATTCCTTAGAAATATATTTCAATAACAAACTACGAATATGCCTCCTCAAATATATAATTAACCGACTACATCTATCGAAATTTATTGTTACGTCCCGCAACAAAATTTTTATTTTTATTTAAACACGCAAAAATTGCCTCTATAATATTTAAACTGTAATTCCACCGACGAACATATAAATCTTAATCCCACCGAGTAACATATTATTGTTAATATAAATTAATATTGTTAACTAAAATTCCATCACGCTATCTATTGTCACCAATATTTCTTATTATAAAATCTCACCGCGCAATGTAACATCACCAATACTTATAGTACATTAATATCATTCCGCCGCGCGATATAATATTGTCAATATCTCCGAAAATAATCTTTCTTTGTTAAGAAGCTAGCTATACATAACATAACCTCACTTAGGAATGATAGAAATAATTTTAAGTATTTGCCCACATATAGTATCATCCGCATAAAAATTACCTACTTTACCGGCAATAGGCAAAATCACCCACACAAAAGTTACCGACAGTCGATAAAATAAATTCCTACTTTACCGACAGAGTAAAAGTTACCGACAGAAAAATTACCGACGGAAGGTAAAATAAATTCCTACTTTACCGACAGAGTAAAAGTTACCGACAGAAAAATTGCCGACGGTCGATAAGGAAGTTCTCTACCTTACCGACAGAGCAAAAGTTACCGACAGAAAAATTACCGACGGTTGATAAGGAAGTTTTCTACCTTACCGACCGAGCAAAATTTACCGACCAAAAAATTACCGACCCATGATAACACAGTTACCGACTGAGGATAAAGTCATTTCCTACCTTACCGACAGTGAATACTGTCCGTACCCACATTACCGACAGAGGGCAGCGCCATCTCTGGTGTAGCGATGATACTAACTTTACCGACATATAAGAGAATACCTCTTTCATTAATATGTAATCCTGATACACAAGAAATTTTACAAATCAAAAACCAAAAGACTTTATATACATATATATATATTTTTGAACATGTCTCGGCACCGACTACATGTATATCTAATTATTTCGGGGCCTAAATTATATCAAAAATCATTGATTCCAGATTAACTCGAAAAATACTATAAATAAAAATCTTATGACAATTTTCCCTTAAGGAGCATAAAAAGTCAGACCGACACATGTATACATAATTATGAAAACTCCAATACTACTAATTTTATAAACGAAGTTTTAAAATATAATTTTCCGTATGCGATATTATGAGTCATCATCACATTCCAAACTAAGACTATGGAATATTCCGCTCGAATATTATTGCACAACATTACGCAACATGATGAAATAATTAATTATCATTAAGTAACAAATGAATTTATTGTTATTAAGCGTATGCAATAACCTCCATTTATATATTAATCCACAAAAAATCCGTTCAAGAGAACATTGCGCAACATAACGAAATAATTAACTTATTGTTAAACATTAATATTAAGTACATGCAATAATTTTTATTCAAGAACATAATAGATATAAATATTAAAAATAAAAGCAAGGAATAAAAATTGTTGCACCATTTATTGAAATAATTTATAGTCTTTATATACTTATATCCCACCGCATAATCATAAATACTTATGTTAAAATAATTGTAATTATAATAATTATGATGTCAGAATTTATTAACAATATTTAAAGGCATTTTCCATAATAATACATAGAGACAAAAATGAACTTTCGAACGGAGCATGCTAGAAACTCCGTTGACATTTCTACAGCTAGAGCTTAAAAAACTACATTAGAAAATATATGCATATAAACTGCAAAGAAATTCTGATGGTCTAATAATTATTATAAAACTTATGTGTCAAAATACAATGCAACCAGTATAGCCGATTCTATACTGACCGCTCCGTCACCCCCACTACAATTCTGAAGAGTCCCACCATCTACAAATTAAACTACGCCCAATTCCTGCGGCAACGCCCAGCAGCGCGCGCATCTTCCCCACGCTCATGCCAGCGGCGCGCGCAACCAGCCCGGAGAAGGGAACCAATGAGCGACCGCGCCGCCCACGCCGAGGCGCGCGCATCTTCCGAGGCGCGCGCATCCGTCACGTCAGCGGGAGCCAATCCCAAATCATTGTGCAACAATCACGTCAGAGAAAACCAATCACCCGTTGACAACGCGGCACATCCCTCGAGGCGGACGCATCTTTCGAGGCGCGCGCAGCCAGAAGCAGAGGAGGGAACCAATCACTGCTCGACTCCCTCCACGGAGAAGCGCATCTCCTACTATTGGGACCGTGTGCAAAACTGGGACTGACGACTATATAAACCCGTGCAGAGCGGTCCTCCTCGCATTTTGCCCAACGATCTACTACAGTTACCAACTACTGGCATTTGGCCCAACGATATTTACAGTGTTAACTTGGCATTTTGCCCAACGTTTTCAACATTCAACTACCTCCGGCATTTGGCCCAACGTTTTCAACACTTAACAACTACTGGCATTTTGCCCAACGATATTCACAGTGTTACTACTTATATCTCTGAGATTTTGTACGTGTATTCAGTTAATAAATTCAGTGACTATTGAACATTGAGTTTCTCAATCAAACTCCTGGACTGCAACCTCCATCCCGAACTGTCACTGAGGTAGACGGTATCCAGCGGAAGGAAGCAGCATCCACTCATCAGCCTAGTGAAGGGAAGCAGCCTTCACACACTAGGACATTTCAGACACTGGTAAATATCCGGCCACTTGTCATTAATCTAACCTTTAATTTCTACTAACAACTAAATTCAGTGAAACAGTGCGCGACAATTCGGGAACCTTACCTTTGATTTCCCGTATTCCTTAATCCAGTTATTCAACTTAGTAAATATCATTTCCAATTGGAAAATTTATCTGGGACTTATCTCTTTGATAAGACGACGCGATAGACAGTGAGCGAGTGCGAAACTGCAGCGGCAGGTCGAACCCAAGTCTGGCTCGGTGGAAAAATAATTATCTTGAGGAATTTATTCCCATGATAGAGGTTGTTTCTCAACCTAGAGCTGGTGAGGCAATAGAAAAAATAAGCGGCCTCCTGTCAATCGACGTCCGAGTAGGCGAAAATACAGTTTTCGATTAATAGGCAATTATCTTGAGGGATTTATCCCAATGATAGAAGTTGACCTTTTGATCTTGGATTGAATTTAGCCTTAACTTCAAAATACGAGATACATCCCAGGATTTAGAGACAATACACTGGCTTAGTTTATAACAATTTGAATTATTATCACTACTTGCAATTATAACCTAACCTTACGAGGTTAATACTAAGCCAGCCGTATGATAGGTGGATACCTTGTCAGCGTATCCAAACTCCTGATTTTTCCTCGAATCCCCTTTCGATTTTCAGAGGATCAAAATAAAATAAGAATTTATTTGAAACCAAGATAACACATTAACATTTCAAACAAATAAATTTTCGATAATCCTAATTTACCATCAGTTGGTAATTTTTCCAATAGTCATCAATCAAAACTAACCATCGGTCGATAACTTACCATCGGTCGATAACTTACCATCGGTCGGTAAAACAGAAAGTGCCGCTAACCATCGGTCGGTAAAACAGAAACCTAACTTACCATCGGTCGGTAAAACAGAAATCTACATTACCGACGGTCGGTAATTTTCGGGAGTCAACGTTACCAACAATAAAATTTTTTATACTAATCTTTCTATTTCTGCCGGTCTATACTTCTATCAACTTTGGGGACATCTATCTGACTATACTCGGGATAACAATTATAAATTGAACGTTCATATGGAATTCCTTTTTTCTTTTTTTTATTAACAGGTATCGGGTATTCTTAAATTCAACTTTACGCAAAAGTAAGTGACTTCAAAATCACCAAAGTCTTAAATACTAAACAGACAGGTTTATAATTGGTTAATTAAACGACAGATGGTCCGAGTGAGACAAGGTAACTTCAATACCCGTCGAAATATTCTACGCCGTGTGAGACGAAATAGGCTAACGCGACGTACCTTCTTCCCTATCATCACTCTTGAGAATGAAATCATTGCACCAGTTCCCGAGATCATCGACTTAGAACCTCAGTCACCTATCTCCATAATCACTATTGAAGAAGAAAGCCACGAAATTATCCCAGTCCCACATAATCAATATTCTCCCTCCAATCTAGTAGAAAGAATTACCGAAGATAGAAGCAACTGTTCAACCATCTCGCTAAACTCCGACCAGGCATCCATCCCCGGACCTACAGTGGATTGGAGTCAGAGTCCAGAGACTGCTTCCATCTCGGAGACATTCCAACATCTTGACACCGTACCCCTATACAACTACTATCCCGAGGAAAACAGCCTATATAGTCCTCCTAGCTATTCCCCCGTGGCATATGAAGACCCAGACCCCTTCGAGCCCTTAGAGATTTCCCTAGCTTCCCCAGAAAGACCCATCTCAACCATAAACATCGAATATTCTTACTTTCTACCAGAATTGTACGGTTACCCGAGGGAGGAATAAAAGGATATTCAAATTTGTAAAATAAAAATATATATATATATACTTTGAACAAAACAAAATAAACTTATAAAATTTAGTATGAATGTTTATTCACTCTCCACCTAGAATCCTCTCTAAGCACAATAGACCTTCAATCTCTCGGCGTCCCAGGGTATAGCCGGCCTAGCAGGTTGCCCTAAAACAAATTGAGAGATTAATTGCGTCCAACTGGGAAAGTAAGACTTCCAGACCAGTCCTGAGGAACTGGGGACGTAACAGAAAACTTAATTTTTGGTGGCAGCGGTGGGATCTGCCGAAGGATCTGTGCTTTTGAGAGATTCAGTGGATAAGAATAAACAATTTTCAACGTAATCATGCAAACTCGCTCAAGCTCTGCAAGCTCCGTAACCACAGGAGCTACGAAAAAACAATATAGCCCAGAAGAAATTGAAATCATAATGAAGAAGATGCACGAGAAGGAACAATTATTAAAAGAACAGTCAGAGGATCTACAAGTTAAACAAGAGCGTCTTAGAAGAGCTCAAGAAGAATTAGAACAAAGAGAATTTACCGAAGACTCCACAGGCATGGAACAATTAATATCATCGATGCATAAGATAGCTGATCAAATTGAAAGAATTAATTCAAGGATTACAAACTTGGAAAATTCCACTCAAGACACAAGGCATGATAGGCCTGAAACACAAACGACTCCGCAACTATCTCCGCATAAATTTGATGTGATGGATCAACCATCCCCCATACGATTAAAAGATGCTATCGACACGATTCCTAAATTCGATGGACATAAAATGTCCGTTTTCCATTTCAGTAAAATCTGTGAACGCGCTCTTGAATTAATACCGCAGTATCACGAATATTTCTTAGTTCAATTAATAATGAATAAATTACAAGGACACGCTTACTCTGCAGTAGAAGGATCTGAATATCATACTGTTTTTGAATTAACACAAAGATTGAAGCTTATATTTGGACCGAATAAATCGGTAGACCAATATAGAGGAGAATTGGCAAATGTATACATGAAGCACAACGAAGATATTTTCGATTATATTGGAAGAGTACAAGAATTACGTGCTGCAATCGTCGATGGAGAAACAGACTATACTGGACATATAGATGAAAGATTAAAAGATGCAATCGAGATAACTACATTACACAGTTTCATTAACGGACTTCCATCTGATCTGCTAGTAAGAGTCAAGTTAGAACATCCGCATACTCTCAAAGATAGAATAAGCATTGCCATCCAATTATCAAAAACTATAGAAGCAGAGAACATACGGAAACGAACCGTGTTCCGTCCGAATTTCCAACCACGTGCAGATCGACCTAATAATTACAATAACACTTCTCGCCAATTTCCTGTAGCTAACAACACTAATAATCAATCTAAACCGGGTAATGGGAATACAACTATATTACCACCAGCTCTTCCGACATTCTCAAGACCAGCAATACCCACTGGACAATCTCCGCAGAATTATCAAACAAAGATTTGCCGTTATTGTAAAACTCCAGGCCACCTGATACAAGAATGCCGAAAACTAGCCTGGAGACGAGCTCAAGAAAGAATACAGCAACCAGTAAATTCGGGAAACGCTCAAGGCGTTCCGATAAATCCCGGCGTCCGTCGGAACGATCAGCAACAAGGGCGCCCGACTTATATCGTACAAGGAAAACCAAGCGCCACAGTCCCCCCGGAAGCAACAGTGCAAGCCTCCGGATCTGCCAATTGAACAGCAATCAGCATCCTACGGATTTACCTACGATTACATTAGCCTCTCCAGATTTGGCAAAGGAATGCAGATTTATGATTGATTCAGGATCCGGTTTAAACCTTATTAAGGAAGGATGCCTGAAACCATACGTTAATCTTGATACAACCAATCCCCTCTGCTTGCAAGGGATTGCCTCTGAAACCGTCGTTACTTTAGGCGTCATTTTTATGACGATACTCGGCAGAACGTCCGAATTCTATGTAATCTCTGACTCAATCGCATTCCCACAGGATGGGATCTTAGGCAACAAGTTCCTGAGGGAACGAGCCGTTACTATAGATTACAAAAATAATTTTATTCAACACGAGGATGAAAGAATTCCTTTTCTAAACTCAAATTCTATACTTCTTAAAGGAAGGAGCGTTACCCCTTGCTCTTTTCCAATCTCAAGTCACCAACAAGTCGGTTATGTGCCACGTCATACTCTAGCCGAAGGCATCTATTATGGGCAAGCAATCGTTACTAATAATAACGGGAAGGCATACATGCCTATCTTTAACACTTCCGAGGAAGAATTCATTTTCAATATCCCCGTTATTCAACTACAAGATTTTGACGTCTGTGAGCCAGACGTATCAGCTACTAACTCCGTTGGATTAGAAGAAACCCGAGGGAAATTCTCTAATGCCATCGACAATCCTATTTATTTTAATCAAGCATTGCCCCAATCTACTGAAAGAGCTACTGACGTTATAAACCTTCTTCGACTAGAACATCTGAACTCCGAGGAGTCAGCAAACATACAGTCTCTAGTATACAAGCACGCCGATAGATTTCATATTACTGGTGAACATCTTCAAGCTACTAATGCCGCGCAACACTATGTTCCTACTATTAATGAAATACCAGTTCACACAAAACAATACAGGTTTCCCCCTGTACATAAAGAAGAGATCGATAAACAAGTAACCGAATTATTATCTTCAGATTTAATCGAAGCATCAACCTCACCTTATAATTCTCCACTTTGGATTGTTCCTAAAAAACCAGACTCTCTAGGAAACAAACGATGGCGAATGGTCATCGACTACCGTAATCTTAATGAAAAAACCATAGGAGACGCTTATCCTTTACCAAATATAACAGATATACTCGATCAACTCGGGTCTGCTAAATATTTCTCTGTATTAGACTTAGCGTCAGGATTTCATCAGATTCCTATGTCATCAAAAGATGCTCATAAGACTGCTTTTTCCACACCTTATGGACACTACCAGTTTAAAAGAATGCCGTTTGGATTAAAAAACGCACCCGCAACATTTCAAAGACTGATGGATAACGTGCTCTCTGGCTTACAAGGAAACGAATTATTCGTTTACATGGATGACATCGTTATATATGCAAGATCTCTAAAGGAACACGAAGTCAAATTCGAAAGATTAATGGAAAGATTGAGAACAGCAAACTTAAAGCTGCAACCGGATAAATGCGAATTCCTACGACAAGAAGTCATGTATTTAGGACATATAATCGGAGCTGACGGAGTCAGACCCGATCCTGCAAAAGTAAAAGCCATTATGAAATTTCCTACGCCAAGAAATCCCAAAAACATTAAGCAATTCTTAGGATTAGCTGGATATTATCGAAGATTCATACCGAATTTCTCCAAAACCGCCAAGCCATTAACAGATCTTTTGAAAAAGAATAAGAAATTTGAATGGAAAGAAAATCAAGCAGAAGCATTTAATAAATTACAGCATTCATTATGTTCCAAACCTATATTGCAATATCCGGATTTTAATCAACCTTTTATATTAACCACCGACGCTTCTGGATATGCCGTCGGAGGCGTACTTAGTCAAGGAGAAATTGGAAAAGATTTACCCATAGCTTATACTTCACGCGTTTTGAATACAGCAGAACAAAATTATTCTACGATTGAAAAAGAATGCCTTGCAATTATTTACTGTGTAAACCACTTTCGACCATATTTATATGGCAGAACTTTTACAATTATCACGGATCACAAGCCTTTAGTGTGGCTACATTCCATTAAGGACCCTTCTTCGCGATTATGGAAATGGCGGATGAAATTATCCGAATACCAATACGAAATAAAATATAAAAAAGGAACTTTAAATAATAACGCCGACGCATTATCTAGAAATCCTGCTGTCAACATAGCCGTACCTTTATTCATTGTTGACGAATATTCTTCCGATGAATCTATTTTCTCGCCTCAACCTCCAGGCATCTCTAGAAAACAGAAATTAAATCAAACGAATAAAAGAATCGTTCAAGCTACAAGAACCTCCACCCCCATACAGCAGCAAGAATTGGAAAACTCCAATATCGACTCTGAAAATCACGACGACAGTCAAGTTATCATCGAAGAAGTAACAGACTCCGACGGAAGTACTGAGTCCGATTATACTGAAATAATAGATTCGAATATTATACCTCATCAACCGAAACCTCCAGAGCCACCGCCATGGAGCCAAGCTCAAATACGAGAAGCACGAGAAAGCCTGTTAAAACAAAAGGATAACCATGTAATATTTCTTTACCAAGATGGTACTCCTTACGATAATGGAGCCAAACTATATCAAGAAGCTAACTTGCTTCCTAATTACGAAGAATTAACATTCGAAAGAGCCAGAATTCGTACAGTAGAATCCAACACGCTTATCGCTTTCCCTATAAAATTAAACAATCGTATTTTAATAGAAGCTCAAAATCTTAAAAACTGTTTGAAATCTTTAGTAGACGTCATTACCGAACTCGATCTATCATCTTTCAGTCTTAGCAAAACCGACCGTTTCGACGATTTGCCATGGTCCTATATAATTAACCAGTTTAAAAAACATCTCCAAGAACTACCTATCAAAATTACTATATGCCTAAATCTTATACAAACCCCCGAAATGGAACAACGACTCTCTCTCATTTTAGAAAACCATGCCTCTGCGCATGGCGGACATAAAGGAGTGACAAAAACATATAACCGCCTCCGTTCTCGATATTGTTGGAAGACAATGAAGAAAGATATTCAAGATTTTATAAGGACTTGCCGTGAATGTCAGCTAAAGAAATTAACTAGAGTTAAAACAAAGCAACCAATGGTTATTACTGATACGCCTGGAATGGCTTTCGACAAGGTTTCATTAGATATTATGGGACCTCTGCCCATCACGGATAACAATCATCAATACATATTAACCATGCAAGATTTACTAACGAAATATTCCGTGGCATCACCTCTACAAGAAGCCACATCTTTAACAATAGCTGACGCTTTTACCAAGGAATTTATTTGCATATACGGAGCCCCTCGTGCCATATTAACGGACCAGGGAACTAACTTTTTATCAGCTCTAATGAGACAATTAACGAAGAAGTTTGGCATACAACATTTTAAGACCACAGCTTATCACCCTCAGTCAAATGGATCACTAGAACGCTCACATCATGTACTAACGGAGTATCTAAAGACACAAATAAATAGAGAAGCTAACTGGGACGAGTATATTAAACTCGCAATGTTCTCATACAACACTAGCGTACACGAAGGAACTAGATATTCACCCTACGAATTGGTTTTCGGGCGAATAGCTCGACTACCCTCTGCACATCCCATCATCGAAGAAAATACTGAACCTACTTACCATGAATATATCACGAACCTCTTTAATAAAATAAGAGATCTGCAAGCTCAAGCTCATTTAAATCTAGTACAAGCTAAAGAGAGAAGCAAGAGATATTATGATCGAAATATAAACCCTCGAGCTCTTGAACAAGGAACGTTAGTTTATTTATTAAAAGAACCGCGTAAAGGAAAATTCGCCGACCAGTATACGGGTCCCCATGAGGTACTTGAATTATTACCTCCCAGCAACGTCAAACTCAAAATCGGAAATCAAACTCGAATTGTCCACGTCGACAAAGTAAAGCTCGCACATTCTAAACCCGGATGAAACATTAATGATAATTTCTCTTTTTATTTCAGATGCTTTGGCACCGACAGCCGATTCGGCCGCAGCCAAATACCCAGCAGGTACATCGAATCAGGGATTCATTCCTATTCGCTCACTGCACTCATGTCCACGGGGCAATCTGCCTCGAGGATGACACTAACTTTTGTGACCGGTGTTACGATCAAACTCACACCGCGATAATCCGGGCAAATTACCAGAAAATTCATAGACATTTTTTCGTAAATAGTCATCTAGTTAAAGAAGAATACTGCATAACTTGCGGTATAGTGGTAATAGAAACTCAAGATATAATTAATTGCATTCCCTGTGTCGCAACAGCTACTAAATTACTACAAACATTAGAAGAGACTTCGACCCATACCGATTATACGTACCCTCTAGTCGTAAATGTCTACGACAGAACCCCTGTGCTATAAGACATATCGAAAGAATGTCCGGTGTCTTTTGTTGTGCGATAACTCAAGGATACCGAGATCCATACTTCAATACATACTTCTGTGAGCCCTGCTATATCGAGATACAATTATCTCTGCTAATTACTCAGCTTCCTCAATTCTTTGTTCACTATTTCTTCATTGGACCATTCCACGTGGAATACCGTTGCGCCAACTGCTTACGAAACCTAACCACTCTGAGCCCTATACATCAATGTTCTATTTGCATCAGAGATCTTACTGAAATACTATCTATATACTTCCTTTCTACTATTTGTGATGTCTCGACAAATACCTAATGCCGCATGTATAAAATTACACGGGTATCTCCACATCCATAACCATAACCATTATTGTTGTCCTTGCTACTGTTTACTCTATACTCCTATTACCCAACGACTCTACCTACCCATAAATTCCCACATAATATCCATTGCACCCCATGCAATACAGACACTCTGTGCTCATTGCTACAGACCTATATCTATCATAAGGCCTTTAGCCACTTGCCCCACTTGCATAAGAAATATAGCTAGAATATTTCGGGATACACAACCTCCAACCGTTTCCATAAGTGAAGAAAGAACCCCCGAATCGTAAGAACATGCAATCCGAAATTAACACAGATACGTTGGCTCATGTAGTACATGAGGAATGGAACGGATATCTTTGCCAGAAAGAAAATTTATATTTTTGCCGTACGTGCAAAGATCGCGACATCTGTACCCATCGTCTTGTTCAAATCAAATACCACAGTATATCTCAATTCTGCCCTTTGAACGATTTTCGCGAATTCGAATGTTGCATATGCACGACGAAAGTATGCCGTATAACTCCTATTACCACCTGCACTGAGCAGTGTTTTCTAAATTATATACAGGAGGAACGCGAACGCGAAAACAGTGACAAAGAAAATAGAGAACAAAATTAAATCCAGGAATCAAAATCCCATCACCGCGATGGAAATTCCAAGCAGCACCACTTGTAATCATTTGATTCATGGCCTCCTAGATCATTTTCCAAAAATCCATGAGGCAAAATGTAAAAAGATCATATTTTATAAAAGACTTGTAGAATCTCGTGTAATACGCATGTGCTGTTCTTGTCATAGACTCAGCCGACTCAGAGGCCAAGCCTCCTTAACAGTCTGCCATTGGATTACCTCTGGCAAT
Organism: Camponotus vicinus; assembly: GCF_025532165.1. NCBI lineage: Eukaryota > Metazoa > Arthropoda > Insecta > Hymenoptera > Formicidae > Camponotus > Camponotus vicinus. Next base: position 11,760,059 of record NW_028141946.1, read on the forward strand.
CTTAACTTCGCTGCATGCGAATTCTGCAATACTACTCTTGAAACTACTCGCTCTATCTTTAACTGTTCCGAATGCGTCTATACTTATCTCGAAAGAGCCATAATTGAAAGAAAACGTGGGAGGAACATAAATGACATAAATGCCTTCGCCTATTGCAGAACACATAATCAGGGTCAAATTTCCTGAATTCAAAGATGTGTCTACCAATTAAGGCCAAGACACCAGTTCACCCACTGCTCGACAATACTTTGTTCAATAGTTTAAACATAAGATGTACCATAACTTTAACACACGATGTCATGGGTTCCGAAGACCCTTACATAATTTGCGCCAAATGTTATAAGCCACGAATTTATAATAAGGTCTTAACGCAATATCTACATGCATTCCATTTCGGAAATGTGCCAAAAATCGCCTGTCGGATATGCGGAGGGAAATGCTATCAAAATAGACCACTTATAGAATGCTCAACTTGTACTCGCGCATATTACCAATTCCTCCAACACGTATCTGGAGAGGAAGAAAATTGTAAACGATTAGTAGCTCTAATAGTAAATTCACAAACTCTGAGAATCGAATATAGCGTTCCTGAAGCAAATCTTGACTTAGAAACTAGAGACGATCTAGTAAATCGCATAGAATCACTATAAGAGTCTTAACATTAATATTAAAGCATGCATAATGCTTACCTCCATTTGAATAAGCCTTTATTATATACACTCATATATACCATATTTAGAGAAAAAAACGGATCAGTCGTATATAATTGTATAACAAATACATATTAATTACTTTGGTGGCAGCGTACATATTTAAAAATAATATAATTAACCATTTAGAGTATATACGTGTATGACTCGGGAAAAATAGAATAATAGTAATGAAAAATTAATATATATATATATATATATTAATACAAATAAAATATTTTGGTGGCAGCTAATTTAAAGAAATAATCCCACCACGATAAAAAAATAATATATATATATCCCACCGCAAATACATATATACATATAAAACTAAATAACTTTAGTGGGAAATCTAACGCTTAAGGAAAAATAATAAAATTTTAGTGGCAGCGGTGTATTATGTTAAAACAATAATCTCACCGCAAATGAATACACATATATATTCCATATACTCTAGCAGTAATCATAAGTACTAGTTATTACTCATGTAATCATATAATTTTAAGAATACATATATACATATATCTTATGCCAGGGAACATTATTTCAGACATAATGACGTCCCTTATCCTAATAATCTTGCTAAGTGAAGCATCCGCTTTAATTGGATTCGATTGCGGAGGACAAAACCTCAACGTCACTACAGTCTCTCTTCTTGACGTTGGCGAATGTGACTTAAAAATTCGAAAGCCAAATACATCTAGTGTCCATATCCAATTGTTACAACTATCTGACTACAGTCATACTGAAGTTATTCAGTGCAAGATCGAAATTTCAAGAACTATTTTCCATTGCGGAATGCACTCACACATCTCAGCCGTTCACAACGGAAAAGCCGACTATGTCCATGAAACCGGACATTCCCAGTGCTTGCGTATGTTTCAAGACGGAAGTATGACACTCGCCGAATACGTTTTAATCCTTGGGATCAAGGTTAATCAAACGACGTACCGAAGTGTCACCCTTAGGGGACGATTGCAAGTCGATGGATATTGTAAAGGAGCGCAATATTCCGACCCATATGGAACCTGGGACAATGTAGTTGTCCAAGCCGCTGTAAAAATTACTTTGAAATCAGCCTACGTACCAGTGCAAATAAATACTGGAAAAATTAAATTAAGATCAGGAACGGTATGCAATCTTGCTGCCGGTTCTTGTCTAGACGCCGACGATGGATATACTTACTGGAAACCCGTGCCTACGGATACATGTAATTTTCAACGATACGATGTCCTTTATGAAGGACCAGCAAACAAGATCTTCGAAGACAGCTCTCACTCCGATTCTCCAGTAATATACAGCCTAGTAACTCAAGAAATTACCTTTGCTCTTATGAAGACTAAGGAACTTCCCCTGTGTGGATACACACTGCTATGCACGGAACATCCGAAACTATTCATCCTAGAAGTAAAACCAGGAAATACGTTCGCGAAACAAGGAACCATCGCCGTTAATAATTTAGACATCTTTACATATATGAATTCCAAATTCGTATACATCGAAAAACACGTCAAACAGCAAATGACATCCCTATATAATAACGTCATTTCTCAAAAATGCGAACTAGAAAGACAAGTAATAACAAATGCTTTATCTTTCGCCGCTCTCCAACCAGATGAATTCGCCTACCGGCTGATGAAAGGCCCTGGATACATGGCCGTCACTGCAGGAGAAGCCGTCCACATAGTTAAATGTATTCCTGTGGAAGCAATGGCAAGAAGAACTGAAAAATGCTATACCGAACTCCCTGTTACTATAAGAAATAATACTTTCTTCTTAACACCTAAATCTAGAATTATCACGGAGCTCGGAAATGAACGAGAGTGCAGCATGGAACTACCCACCTTATACCGTATAGAGGATACCTGGATACAGCTTACACCTACGATTCAAGTCCGACAAGTATCGCCTGAACAATTTAAGCCTATGGCCTCTTTAACATGGAAGTATCTCACTCCCGGACCACTAGCCGTGAGTGGAATCTACTCCGAAGTCGATCTAAAAAAGTTAAGAGACCACATTATGTTTCCTGCCGAGAAACCAGCATTATTGAACACTGTAGCTCGAGGACTAACGGGCCGCAGCGTCAATACTGACGGAATATCAGTGTATAATTTACTTAATGAAGATTCTTTAAACAAAATAGTCGAGAGCACCGCCTCTCGAATCTGGAGAGGATTCGTTAACTTCGGATCTGCGACCGCTGGACTCGTTGGAATATTCATGATCATTCGTATAATCAAATTATTAATCGATACTATAATCCATGGTTATGCCTTGCATACAGTGTATGGTTGTAGCCTACATCTATTAGGAGCCGTATGGAGCTCCCTCGCAAATCTGCTGCTCCATCTGGCGAAGGAACCCCCTTCCCGGAGATCAAAGGAAACTAACGGACACCAATCGGACAACGACGGAAGTAATGTCACAATCAATCCCACCACGGAAGCAAACGCACCTCCAGAAATAATCACACAGCAACCTCGACCAGTTAAACCGCCGAGGACATCAAAAGCTGGCAACGCAGAAAACGCCGAAGAGGTGAATATTCAAAATCCTTACACTAACCTAAAGAATCGCTTGAACACAATAGATGAGAATATCTAACTCCCTCAAACAAAATCCTCTGAAAACTATCGGATTTTGTCTTCATTAGGGGGGAGGTGTTACGTCCCGCAACAAAATTTTTATTTTTATTTAAACACGCAAAAATTGCCTCTATAATATTTAAACTGTAATTCCACCGACGAACATATAAATCTTAATCCCACCGAGTAACATATTATTGTTAATATAAATTAATATTGTTAACTAAAATTCCATCACGCTATCTATTGTCACCAATATTTCTTATTATAAAATCTCACCGCGCAATGTAACATCACCAATACTTATAGTACATTAATATCATTCCGCCGCGCGATATAATATTGTCAATATCTCCGAAAATAATCTTTCTTTGTTAAGAAGCTAGCTATACATAACATAACCTCACTTAGGAATGATAGAAATAATTTTAAGTATTTGCCCACATATAGTATCATCCGCATAAAAATTACCTACTTTACCGGCAATAGGCAAAATCACCCACACAAAAGTTACCGACAGTCGATAAAATAAATTCCTACTTTACCGACAGAGTAAAAGTTACCGACAGAAAAATTACCGACGGAAGGTAAAATAAATTCCTACTTTACCGACAGAGTAAAAGTTACCGACAGAAAAATTGCCGACGGTCGATAAGGAAGTTCTCTACCTTACCGACAGAGCAAAAGTTACCGACAGAAAAATTACCGACGGTTGATAAGGAAGTTTTCTACCTTACCGACCGAGCAAAATTTACCGACAGAAAAATTACCGACCCATGATAACACAGTTACCGACGTTACCGACTGAGGATAAAGTCATTTCCTACCTTACCGACAGTGAATACTGTCCGTACCCACATTACCGACAGAGGGCAGCGCCATCTCTGGTGTAGCGATGATACTAACTTTACCGACATATAAGAGAATACCTCTTTCATTAATATGTAATCCTGATACACAAGAAATTTTACAAATCAAAAACCAAAAGACTTTATATACATATATATATATTTTTGAACATGTCTCGGCACCGACTACATGTATATCTAATTATTTCGGGGCCTAAATTATATCAAAAATCATTGATTCCAGATTAACTCGAAAAATACTATAAATAAAAATCTTATGACAATTTTCCCTTAAGGAGCATAAAAAGTCAGACCGACACATGTATACATAATTATGAAAACTCCAATACTACTAATTTTATAAACGAAGTTTTAAAATATAATTTTCCGTATGCGATATTATGAGTCATCATCACATTCCAAACTAAGACTATGGAATATTCCGCTCGAATATTATTGCACAACATTACGCAACATGATGAAATAATTAATTATCATTAAGTAACAAATGAATTTATTGTTATTAAGCGTATGCAATAACCTCCATTTATATATTAATCCACAAAAAATCCGTTCAAGAGAACATTGCGCAACATAACGAAATAATTAACTTATTGTTAAACATTAATATTAAGTACATGCAATAATTTTTATTCAAGAACATAATAGATATAAATATTAAAAATAAAAGCAAGGAATAAAAATTGTTGCACCATTTATTGAAATAATTTATAGTCTTTATATACTTATATCCCACCGCATAATCATAAATACTTATGTTAAAATAATTGTAATTATAATAATTATGATGTCAGAATTTATTAACAATATTTAAAGGCATTTTCCATAATAATACATAGAGACAAAAATGAACTTTCGAACGGAGCATGCTAGAAACTCCGTTGACATTTCTACAGCTAGAGCTTAAAAAACTACATTAGAAAATATATGCATATAAACTGCAAAGAAATTCTGATGGTCTAATAATTATTATAAAACTTATGTGTCAAAATACAATGCAACCAGTATAGCCGATTCTATACTGACCGCTCCGTCACCCCCACTACAATTCTGAAGAGTCCCACCATCTACAAATTAAACTACGCCCAATTCCTGCGGCAACGCCCAGCAGCGCGCGCATCTTCCCCACGCTCATGCCAGCGGCGCGCGCAACCAGCCCGGAGAAGGGAACCAATGAGCGACCGCGCCGCCCACGCCGAGGCGCGCGCATCTTCCGAGGCGCGCGCATCCGTCACGTCAGCGGGAGCCAATCCCAAATCATTGTGCAACAATCACGTCAGAGAAAACCAATCACCCGTTGACAACGCGGCACATCCCTCGAGGCGGACGCATCTTTCGAGGCGCGCGCAGCCAGAAGCAGAGGAGGGAACCAATCACTGCTCGACTCCCTCCACGGAGAAGCGCATCTCCTACTATTGGGACCGTGTGCAAAACTGGGACTGACGACTATATAAACCCGTGCAGAGCGGTCCTCCTCGCATTTTGCCCAACGATCTACTACAGTTACCAACTACTGGCATTTGGCCCAACGATATTTACAGTGTTAACTTGGCATTTTGCCCAACGATCTACTACAGTTACCAACTACTGGCATTTGGCCCAACGATATTCACAGTGTTAATACTTATATGTCTGAGATTTTGTACGTGTATTCAGTTAATAAATTCAGTGACTATTGAACATTGAGTTTCTCAATCAAACTCCTGGACTGCAACCTCCATCCCGAACTGTCACTGAGGTAGACGGTATCCAGCAGAAGGAAGCAGCATCCACTCATCCGCCTAGTGAAGGGAAGCAGCCTTCACACACTAGGACATTTCAGACACTGGTAAATATCCGGCCACTTGTCATTAATCTAACCTTTAATTTCTACTAACAACTAAATTCAGTGAAACAGTGCGCGACAATTCGGGAACCTTACTTTTGATTTCCCGTATCCCTTAATCCAATTATTCAACTTAGTAAATATCATTTCCAATTGGAAAATTTATCTGGGACTTATCTCTTTGATAAGACGACACGATAGACAGTGAGCGAGTGCGAAACTGCAGCGGCAGGTCGAACCCAAGTCTGGCTCGGTGGAAAAATAATTATCTTGAGGAATTTATTCCCATGATAGAGGTTGTTTCTCAACCTAGAGCTGGTGAGGCAATAGAAAAAATAAGCGGCCTCCTGTCAATCGACGTTTGAGTAGGCGAAAATACAGTTTTCGATTAATAGGCAATTATCTTGAGGGATTTATCCCAATGATAGAAGTTGACCTTTTGATCTTGGATTGAATTTAGCCTTAACTTCAAAATACGAGATACATCCCAGGATTTAGAGACAATACACTGGCTTAGTTTATAACAATTTGAATCATTATCACTACTTGCAATTATAACCTAACCTTACGAGGTTAATACTAAGCCAGCCGTATGATAGGTGGATACCTTGTCAGCGTATCCAAACTCCTGATTTTTCCTCGAATCCTCTTTCGATTTTCAGAGAATCAAAATAAAATAAGAATTTATTTGAAATCAAGATAACACATTAACATTTCAAACAAATAAATTCTCGATAATCCTAATTTACCATCAGTTGGTAATTTTTCCAATAGTCATCAATCAAAACTTACCATCGGTCGATAACTTACCATCGGTCGATAACTTACCATCGGTCGATAACTTACCATCGGTCGATAACTTACCATCAGTCGATAACTTACCATCGGTCGGTAAAACAGAAAGTGATGTTAACCATCGGTCGGTAAAACAGAAATCTAACTTACCATCGGTCGGTAAAACAGAAAGTGACGCTAACCATCGGTCGGTAAAACAGAAACCTAACTCACCATCGGTCGGTAAAACAGAAATCTACATTACCGACGGTCGGTAATTTTCGAGAGTCAAAGTTTACCATAGATCGATAATTTATAGTACTAATACAATTTATTCTTCTCAGACTATACTTTATCAGCAATTTCAACCGCTTCTTTGAATTTCAACGATCACCTCACTCGAAGGATTTTCGAATAACCTCAATTTAATTAATTAATAAATACCACCATTTATCCAGCTTGTAAAAGATAGAAGAAAATAAGAAAGGAAATAAATAAAGAAAGAAAATAAATAAAGATTTTGCTTACAAATACATATATTTATTCTCACTCCCTCCTGAATCCTCTCTATAAGCACAATAGACCTTCAATCTCTCGGCGTCCCAGGGTATAGCCGGCCTAGCAGGTTGCCCTAAAACAAATTGAGAGATTAATTGCGTCCAACTGGGAAAGTAAGACTTCCAGACCAGTCCTGAGGAACTGGGGACGTAACAGAAAACATAATTTTTGGTGGCAGCGGTGGGATCTGCCGAAGGTTCTGTGCTTTTGAGAGATTCAGTGGATAAGAATAAACAATTTTCAACGTAATCATGCAAACTCGCTCAAGCTCTGCAAGCTCCGTAACCACAGGAGCTACGAAAAAACAATATAGCCCAGAAGAAATTGAAATCATAATGAAGAAGATGCACGAGAAGGAACAATTATTAAAAGAACAGTCAGAGGATCTACAAGTTAAACAAGAACGTCTTAGAAGAGCTCAAGAAGAATTAGAACAAAGAGAATTTACCGAAGACTCCACAGGCATGGAACAATTAATATCATCGATGCATAAGATAGCTGATCAAATTGAAAGAATTAATTCAAGGATTACAAACTTGGAAAATTCCACTCAAGACACAAGGCATGATAGGCCTGAAACACAAACGACTCCGCAACTCTCTCCACATAAATTTGATGTGATGGATCAACCATCCCCCATACGACTTAAAGATGCTATCGACACGATTCCTAAATTCAATGGACATAAAATGTCCGTTTTCCATTTTAGTAAAATCTGCGAACGCGCTCTTGAATTAATACCGCAGTATCATGAATATTTCTTAGTCCAACTAATAATGAATAAACTACAAGGACACGCTTACTCCGCAGTAGAAGGATCTGAATATCATGCTGTTTTTGAATTAACACAAAGATTGAAGCTTATATTTGGACCGAATAAATCGGTAGACCAATATAGAGGAGAATTGGCAAATGTATACATGAAGCACAATGAAGATATTTTCGATTATATTGGAAGAGTACAAGAATTACGTGCTGCAATCGTCGATGGAGAAACAGACTATACTGGACATATAGATGAAAGATTAAAAGATGCAATCGAGATGACTACATTACACAGTTTCATTAACGGACTTCCATCTGATCTGCTAGTAAGAGTCAAGTTGGAACATCCGCATACTCTCAAAGATGGAATAAGCACTGCCATCCAATTATCAAAAACTATAGAAGCAGAGAACATACGGAAACGAACCGTGTTCCGTCCGAATTTCCAACCACGTGCAGATCGACCTAATAATTATAACAACACTTCTCGCCAATTTCCTGTAGCTAACAACACTAATAATCAATCTAAACCGGGTAATGGGAATACAACTACATTACCACCAGCTCTTCCGACATTCTCAAGACCAGCAATGCCCACTGGACAATCTCCGCAGAATTATCAAACAAAGATTTGCCGCTATTGTAAAACTCCAGGCCACCTGATACAAGAATGCCGAAAACTAGCCTGGAGACGAGCTCAAGAAAGAATACAGCAACCAGTAAATTCGGGAAACGCTCAAGGCGTTCCGATAAATCCCGGCGTCCGTCGGAACGATCAGCAACAAGGGCGCCAGACTTATCTCATACAAGGAAAACCAAGCGCCACAGTCCCCCCGGAAGCAACAGTGCAAGCCTCCGGATCTGCCAATTGAATAGCAATCAGCATCCTACGGACTTACCTACGATTACATTAGCCTCTCCAGATTTGGCAAAAGAATGCAGATTTATGATTGATTCAGGATCCGGTTTAAACCTTATTAAGGAAGGATGCCTGAAACCATACGTTAATCTTGATACAACCAATCCCCTCTGCTTGCAAGGGATTGCCTCTGAAACCGTCGTCACTTTAGGCGTCATTTTTATGACGATACTCGGCAGAACGTCCGAATTCTATGTAATCTCTGACTCAATCGCATTCCCACAGGATGGGATCTTAGGCAACAAGTTCCTGAGGGAACGAGCCGTTACTATAGATTACAAAAATAATTTTATTCAACAAGAGGATGAAAGAATTCCTTTTCTAAACTCAAATTCTATACTTCTTAAAGGAAGGAGCGTTACCCCTTGCTCTTTTCCAATCTCAAGTCACCAACAAGTCGGTTATGTGCCACGTCATACTCTAGCCGAAGGCATCTATTATGGGCAAGCAATCGTTACTAATAATAACGGGAAGGCATACATGCCTATCTTTAACACTTCCGAGGAAGAATTCATTTTCAATATCCCCGTTATTCAACTACAAGATTTTGACGTCTGTGAGCCAGACGTATCAGCTACTAACTCCGTTGGATTAGAAGAAACCCGAGGGAAATTCTCTAATGCCATCGACAATCCTATTTATTTTAATCAAGCATTGCCCCAATCTACTGAAAGAGCTACTGACGTTATAAACCTTCTTCGACTAGAACATCTGAACTCCGAGGAGTCAGCAAATATACAGTCTCTAGTATACAAGCACGCCGATAGATTTCATATTACTGGTGAACATCTTCAAGCTACTAATGCCGCGCAACACTATGTCCCTACTATTAATGAAGTACCAGTCCACACAAAACAATACAGGTTTCCCCCTGTACATAAAGAAGAGATCGATAAACAAGTAACCGAATTATTATCTTCAGATTTAATCGAAGCATCAACCTCACCTTATAATTCTCCACTTTGGATTGTTCCTAAAAAACCAGACTCTCTAGGAAACAAACGATGGCGAATGGTCATCGACTACCGTAATCTTAATGAAAAAACCATAGGAGACGCTTATCCTTTACCAAATATAACAGATATACTCGATCAACTCGGGTCTGCTAAATATTTCTCTGTATTAGACTTAGCGTCAGGATTTCATCAGATTCCTATGTCATCAAAAGATGCTCATAAGACTGCTTTTTCCACACCTTATGGACACTACCAGTTTAAAAGAATGCCGTTTGGATTAAAAAACGCACCCGCAACATTTCAAAGACTGATGGATAACGTGCTCTCTGGCTTACAAGGAAACGAATTATTCGTTTACATGGATGACATCGTTATATATGCAAGATCTCTAAAGGAACACGAAGTCAAATTCGAAAGATTAATGGAAAGATTGAGAACAGCAAACTTAAAGCTGCAACCGGATAAATGCGAATTCCTACGACAAGAAGTCATGTATTTAGGACATATAATCGGAGCTGACGGAGTCAGACCCGATCCTGCAAAAGTAAAAGCCATTATGAAATTTCCTACGCCAAGAAATCCCAAAAACATTAAGCAATTCTTAGGATTAGCTGGATATTATCGAAGATTCATACCGAATTTCTCCAAAACCGCCAAGCCATTAACAGATCTTTTGAAAAAGAATAAGAAATTTGAATGGAAAGAAAATCAAGCAGAAGCATTTAATAAATTACAGCATTCATTATGTTCCAAACCTATATTGCAATATCCGGATTTTAATCAACCTTTTATATTAACCACCGACGCTTCTGGATATGCCGTCGGAGGCGTACTTAGTCAAGGAGAAATTGGAAAAGATTTACCCATAGCTTATACTTCACGCGTTTTGAATACAGCAGAACAAAATTATTCTACGATTGAAAAAGAATGCCTTGCAATTATTTACTGTGTAAACCACTTTCGACCATATTTATATGGCAGAACTTTTACAATTATCACGGATCACAAGCCTTTAGTGTGGCTACATTCCATTAAGGACCCTTCTTCGCGATTATGGAAATGGCGGATGAAATTATCCGAATACCAATACGAAATAAAATATAAAAAAGGAACTTTAAATAATAACGCCGACGCATTATCTAGAAATCCTGCTGTCAACATAGCCGTACCTTTATTCATTGTTGACGAATATTCTTCCGATGAATCTATTTTCTCGCCTCAACCTCCAGGCATCTCTAGAAAACAGAAATTAAATCAAACGAATAAAAGAATCGTTCAAGCTACAAGAACCTCCACCCCCATACAGCAGCAAGAATTGGAAAACTCCAATATCGACTCTGAAAATCACGACGACAGTCAAGTTATCATCGAAGAAGTAACAGACTCCGACGGAAGTACTGAGTCCGATTATACTGAAATAATAGATTCGAATATTATACCTCATCAACCGAAACCTCCAGAGCCACCGCCATGGAGCCAAGCTCAAATACGAGAAGCACGAGAAAGCCTGTTAAAACAAAAGGATAACCATGTAATATTTCTTTACCAAGATGGTACTCCTTACGATAATGGAGCCAAACTATATCAAGAAGCTAACTTGCTTCCTAATTACGAAGAATTAACATTCGAAAGAGCCAGAATTCGTACAGTAGAATCCAACACGCTTATCGCTTTCCCTATAAAATTAAACAATCGTATTTTAATAGAAGCTCAAAATCTTAAAAACTGTTTGAAATCTTTAGTAGACGTCATTACCGAACTCGATCTATCATCTTTCAGTCTTAGCAAAACCGACCGTTTCGACGATTTGCCATGGTCCTATATAATTAACCAGTTTAAAAAACATCTCCAAGAACTACCTATCAAAATTACTATATGCCTAAATCTTATACAAACCCCCGAAATGGAACAACGACTCTCTCTCATTTTAGAAAACCATGCCTCTGCGTATGGCGGACATAAAGGAGTGACAAAAACATATAACCGCCTCCGTTCTCGATATTGTTGGAAGACAATGAAGAAAGATATTCAAGATTTTATAAGGACTTGCCGTGAATGTCAGCTAAAGAAATTAACTAGAGTTAAAACAAAGCAACCAATGGTTATTACTGATACGCCTGGAATGGCTTTCGACAAGGTTTCATTAGATATTATGGGACCTCTGCCCATCACGGATAACAATCATCAATACATATTAACCATGCAAGATTTACTAACGAAATATTCCGTGGCATCACCTCTACAAGAAGCCACATCTTTAACAATAGCTGACGCTTTTACCAAGGAATTTATTTGCATATACGGAGCCCCTCGTGCCATATTAACGGACCAGGGAACTAACTTTTTATCAGCTCTAATGAGACAATTAACGAAGAAGTTTGGCATACAACATTTTAAGACCACAGCTTATCACCCTCAGTCAAATGGATCACTAGAACGCTCACATCATGTACTAACGGAGTATCTAAAGACACAAATAAATAGAGAAGCTAACTGGGACGAGTATATTAAACTCGCAATGTTCTCATACAACACTAGCGTACACGAAGGAACTAGATATTCACCCTACGAATTGGTTTTCGGGCGAATAGCTCGACTACCCTCTGCACATCCCATCATCGAAGAAAATACTGAACCTACTTACCATGAATATATCACGAACCTCTTTAATAAAATAAGAGATCTGCAAGCTCAAGCTCATTTAAATCTAGTACAAGCTAAAGAGAGAAGCAAGAGATATTATGATCGAAATATAAACCCTCGAGCTCTTGAACAAGGAACGTTAGTTTATTTATTAAAAGAACCGCGTAAAGGAAAATTCGCCGACCAGTATACGGGTCCCCATGAGGTACTTGAATTATTACCTCCCAGCAACGTCAAACTCAAAATCGGAAATCAAACTCGAATTGTCCACGTCGACAAAGTAAAGCTCGCACATTCTAAACCCGGATGAAACATTAATGATAATTTCTCTTTTTATTTCAGATGCTTTGGCACCGACAGCCGATTCGGCCGCAGCCAAATACCCAGCAGGTACATCGAATCAGGGATTCATTCCCATTCGCTCACTGCACTCATGTCCACGGGGCAATCTGCCTCGAGGATGACACTAACTTTTGTGACCGGTGTTACGATCAAACTCACACCGCGATAATCCGGGCAAATTACCAGAAAATTCATAGACATTTTTTCGTAAATAGTCATCTAGTTAAAGAAGAATACTGCATAACTTGCGGTATAGTGGTAATAGAAACTCAAGATATAATTAATTGCATTCCCTGTGTCGCAACAGCTACTAAATTACTACAAACATTAGAAGAGACTTCGACCCATACCGATTATACGTACCCTCTAGTCGTAAATGTCTACGACAGAACCCCTGTGCTATAAGACATATCGAAAGAATGTCCGGTGTCTTTTGTTGTGCGATAACTCAAGGATACCGAGATCCATACTTCAATACATACTTCTGTGAGCCCTGCTATATCGAGATACAATTATCTCTGCTAATTACTCAGCTTCCTCAATTCTTTGTTCACTATTTCTTCATTGGACCATTCCACGTGGAATACCGTTGCGCCAACTGCTTACGAAACCTAACCACTCTGAGCCCTATACATCAATGTTCTATTTGCATCAGAGATCTTACTGAAATACTATCTATATACTTCCTTTCTACTATTTGTGATGTCTCGACAAATACCTAATGCCGCATGTATAAAATTACACGGGTATCTCCACATCCATAACCATAACCATTATTGTTGTCCTTGCTACTGTTTACTCTATACTCCTATTACCCAACGACTCTACCTACCCATAAATTCCCACATAATATCCATTGCACCCCATGCAATACAGACACTCTGTGCTCATTGCTACAGACCTATATCTATCATAAGGCCTTTAGCCACTTGCCCCACTTGCATAAGAAATATAGCTAGAATATTTCGGGATACACAACCTCCAACCGTTTCCATAAGTGAAGAAAGAACCCCCGAATCGTAAGAACATGCAATCCGAAATTAACACAGATACGTTGGCTCATGTAGTACATGAGGAATGGAACGGATATCTTTGCCAGAAAGAAAATTTATATTTTTGCCGTACGTGCAAAGATCGCGACATCTGTACCCATCGTCTTGTTCAAATCAAATACCACAGTATATCTCAATTCTGCCCTTTGAACGATTTTCGCGAATTCGAATGTTGCATATGCACGACGAAAGTATGCCGTATAACTCCTATTACCACCTGCACTGAGCAGTGTTTTCTAAATTATATACAGGAGGAACGCGAACGCGAAAACAGTGACAAAGAAAATAGAGAACAAAATTAAATCCAGGAATCAAAATCCCATCACCGCGATGGAAATTCCAAGCAGCACCACTTGTAATCATTTGATTCATGGCCTCCTAGATCATTTTCCAAAAATCCATGAGGCAAAATGTAAAAAGATCATATTTTATAAAAGACTTGTAGAATCTCGTGTAATACGCATGTGCTGTTCTTGTCATAGACTCAGCCGACTCAGAGGCCAAGCCTCCTTAACAGTCTGCCATTGGATTACCTCTGGCAATCTTAACTTCGCTGCATGCGAATTCTGCAATACTACTCTTGAAACTACTCGCTCTATCTTTAACTGTTCCGAATGCGTCTATACTTATCTCGAAAGAGCCATAATTGAAAGAAAACGTGGGAGGAACATAAATGACATAAATGCCTTCGCCTATTGCAGAACACATAATCAGGGTCAAATTTCCTGAATTCAAAGATGTGTCTACCAATTAAGGCCAAGACACCAGTTCACCCACTGCTCGACAATACTTTGTTCAATAGTTTAAACATAAGATGTACCATAACTTTAACACACGATGTCATGGGTTCCGAAGACCCTTACATAATTTGCGCCAAATGTTATAAGCCACGAATTTATAATAAGGTCTTAACGCAATATCTACATGCATTCCATTTCGGAAATGTGCCAAAAATCGCCTGTCGGATATGCGGAGGGAAATGCTATCAAAATAGACCACTTATAGAATGCTCAACTTGTACTCGCGCATATTACCAATTCCTCCAACACGTATCTGGAGAGGAAGAAAATTGTAAACGATTAGTAGCTCTAATAGTAAATTCACAAACTCTGAGAATCGAATATAGCGTTCCTGAAGCAAATCTTGACTTAGAAACTAGAGACGATCTAGTAAATCGCATAGAATCACTATAAGAGTCTTAACATTAATATTAAAGCATGCATAATGCTTACCTCCATTTGAATAAGCCTTTATTATATACACTCATATATACCATATTTAGAGAAAAAAACGGATCAGTCGTATATAATTGTATAACAAATACATATTAATTACTTTGGTGGCAGCGTACATATTTAAAAATAATATAATTAACCATTTAGAGTATATACGTGTATGACTCGGGAAAAATAGAATAATAGTAATGAAAAATTAATATATATATATATATATATTAATACAAATAAAATATTTTGGTGGCAGCTAATTTAAAGAAATAATCCCACCACGATAAAAAAATAATATATATATATCCCACCGCAAATACATATATACATATAAAACTAAATAACTTTAGTGGGAAATCTAACGCTTAAGGAAAAATAATAAAATTTTAGTGGCAGCGGTGTATTATGTTAAAACAATAATCTCACCGCAAATGAATACACATATATATTCCATATACTCTAGCAGTAATCATAAGTACTAGTTATTACTCATGTAATCATATAATTTTAAGAATACATATATACATATATCTTATGCCAGGGAACATTATTTCAGACATAATGACGTCCCTTATCCTAATAATCTTGCTAAGTGAAGCATCCGCTTTAATTGGATTCGATTGCGGAGGACAAAACCTCAACGTCACTACAGTCTCTCTTCTTGACGTTGGCGAATGTGACTTAAAAATTCGAAAGCCAAATACATCTAGTGTCCATATCCAATTGTTACAACTATCTGACTACAGTCATACTGAAGTTATTCAGTGCAAGATCGAAATTTCAAGAACTATTTTCCATTGCGGAATGCACTCACACATCTCAGCCGTTCACAACGGAAAAGCCGACTATGTCCATGAAACCGGACATTCCCAGTGCTTGCGTATGTTTCAAGACGGAAGTATGACACTCGCCGAATACGTTTTAATCCTTGGGATCAAGGTTAATCAAACGACGTACCGAAGTGTCACCCTTAGGGGACGATTGCAAGTCGATGGATATTGTAAAGGAGCGCAATATTCCGACCCATATGGAACCTGGGACAATGTAGTTGTCCAAGCCGCTGTAAAAATTACTTTGAAATCAGCCTACGTACCAGTGCAAATAAATACTGGAAAAATTAAATTAAGATCAGGAACGGTATGCAATCTTGCTGCCGGTTCTTGTCTAGACGCCGACGATGGATATACTTACTGGAAACCCGTGCCTACGGATACATGTAATTTTCAACGATACGATGTCCTTTATGAAGGACCAGCAAACAAGATCTTCGAAGACAGCTCTCACTCCGATTCTCCAGTAATATACAGCCTAGTAACTCAAGAAATTACCTTTGCTCTTATGAAGACTAAGGAACTTCCCCTGTGTGGATACACACTGCTATGCACGGAACATCCGAAACTATTCATCCTAGAAGTAAAACCAGGAAATACGTTCGCGAAACAAGGAACCATCGCCGTTAATAATTTAGACATCTTTACATATATGAATTCCAAATTCGTATACATCGAAAAACACGTCAAACAGCAAATGACATCCCTATATAATAACGTCATTTCTCAAAAATGCGAACTAGAAAGACAAGTAATAACAAATGCTTTATCTTTCGCCGCTCTCCAACCAGATGAATTCGCCTACCGGCTGATGAAAGGCCCTGGATACATGGCCGTCACTGCAGGAGAAGCCGTCCACATAGTTAAATGTATTCCTGTGGAAGCAATGGCAAGAAGAACTGAAAAATGCTATACCGAACTCCCTGTTACTATAAGAAATAATACTTTCTTCTTAACACCTAAATCTAGAATTATCACGGAGCTCGGAAATGAACGAGAGTGCAGCATGGAACTACCCACCTTATACCGTATAGAGGATACCTGGATACAGCTTACACCTACGATTCAAGTCCGACAAGTATCGCCTGAACAATTTAAGCCTATGGCCTCTTTAACATGGAAGTATCTCACTCCCGGACCACTAGCCGTGAGTGGAATCTACTCCGAAGTCGATCTAAAAAAGTTAAGAGACCACATTATGTTTCCTGCCGAGAAACCAGCATTATTGAACACTGTAGCTCGAGGACTAACGGGCCGCAGCGTCAATACTGACGGAATATCAGTGTATAATTTACTTAATGAAGATTCTTTAAACAAAATAGTCGAGAGCACCGCCTCTCGAATCTGGAGAGGATTCGTTAACTTCGGATCTGCGACCGCTGGACTCGTTGGAATATTCATGATCATTCGTATAATCAAATTATTAATCGATACTATAATCCATGGTTATGCCTTGCATACAGTGTATGGTTGTAGCCTACATCTATTAGGAGCCGTATGGAGCTCCCTCGCAAATCTGCTGCTCCATCTGGCGAAGGAACCCCCTTCCCGGAGATCAAAGGAAACTAACGGACACCAATCGGACAACGACGGAAGTAATGTCACAATCAATCCCACCACGGAAGCAAACGCACCTCCAGAAATAATCACACAGCAACCTCGACCAGTTAAACCGCCGAGGACATCAAAAGCTGGCAACGCAGAAAACGCCGAAGAGGTGAATATTCAAAATCCTTACACTAACCTAAAGAATCGCTTGAACACAATAGATGAGAATATCTAACTCCCTCAAACAAAATCCTCTGAAAACTATCGGATTTTGTCTTCATTAGGGGGGAGGTGTTACGTCCCGCAACAAAATTTTTATTTTTATTTAAACACGCAAAAATTGCCTCTATAATATTTAAACTGTAATTCCACCGACGAACATATAAATCTTAATCCCACCGAGTAACATATTATTGTTAATATAAATTAATATTGTTAACTAAAATTCCATCACGCTATCTATTGTCACCAATATTTCTTATTATAAAATCTCACCGCGCAATGTAACATCACCAATACTTATAGTACATTAATATCATTCCGCCGCGCGATATAATATTGTCAATATCTCCGAAAATAATCTTTCTTTGTTAAGAAGCTAGCTATACATAACATAACCTCACTTAGGAATGATAGAAATAATTTTAAGTATTTGCCCACATATAGTATCATCCGCATAAAAATTACCTACTTTACCGGCAATAGGCAAAATCACCCACACAAAAGTTACCGACAGTCGATAAAATAAATTCCTACTTTACCGACAGAGTAAAAGTTACCGACAGAAAAATTACCGACGGAAGGTAAAATAAATTCCTACTTTACCGACAGAGTAAAAGTTACCGACAGAAAAATTGCCGACGGTCGATAAGGAAGTTCTCTACCTTACCGACAGAGCAAAAGTTACCGACAGAAAAATTACCGACGGTCGATAAGGAAGTTTTCTACCTTACCGACAGAGTAAAAGTTACCGACAGAAAAATTACCGACGGTCGATAAGGAAGTTCTCTACCTTACCGACAGAGCAAAAGTTACCGACAGAAAAATTACCGACGGTTGATAAGGAAGTTTTCTACCTTACCGACCGAGCAAAATTTACCGACAGAAAAATTACCGACCCATGATAACACAGTTACCGACGTTACCGACTGAGGATAAAGTCATTTCCTACCTTACCGACAGTGAATACTGTCCGTACCCACATTACCGACAGAGGGCAGCGCCATCTCTGGTGTAGCGATGATACTAACTTTACCGACATATAAGAGAATACCTCTTTCATTAATATGTAATCCTGATACACAAGAAATTTTACAAATCAAAAACCAAAAGACTTTATATACATATATATATATTTTTGAACATGTCTCGGCACCGACTACACGTATATCTAATTATTTCGGGGCCTAAATTATATCAAAAATCATTGATTCCAGATTAACTCGAAAAATACTATAAATAAAAATCTTATGACAATTTTCCCTTAAGGAGCATAAAAAGTCAGACCGACACATGTATACATAATTATGAAAACTCCAATACTACTAATTTTATAAACGAAGTTTTAAAATATAATTTTCCGTATGCGATATTATGAGTCATCATCACATTCCAAACTAAGACTATGGAATATTCCGCTCGAATATTATTGCACAACATTACGCAACATGATGAAATAATTAATTATCATTAAGTAACAAATGAATTTATTGTTATTAAGCGTATGCAATAACCTCCATTTATATATTAATCCACAAAAAATCCGTTCAAGAGAACATTGCGCAACATAACGAAATAATTAACTTATTGTTAAACATTAATATTAAGTACATGCAATAATTTTTATTCAAGAACATAATAGATATAAATATTAAAAATAAAAGCAAGGAATAAAAATTGTTGCACCATTTATTGAAATAATATATAGTCTTTATATACTTATATCCCACCGCATAATCATAAATACTTATGTTAAAATAATTGTAATTATAATAATTATGATGTCAGAATTTATTAACAATATTTAAAGGCATTTTCCATAATAATACATAGAGACAAAAATGAACTTTCGAACGGAGCATGCTAGAAACTCCGTTGACATTTCTACAGCTAGAGCTTAAAAAACTACATTAGAAAATATATGCATATAAACTGCAAAGAAATTCTGATGGTCTAATAATTATTATAAAACTTATGTGTCAAAATACAATGCAACCAGTATAGCCGATTCTATACTGACCGCTCCGTCACCCCCACTACAATTCTGAAGAGTCCCACCATCTACAAATTAAACTACGCCCAATTCCTGCGGCAACGCCCAGCAGCGCGCGCATCTTCCCCACGCTCATGCCAGCGGCGCGCGCAACCAGCCCGGAGAAGGGAACCAATGAGCGACCGCGCCGCCCACGCCGAGGCGCGCGCATCTTCCGAGGCGTGCGCATCCGTCACGTCAGCGGGAGCCAATCCCAAATCATTGTGCAACAATCACGTCAGAGAAAACCAATCACCCGTTGACAACGCGGCACATCCCTCGAGGCGGACGCATCTTTCGAGGCGCGCGCAGCCAGAAGCAGAGGAGGGAACCAATCACTGCTCGACTCCCTCCACGGAGAAGCGCATCTCCTACTATTGGGACCGTGTGCAAAACTGGGACTGACGACTATATAAACCCGTGCAGAGCGGTCCTCCTCGCATTTTGCCCAACGATCTACTACAGTTACCAACTACTGGCATTTGGCCCAACGATATTTACAGTGTTAACTTGGCATTTTGCCCAACGATCTACTACAGTTACCAACTACTGGCATTTGGCCCAACGATATTCACAGTGTTAATACTTATATGTCTGAGATTTTGTACGTGTATTCAGTTAATAAATTCAGTGACTATTGAACATTGAGTTTCTCAATCAAACTCCTGGACTGCAACCTCCATCCCAAACTGTCACTGAGGTAGACGGTATCCAGCAGAAGGAAGCAGCATCCACTCATCCGCCTAGTGAAGGGAAGCAGCCTTCACACACTAGGACATTTCAGACACTGGTAAATATCCGGCCACTTGTCATTAATCTAACCTTTAATTTCTACTAACAACTAAATTCAGTGAAACAGTGCGCGACAATTCGGGAACCTTACCTTTGATTTCCCGTATCCCTTAATCCAATTATTCAACTTAGTAAATATCATTTCCAATTGGAAAATTTATCTGGGACTTATCTCTTTGATAAGACGACACGATAGACAGTGAGCGAGTGCGAAACTGCAGCGGCAGGTCGAACCCAAGTCTGGCTCGGTGGAAAAATAATTATCTTGAGGAATTTATTCCCATGATAGAGGTTGTTTCTCAACCTAGAGCTGGTGAGGCAATAGAAAAAATAAGCGGCCTCCTGTCAATCGACGTTTGAGTAGGCGAAAATACAGTTTTCGATTAATAGGCAATTATCTTGAGGGATTTATCCCAATGATAGAAGTTGACCTTTTGATCTTGGATTGAATTTAGCCTTAACTTCAAAATACGAGATACATCCCAGGATTTAGAGACAATACACTGGCTTAGTTTATAACAATTTGAATCATTATCACTACTTGCAATTATAACCTAACCTTACGAGGTTAATACTAAGCCAGCCGTATGATAGGTGGATACCTTGTCAGCGTATCCAAACTCCTGATTTTTCCTCGAATCCTCTTTCGATTTTCAGAGAATCAAAATAAAATAAGAATTTATTTGAAATCAAGATAACACATTAACATTTCAAACAAATAAATTCTCGATAATCCTAATTTACCATCAGTTGGTAATTTTTCCAATAGTCATCAATCAAAACTTACCATCGGTCGATAACTTACCATCGGTCGATAACTTACCATCGGTCGATAACTTACCATCGGTCGATAACTTACCATCAGTCGATAACTTACCATCGGTCGGTAAAACAGAAAGTGATGTTAACCATCGGTCGGTAAAACAGAAATCTAACTTACCATCGGTCGGTAAAACAGAAAGTGACGCTAACCATCGGTCGGTAAAACAGAAACCTAACTCACCATCGGTCGGTAAAACAGAAATCTACATTACCGACGGTCGGTAATTTTCGAGAGTCAAAGTTTACCATAGATCGATAATTTATAGTACTAATACAATTTATTCTTCTCAGACTATACTTTATCAGCAATTTCAACCGCTTCTTTGAATTTCAACGATCACCTCACTCGAAGGATTTTCGAATAACCTCAATTTAATTAATTAATAAATACCACCATTTATCCAGCTTGTAAAAGATAGAAGAAAATAAGAAAGGAAATAAATAAAGAAAGAAAATAAATAAAGATTTTGCTTACAAATACATATATTTATTCTCACTCCCTCCTGAATCCTCTCTATAAGCACAATAGACCTTCAATCTCTCGGCGTCCCAGGGTATAGCCGGCCTAGCAGGTTGCCCTAAAACAAATTGAGAGATTAATTGCGTCCAACTGGGAAAGTAAGACTTCCAGACCAGTCCTGAGGAACTGGGGACGTAACATATGCAAACGATTACCAATTATATTGAGAGGATTAATTCAAGGCTCATGAATCTAGAGACCTCGCAAAGAGAAGAAAGATATGTTCCACATGAAGAACGAACATTTTCTCAACCGACATCCCAACATTTTGATATCGCGGACCAACCATCTCCGATACGCCTTAAGGATGCTATCGACACAATACCTAAATTTGACGGCCATAAAATGTCCGTTTTCCACTTCAGTAAAATTTGCGAACGTGCTCTCGATTTAATACCCGCATATCATGAATATCATTTAGTGCAGCTTATTATTAATAAACTGCAGGGACATGCATATTCTGCCATAGAAGGGGTAGAATGTCACACCGTTTTCGAGCTAACGAAACGACTAAAATTAATTTTTGGACCAAATAAATCCGTCGACCAATACCGAGGAGAACTAGCTAATATATACATGAAACAAAATGAAAATATTTTTGATTATATAAGCAGAGTGCAAGAACTACGTACCGCAATAATAGATGGAGAATCTGATTTATCCGGAAACATAGGAGAACGAAGAAAGGACGCCATCGAAGCAACCACTATGAACAGCTTTATCAACGGACTTCCATCTGACCTATTAGTACGCGTAAAACTCGAACATCCGAGGACCTTCGAGGAAAGCATTAGCACAGCCATACAATTATCCAAAACTATCGAAGCTGAAAACATTCGGAAGCGCACTCTCTTCCGCCCAAATTTTCAACCCCGTGCTGACCTCCCCAATAACGTCAGCAATGCAGCTCGCCAAAATCCTATGAACAACACTAACAACCGTTATCAACCCAGTAATGGACATGCAACCTCACAACCACCCTTCCCCGCATCTCCAGTTAAATTAATTGCTGGACAGCCTCAACAAAGTTATCAGACCAAAATCTGTCGCTATTGTAAAACTCCTGGACATCTTATAGAAGAATGTCGGAAGTTAGCTTACAGAAGAGCTCAAGAAGGGAACCAACAACCCGGTACTTCGGGAAACGCGCAAGGCGTTCCGATGAGAACCGACGTCCGCCGGAACGACCCGCAACCAGGACGTCCGACTTACCACATTCAAAAGAAAGTCAACATAATAACACCACAGGAAACTCCCGCACAAACTTCCGAATCTGCCAAATAAATGACAGACAACAATCTACGGAATTGCCCACAGTAACGTTATCCTCTCCAGATCTAATAGCAGATTGCAAA
The DNA here is from genome assembly GCF_025532165.1 of Camponotus vicinus. Lineage (NCBI taxonomy): Eukaryota > Metazoa > Arthropoda > Insecta > Hymenoptera > Formicidae > Camponotus > Camponotus vicinus. The sequence goes on from NW_028141946.1 coordinate 11,783,383, forward strand.
TTTATGATTGATTCTGGATCTGGACTAAACCTTATTAAACAAAAATGTTTAAATCCAAACGTTACTCTCGACAAAACTAATCCTTTATGTCTGCAAGGAATAGCTTCTGAAACTATCGTTACACTAGGAGCTGTTTCCCTATCTGTACTTGGAAAACTATCTGAATTCTATGTCATATCTGATTCAATAGGATTCTTACAAGATGGAATATTAGGCAACAAGTTCCTGAAGGAACGAGCTGTTATAGTCAACTATAGAGACAACTTTATACAGTATGAAGATATGAGAATTCCATTCTCAAACTCAAGTACAATATGTCTTAAAGAAAGAACTGTCACTCCCTGTTCTTTTCATATTACCAATCCAGAAAAACAAATCGGATATGTACCTCGTCATACCCTTGCCGAGGGCATATACTTCGGGGAAGCTATCGTCACCAATAATAATGGAAAAGTCCATATGCCTATATTCAATACTTCCGAGGAAGAATTGACCCTTAATATTCCATTCATAGAATTGCAAGATTATGATACTCATGAAATAACAGAGAATCCCACGGGAACCCAAGGGCTTCCCAGAGGATTAATCAGAACTTTTAACTCCAACAATCTCGCTGGACTAGACGAACCCCGAGTGGAATTCGTCAAAGCCATAGATAATCCCATTTACTTTAACCAGGCATTATCAACACCAACAGATAGAACTGTTGATGTCATAAACCTTCTACGCCTCGAACATCTGAATTCCGAGGAATCAGAAAATGTTCGACTACTAGTTTTCAAACACTCCGACAGATTTCACCTTCCCGGTGAACATCTCCAAGCGACAAACGCCGCTCAGCATTCTATTCCTACTATTAATGAAATGCCTGTCCACACGAAACAATATAGATTTCCTCCTGTACATAAGGAAGAAATTAATAAACAAGTAAATGAATTATTATCTTCTGATTTAATAAGACCTTCTACTTCCCCTTATAACTCTCCTTTATGGATAGTTCCGAAAAAGCCAGATTCCCTAGGGAATAAAAGATGGCGAATGGTTATCGATTATCGAAACCTCAATGAAAAAACAATAGGCGATGCCTATCCTCTTCCAAATATAACGGATATATTAGATCAACTTGGATCTGCAAAATATTTTTCAGTACTGGACTTAGCCTCCGGTTTCCACCAAATACCCATGGCATCAAAAGATGCTCATAAAACTGCTTTTTCTACACCTTACGGACATTACCAATTCAAACGAATGCCATTTGGATTAAAAAATGCTCCTGCAACGTTTCAAAGATTGATGGATAACGTTCTATCCGGACTTCAGGGAAATGAATTATTCGTCTACATGGATGATATTGTCGTATATGCACGATCATTGCAAGAACACGAAAGCAAGTTCGAAAAATTAATGCAGAGATTAAGAGCTGCAAATTTAAAATTACAACCAGATAAATGCGAATTCTTACGACGTGAAGTTATGTATCTAGGACATATAATTGGGTCTGACGGAGTCAAACCTGACCCCGCTAAGATAAAGGCTATAATGAATTTTCCTACTCCGAAGAATCCGAAAAACATCAAACAATTCCTAGGACTAGCCGGATATTATAGAAGATTTATTCCAAATTTTTCCAAAGTCGCAAAACCATTAACTGATCTCTTAAAAAAGGATAAGAAGTTCGATTGGCAGGACAAACAAGCAGAAGCATTTGATATTCTAAGGAATTCACTATGCTCTGAGCCTATTTTACAATATCCCGACTTTACTAATCCATTCATTCTAACCACCGATGCATCTGGATATGCGGTCGGAGGAGTGCTCAGTCAAGGAATAATAGGGAAAGATCTACCCGTTGCCTACACATCTCGAATTCTAAATTCCGCTGAACAAAATTATTCTACAATAGAGAAAGAATGTTTAGCTATCATTTATTGCGTAAATCATTTTAGACCCTATTTATACGGAAGGATATTCACTATAGTAACTGACCATAAACCATTAGTGTGGCTACACTCCATCAAGGACCCTTCCTCAAGATTATGGAAGTGGAGAATGAAACTCTCTGAATATCAGTATGAAATACAATATAAAAAGGGAACTCTAAATTATAACGCTGATGCCTTATCCAGAAATCCACCCGTCGACGTGGCTATTCCGTTATTCCTCATTGATGAAGGAGAATATTCATCCGACGAATCCATATTTTCGTATAGACCTCAAAGGCCAAAGGCAAAATCTAGTACACCTGAAGGTCAGAATGCAGGACCTAATCAGGAAGACATGGGAAACTATCAAAAAACCGCCGAGACTTCGGCCCCCGTAGAGCGTCAACCAGCAGAAGATTATCAAAATTATTCTGTCGAACAAGAAAATAACAATTATGGAGTCACAATCGAAGAAGTTACTGACTCTGAAGACAGCGATGATACGGATTATACTGAAATAATAGAATCCGACATTGTACCGTATCAGTCAAACCCACAACAACTGAATCCACCAGCTCTTCCACCATGGAGTCGAGCCTTAGTGCGAGAAGTTAGAGAGGATTTACTCCAACAGAAAGATAATCATACAATATTTATTTACCAGAACGGGACAGCTTATGACAATGGCGCAAAATCATATCAAGAAGCCAATTTACTCCCCAAATATGAAGGATTGGCATTCGAAAGGGCCAGGGTATGTACTGTAAAAGGAAACACGTTAATTGCCCTCCCCATCAAATACGACTATCATACCCTTATAGAAGCCCAGAATCTTAAAAACTGTCTACACTCTTTAGTGGATGTCATTACTGAACTTGGACTCTCTTCCATAAGTCTTAGTAAGACCGAACGCTTCGACGACCTTCCATGGTCATACATCCTTAACCAACTCAAAAGATATCTACAGGAATTACCCATTAATATAACGATATGCTTAAATTTAATTCAAACGCCTGAAATCGAAAAACGTCAATCTCTAATTTTGGAAAATCATGCCTCAGCTCATGGAGGACATAAAGGTGTAACGAAGACCTATAACCGCCTTAGATCTCGTTACTGCTGGAAAACAATGAAAAAGGATATTCAAGAATTCATTAGAACCTGTCGGGAGTGTCAATTAAAGAAACTAACTAGAGTAAAAACCAAGCAACCCATGGTTATAACGGATACTCCAGGGGCTGCTTTTGATAAAGTATCCCTGGATATTATGGGACCTCTTCCCCTAACAGTAAGTAACAATCAGTATATACTGACCATGCAGGATTTGCTAACAAAATATTCTACTGCCGTGCCATTAAAGGAGGCCACATCGTTAACAATCGCAGACGCCTTCACTAAAGAATTCATCTGTATATACGGTACCCCTCGCGCAATATTAACCGATCAAGGGACAAATTTTTTATCCGCCTTAATGCGACAGTTAACAAGGAAATTTCGCATTCAACATTTTAGGACCACTGCCTATCATCCACAGTCTAATGGATCGCTTGAACGATCACATCATGTCTTAACAGAATATCTAAAAACTCAGGTTGATAAGGAGACAAATTGGGATGAATACATTAAACTTGCGATGTTCTCGTACAACACCAGTGTACATGAAGGCACGAGATACTCACCCTATGAGCTAGTATTTGGCCGAATAGCACGACTACCCTCTGCACACCCCATCATCGAAGAAAATATCGAACCCACATACCATGACTATATTGTTAATCTCTTTAACAAGATAAACGATTTACAAACGCAAGCTAAGCAAAACCTCACACTAGCTAAAGAACGGAGTAAGCGATACTATGATCGCAATTTGAATTTACAACAATTTGAGAAAGGAAACTTTGTCTTTTTATTAAAAGAGCCACGAAAAGGAAAACTTGCTGACCAGTATACCGGTCCTCACGAAATAATCGAACTTTTACCCCCAAGTAATGTTAAAATTAGAACAGGAAACCAAACCCGAATAGTACACACCAACAAGATCAAACTAGCACATCCCCAGCCGGGATGAGGTAATAATCAGAGTCCTTTGTTACAGATGCTTTGGCACAGAAGGCCCACACAGCCGAGATTGGACGCAACCATTTCAAATCGAATAGAGGAATCCTTCTTCTTCGGCCATTGTGTCCATATAACAGGAGCTCTTTGTCTCTTAGACGAAACGAACTTGTGTAAGGAGTGTTACGATAGACTCCGTACCAATATTATTAAGCAACAATACCGGCCCTTGCGGAGACACTTCTTTGTGAATAGTCACATCGTGCGTAATGATCACTGTTCAGCTTGTGGCACAACGGTCATCGAGACCAATTCTCTTGACAAGTGCATCTCCTGTACACTAACAGCGCACGAATTCTTAGAACTTCTACACAACACCTCGACTTCTATCAATAGTTGTAGTTACCCCTTAGTCTTAAACGTATACGACAGGACTCCTACGTTATAAGGGGATGCCATTTACCGGCACAGCCTGCTGTGTAGAATTCAGAGGATATCGGTATGATCCCTTGAACGTCTATCTATGTGAACTTTGCTATCACTACGTATTGTCTATTAGAGTACGATTGCCTCTAATATCTCTACACTTTCTCTCTCCGGGACCACGCCATATCGATCCTCATTGTGCACATTGCTTCCGAACACTTGTCACACAAAGACCTTTAGATCAGTGTCTCATCTGCATTCGAGGTATTGTTGAACTTATGTCCATATCCTATTTGCTTACACTGAACAATGCTTCATAATGTCCCAGCTTTCTCTTAATGCTGTATGCATCAAACTGCATGGTTATCTCAATCTAAATAATCACAACCACTATTGCTGTGCATGTTATTGTATGCTACATACTCCCTGTAACCAAAGGGTTTTCTTTCCAATAGACTCCCATATTATTTCTATCGCTCCACACCCGTATAGAACGATCTGTTCGTACTGTCAACGACCCATCACCATAATACGACCCCTACACACCTGCTCCACCTGTACTAGGAATATCGCTCAAATATTCCGAGAGACTCACCCAACCTTTCTCTCAATAAATGAAGAGATTCCCCCAACCTCCCAACCTTGAAGAATTGAAGAGTTAATATGCTATCGGATACATCTTCCGACACCCTGAACTGTACTGTGCACGAAGAATTCGATGGATATTACTCTCTGGAAAATGGCCTGTATTACTGCCCTATATGTAAAATACACGTGGATCATGAATTAGTCCACATAAATTATCACAGCATATCAGAAAATTTTCCTCATATTAGTCCTTCTAAATGCTGTCTATGTAATCGTAAAGTATCTCTCATAACTCCCATAATTGATTGCAGGCCGTGCTTCCTAAATTATCTGGAAGAAGAACGAAAAAGAGAATTTGCAAGAGCAAGGCAACATGAATAACGCAAACAATCTCTGTTGCAACCACCCAATCCATGAATTATTGTCCCACTTCCCCAACATGCATGAGGCAAAATGCAGAAAAGTAATTTTCTACAAAAGATATACCGGGAAAACTCGCACTCCTAGCCGCATGTGTTGCGCATGTTATAGACTTCGACAATTAAGAGTCAAGCCTGATTTAATTGTTTGCCACTGGGTAACTTCGGGAGATATAAATCTTGCTAAGTGTAATTACTGTCAATCCACCCTGGAAGCTGTTCGTCCCATCCTTCAATGCCAGGAATGCGTATATTCCTATTTTGAAAGAGCAATATTTGAAAAAAACCAGGGAAGGGACATAAGTAACCTAACTGCTTTTGCTTTTTGCAGGACTCACAGACAAGGCATATACACATAAAATGTGCCCGCTTTCCAAATTTAATAAGCGACCTGCTCACCCACTACTAGACTACTCCCTCTTCAACAGCCTTAATATAAATTGCGTGGTTATAATGACACATGATGTCCTAACCGCTAACAGTCCTCATCTTATATGTACGGATTGCTACAATCCTGCAACTTATAACAGGGTCTTGACGCAATACTCACACACATTCCAATATGGCAATGTGCCAACGAATCAGTGTGCTAATTGCGGGAGTAATTGTCATGAAATACGACCCCTTCTTGAATGCACTAAATGTTTTAAAGCCTATAGTCAATTTGTAGACATGATCGTTAAAAAGGGAGAAGAAAGAACTTACAGGCAAACTATAGGCCTGTCTGTAAATTCAATCACACTGAAGATAGATTATGGAGTGGCTGAAATAACGGTTGATCCTAATGATCCAGAAATTTTAGAAGAAAGATTATTAAATTAAACAATAAAAGAAAATGGATCATCTCAATCCTTGTTTCACCAATAAACTTAAATACTTTATCTATTACGAACTATACGTATATATATATATATATATCCATAATAAATATGTTAACAAACTGCATTTATAAGAAAAAAAAACAAAACAAAAACAAAAACAAAAATAAAAACTTTAAATAAAATATATATATATATATAAAAAATATATATATATAAAAAAAAAATATATATTTTTATGTATACGTATAACATAAAATTTCTTATATATATATATATTCTAAAATATATATATATATATATATATATATAATTATATATTCATATATAATTATCCTTTAATCGATTTACTATTAATAACTAGTAATAATAATCACTCATATTTACCATATAAATATATATATATACATACATATAATAATAACAATAAAAAGAAAAAAAAAACACAGTATAATGATAATAATATACATACAAATTTAGTTAGAATACCTCTCTATATGTATATACATATATACACATATACCCATGTTATATTATAATCACATTGAGCGACGCTACAAAGATACCTCTTGTGTATTCAAATACTTTCATAAGTAATTATAATTTAAATACACCTAAGATTCCATGTATAATTATGAATCAATTCTGCGACAATTATTCGTAATCAAACTTTCACGAACATTGTACCATCAATCATGTAACCACAAAATGTAATATAGACATCTACACGTACATCAAAATTGTAATCATTTCAGACCATCATGACGCCCCTAATCCTAGTAATCTTCTTAAGTAAAACTGCCGCCTTAATCGGATTTGATTGCGGAGGACAACACCTCAACGTAACAGCCGTCTCTCTCCTTGATGTTGGCGAATGCGATCTGAACATACGACAACCCAACACCACAGATGTTCATATTCAGCTACTACAACTATCCGACTACAGTTATACAGAAGTCATACAGTGCAAGGTTGAAATATCCCGAAATATATATCATTGTGGCATGCATTCACATATATCTGCTGTTCACAATGGAAGAGCCGATTATGTGCATGAGACTGGATACACTCAGTGCCTAAGGATGTTCCAAGACGGAACTATTTCTTTGGGAGACAACACCCTTGTCGCTGGCATAAAAGCAAATCAGACGACCTATCGAAGTATCACCTTGGTGGGCCGCGTACAAGTTGACGGATACTGCAAGGGATCCCAGTACAACGATCCATACGGAACATGGGACGACGTAGTCGTCCAAGCTGCTGTGAAAATATCACTAAAATCTTCCTACGTTCCCGTACAATTGAATACTGGAAGAATTAAATTAAAATCTGGAACTGTGTGTAAACTCGTTGACAGCTACTGTTTAGACGCTGACGACGGATACACCTACTGGAAACCTATGCCTACGGATACTTGTAATTTTCAACAATATGATGTCCTCTACGAAGGACCTGCAAACAAAATTTCTGAAGACATCTCCAAGACAGATACCTCAATCATCTATAGTCTTGTGACTCAGGAAATCACTTTCGCCCTTATGAAAACCAAGGAAATACCTCTATGTGGTTATACTCTCCTGTGCACGGAACACCCGAAATTATTCATTCTTGAAGCTAAACCTGGCAATACATTTGCTAGTCGGAAAACTATTCCTGTCAATAATCTTGACATCTTTACATACATGAACTCCAAGTTCGTGTATATAGAAAAACATGTCAAACAACAGATGACGTCTCTCTATAACAACGTCATTTCGCAAAAATGCGAGTTAGAAAGACAAGTAATTACTAATGCCTTATCTTTTGCTACACTCCAACCAGACGAATTTGCCTATCAGCTCATGAAAGGGCCAGGATACATGGCCGTTACAACAGGAGAAGCAGTACAAATAATTAAATGTATCCCTGTTGAAGTGATGGTAAGAAAAACTGGAGAGTGTTATACCGAACTTCCCATTTCTGTACGAAATCATTCCTTCTTCCTTACACCAAAGTCAAGAATTATCACCAAAATTGGCAACGAACGAGAATGCAGTTTAGAACTTCCTACTTTGTATCGAATCGAAGATACATGGGTGCAACTTACACCTAACATTCAAGTTAGACAACTGCCACCTCAACAGCTAAAACCCATGACTGCCTTAACCTGGAGATATCTCACACCGGGACCTTTGGCCGTAAGCGGAATATATTCTGATACAGATCTGGAGAAACTACGAAATCACATTATGTTCCCAGCCGAAAAGCCAGCTTTACTCAATGCCGTTGCTAGAGGACTAACTGGCCATTCCATGAACACTGAAGGAATCTCAGTGTACAACTTGCTGGATGAAAATTCTTTAAATAAAATTGTCGAAAGCACAGCCTCGCGAATCTGGAAGGGATTCATAAATTTTGGATCAGCAACCGCAGGACTCGTCGGAATCTTCATGATTATTCGCCTAGTAAAATTAGTCATTGACACAGTCATCCATGGATACGCTCTTCACACTGTGTATGGTTGCAGCCTTCATCTACTCGGAGCTTTATGGAGCTCCCTCGCAAATTTACTGCTCCATCTGGCACGGGAATCTTCTAGAAAATCTGGAGATGATAACCGAGACAACCAATCACCTGGCGGAGGAACAACCATGCAAACCTCCAACATTGATCCCACTGCACCTGCGGAAGTAATTACTCAACAACCCCCACCAGCCAAACCTCCAAGGACAATGAACCCTTGCCACGAAGAAATCACCAAAAACGTAAATATACCTATATCATATACAAACCTAAGAGACCGCTTAAACACCCTAGATGAAAATATTTAATCTCCCTAGTACAAAATCCTCCGAAAACAATCGGATTTTGTTCTTATTAGGGGGGAGGTGTTACGTCCCGCAACGAAAAATTTAAAATCTTATTTATAAAAATATAATCCCTACCTATTCTCTCATCCTATATAATCTTTGCGCGATACTATATATAATCACTATATATTTGCGCCATAATATTATATATAATCAATATATATATACATCAATTTAATAATAATCAGTTCTCATGTAGTCAAAATACTAGTAACCACCAGTACTAACCGAAAGCTGGACTTATACACATCTATCAATCAAGAAAAAGTAATAGGCTCTTTGAAACAGTCATTTATAATAATCTTAAAAGAATTTCAATATATATATATAATTATTATTTATGCAATTTTAATAAGACTGCAAAAGCCCACACAACCACCTTAAAATTGCTTATGAAACTTCATAAATCTATAGCAAAAATACTGAGTCTATATATATATATATACATATATATATATATTCATATCGCCATAATTACATATTAACATAATACATTGATTGATGTGGTATATAGCCAGAAAAATATTACAATGAATTAGCAGTACTGGTACTGGTCGTATATAATGATATTTATCTTAATAATTAACTTTACTAAGAAAAGAAATTTATTCGAAATTTTATTATCAAGAAAAACTCTCAGCAAATCACTCTAAATAATGTAACCGTCAAAAACACTTGCAACAAGACTTCGTATGAATCGGTATGCGAACAAATTCGTCGGTGACTGGCTTATAGCCTCTTGTGCGTTCCTTCACATTCTTCTGGTAAATTTGGCATGGGAAAATTTCCATAGCCATGAATCCCGAAACCTGAAAATATTATAACTAATTAGTATTTAGACAAATAAAGACATAAATCAATAAACAATGAAAAACATATATATATATAAAAGTTTAATTATTATCAAATAATAAATATATTTACTTTGATTATTTAATTATAAAATTAAAACGTAAAAACAGATGACCAGTAACGACTAAATAATAATCCTTTGTAAAATAACAAGCTTCTTTTAAAAAGGAAAATGATTTAAATAATTCTTAACGAATAAAATATAATTTGTTTCGAAGAATAGTATAAAGAATTTCATATCTTATATAATCTTTACTTGTAATTATATATAATCACTATAAATCCACTTTATATTATATGTAACCAATATATATAGATATTCACTCAATATTCATATTATTCCGTTATCACATATAACCAAAAAAGGATATCCCTATGCGTGTATATGCGCTTACTACAAAGGAAAAGGCATAAATCAAAATATTTTATCAAACGATACTCACCTAAATTCTATTAATAAATGATTTTGAGCCCATGCGTATCTTTTTAATAAACAGTATGTTCGGTTGTCATAAAAGAGATGCAGCGATTATAAATTTTGAAACCTGAAAATCAAATAATTAATTAATATTTTGTAATAAATATCTACAGTAAAAATGCTAACAAATGCTCCGAAAGTGAGCCACATAAAATATTAATACGAAAATTTATAAAGAATCATCAATAACAAAAGGAAAGTTATAAAGTTAACATTCTACGTACATATAAGAATATGAAACAATAAATAAATGTACCAAGTCAAACAAAAAATTAATGCCCATGAATAATAATTGTTACTAAAACAATACGCTCTAAAAATCAGTAATAATAATTAGTAATAAAATAATTAACAATATATATATATATTTTTTATATTCATGAGAAACAAAATTAATAAATTTTCCTTGAATAAATATTTTTCTAAACGTTATAATAAATCTTTACTGTACATTAATACCATTGGCCAAATATGTCTGTATAAAACTCTAATTATTATTGAATAACATTTAACTTTGACTATTTAATTACAAAATGTAAATGGCCAATAATCACCAAATAATAATCTTTTATAAAGTAACGAGCTTCTTTCAGAAATTAATGATTTAAACATTTCTTAATAAAATATAATTAATAAAATATATATATAAAATATAATTAATGAATAAAATATAATTAATCAAGCAAGAATTTCCTTTAAAAATCCTAGATTATTTTAATTTTTGGTCCTCGTTGAGTTCCCGTAAATATATATATATGTTCACTATCAGGAAGTAATTTTCCTCAGAGTCTTGATACCTGAAAAATATAATAAATGTATAAGAAAATCTACTATAGAAATTATTAAATAAACCATCCAAAATATAATACATACTTACACACTTTTTATGATCCTATATATATAATATTTATCCTCTTCCTAATAACGTAAGACAGCTTGTTATAAATAAGTAGCAAGAATTCCAAGTCCCAGCAACTGAAAATAATAATCAAATAATATTTGGCCGTATGAAAAATTAACTTAACAAAAATGTACTAACAAATCAATCTATACAAAAATCTATTATCATTATAAAAGTTTGATTGATCAAAATTACTATATTAAAAAGGTTTAATATTTTATAAATGTATATAATTATATAGGAATAAAAGAAATCAAATAGTAAAAGAAGTATAATAAATCAAATATTAATATATTAAATTTCAACAATAAATATATTAAATTAAATAATAATTACTAAACAATAACTAAATAATAAAGAAATGTCAAAAAATTATTATGAATAAAATTTTATACGTAACTCTTTGCTGCATGCAGAATAATAAGTCACCCTATAAACATAGCCTCCACTTGGTTGTCCACCGGGTGTCCCAATATTTTCATCACCTAACGAAAACGCTATACGGAAAAATAAAAATATATTTATTAATAAAATTCCTTAGAAATATATTTCAATAACAAACTACGAATATGCCTCCTCAAATATATAATTAACCGACTACATCTATCGAAATTTATACACGAGACCTCAATAGGTAGTAGTACGTGAAAGTGAGAGAGACCGCACTATCGGGTGACTCGCGCGAGTGAGAGAGACAGCGCTATACGTAATACCATATGTAAAAATTAATAAGAATTAAACCGCGAAACAAGCTCGGACAGACTTGTCACCCTCATTATTAGTATAAATACATATGTAGTTATTAATAAAAATTTAAAAGATAATGCATTAAAATACTAAAGGTACATAATATTATACATGAATACATATATTATATATATATATATATATAATATATATTTTATAAATATATGATATAATTAAATAAAACCTTTAATTCATTAATTAACTTATCAAAATAATAAACTTACCAAATAAACTTCCGAAATAATTCGCACAGATTCCTCAAAATCCTTTCAATGCTGCATATTCTTATATGGTTTAAGCCTGTCTGTTGTCCGTGAATAATCCATTGGTCCATATCCCTTCCAACATATATATATATATTATATATGCAACCTAGACAAATAAGAAAAATTCAAATAATAACACGTTTAAACTCTAAGCATAAGAACATAATAATTAATACATTATAAAAATCTCTTTTCATATACGTATATTCTATATAGTTATTCAAATAAAACTTCACTACATAATAATAAATTATATAAAATCTAATTTCTTATCCACCCATTATTGCCAAATAATACATATATTTTTCATTTTGATTATTAATTGCAAAATTTTATATACAATTAAAATATAATGAGTAAGCAATGATAACTAAATAATAAACCATTTTCATTATGTGAAAAGCTCAACATTAATTAATGTATGTATATATTTAATAAATGACCGAAAGTTGTCAAGTCAAGCGCATTCAAAATAATATTAAAATATTTCAAAATATCCAAAACTTATCCGCAATTAGAGGTGCATAGAGTTAATAAGTCATGGCCAGATGATCATATGTGAGTATTTTAATCCGCTCCGACAATAGTCTAATAAACGTTCTATATTGTCGATTAAAATACAGCCAAGCTATAAATGATATGCACCCTCGAATATCTTCTGTATAGAATGACGTTTTACAAAATATCTGAAAAATATAATAACTATATAAGACAAATATATTAAATTATTTAAATTATTAATAATTATAAATAATAAAGATTCTGATTTAATAAAACCAATAATGCAAAATAAAGTTCATAACTCTTCACTGTGTGCAGAATTATAAATCTATATAACTACTAAATAAAATTTGTTATAACAAAAATTTACACATATATAACACACATGAAATATAAAGTTTAAATAATAATAATACAGGGTAATAAATATACATATTAATAATAATAATGAATGTATGGTCTTGTAAAATTCATTATGCATGATTTTATTATTGAGACGAATAATAAGTCTCCTTATAAGAGCACAAGGCTAAGTCCAGCGTACCGTGTTATCTCCCCTATTACTTTGTTATCTCCCCTAATGTTTTCGACGTCCGTGCCGAGTCTTAATGCGAAAGGGACTCGCGAATATATAATGTATGAATATTATAAGGAGCGCTTTCTTATTGCAAGAGTAATAAGTTATTACGAAATTATAAATTATAAAAGAATATATATATATATTATATAATAAATTAATCCATATCATTAACTAACAAGATCCAACAGTAATACATTTTTTAGCAAACTTTCAAGCCTTCAAAAGGGAAATAACAATATGTATAATACATATTTAATTAATAAAATAATGAAGATAAAATTTTTAACAATTACATTTATTAACTTTTACAAACAATATATATAAGTATATATATATATATTCTATACAATTAACAAGTAAGGAATATATGAATAAATTATAACGAATGAAATTATTAAATCGATTTATAAAGCGTTATAAATTCACTCACCAAAAGATAAGCGACCCTCCGAGCTTCATCCGGTGCAGCTGCACATGAGCTCACTCAGCGATAAGATAAGGCCTGGCGCGACTGCCTGGCGCGACTGCCTGGCACGGCGAACACCTGCATCCGGTGATAAAACAGCTCGCCACATCCTTTGTTCTAAGAGCTGAATAATGAAAGAATAATTAATACACTTTTATATTATAATGTAACACAATTATTATTAACAACTATCTAGACCATGCACCTATATGCACATACATATATATATATATCATATAATTATTATATAGCAAATTGTAATTATAATGGTTTATAACACCAGAATTTGTTTATAACATTGTTAACTAGAACTATATAATTAATATAAAGAAAGTTAAAAATCAATTCTAAACGGAACATGCTAGAACGATCATTCACACTTCTATTGAAAGAGGTTGAGATTCTATATTAAAAAATATATGCATGCAAATTATTAAAATTCTGGTGACTAAAAACCTATTGTAAAAGCCTTACCTTTTGTAAAATGAATTAACGAGCTCGATGCATGGACAATACTGACAGCTCCGTCGTCCCCACTATCCCCACGCAAGAGCGCGGCCACTACGTCATAGCGCGCTCGAAGAAGAAGGACAGCTATAGCGGCAAGCGGCGGTCGAGCCGCCTACGCCCGGGAGCGCCGCATTCTCCTACCACTGCGGATAGCCGGCACGGAGTAGGGACCAGAGGGTACCTCAGGGAGCGCAGCTCAGTCTTCCGCGCATTTGACCAGGAGCTCTCTGAAGAACAAGAACAGTAGCAGTCACGAACCATTTAAAATCGAAATAAAGACTTAGTCTCAAAACATTATTCGACTTAAAAACTTAGTCGCGAGAGCTGTAAGACAGTAGTATACTTGAACAATAAAAGTGTTTTATTTGAACATCATCACGGTCTTCTGCCATTTATTTACTACCGGCCCCTTCGACTCTCCTGCCAAGGCATCACTGAGGTCGACAGTCCACAGCGGAGGTTCGACGAGCACTTCCAACCGCAGTACTTTTGGGTAAGTACTCGTTTTAATTATTCAATATTTTCCTTTTTTCATCTCTCGTGATCTGCAACCATCAACCGAATATTATTATTATTTTTGCATGACATATTGAAGAATTTTATTATACATAATAGTCGACAACTTACCTTCATACAATTCCAACGTCTTCTCCTTCCGATAACACGAGTACGTTGATTGCCTTTGAACGTTAAACGCTCAGTCTGTCTTTGGTTTTATCCACAAGAGTGAATCGTCGCCTTCGACTTGTCAATCGATGTGCATTGGGTAGTCTACTCTATCCCTCTGCCGTTTCCGCGAAGAATTTTCTCCAGGGAAATTTCTTTACGGACTCTGTGCCGCTGTGACGTGACGTCTTGCACATCGAAACTCGTCGTAGAGCATAGGACGCGCTCTTTAAGGACCGACTGACACATAGTATGATAACTCTGGTTTAGTATCATATATTAGAAGAATTATTTAATAATAATAAAACTAAACCAGTAGGTACGGTATCCATCTGATATTCAAACATTCCTACACCCCCTTCCTTACCACGTCACTGCATGTGAGGTAATTAACTAATAATTTTCTCTCATAATAAATGAGGAGTCGCGATTTCAGAATCTGTCCTGTCTCTTTCTCTAAACCGGTTACGAAACTTTAGATTTACGCGGTACATTCTTTTTTGACAGGTGACCCCTCGAAATTTCCATCGTAAGTATTAGATGCCGCGAAATAATTTCAAATTATCCTTTCAATAAAACAAATTTTAAAACTTAAATTATTTCGATAATAGATGGTTAGCGCCCGACGACCAGACCCAATAACTCGCCGCGAATTCCCTCTGCAAAACGCAGGCGTAACTCGCAGAGAACTAATCAGACAGCGGTTATTACGAGATCGCCCCTCTATCGCACGGCAATTATTTGTAGATAGGGATAATATCCCTTCTAGTATTTTACGCGCCGCCAACGATCGCGAAGATACTTTCTTTGATTTGTCCTTCGCTCCTTTGCCTCCTGAATTAAACCCCGAAACCAACAACGGCAACCCCCCAGCGATACCAGCAGGCGAAGAATCGAGCGAAGAAGAGGACCTTCCGCTGACAGACGAGGACTCTGATCATCTTAGCGATTGCCCAACAGTCGTGTACGATTTGGATAATCCAACGGTCAGAATTCCCCCAGCACTTCTCCTAGCTTTCGAGAGAAACGGAGAAATAAGAAGAACTCGAGACCAACAAGTCCAGACTGTGCCATCGCCAAGCCTTCCACAAACCCCTGATTCATTTTCAGGTTATTCTACCCCGAATTACTCTCCGGTCGCTCTTGGGGAGATAGACCCAGAACCGATAGACATCTCTCCAGTCGAAGAGAGCTTCGCGGATTTTGAAACTAACCAAATTTTAGATTACTTAGATAGTGAGGAGTTCTTGGGAACGGTAGACGACATATATCATTCATAGTTTAATTTCGCTAAAATTACCTTATAAACTAATGTAAAAAAACGAGGAAGGATAAAATAAATGAAAGAAAAAAATAGAAATTTATAACATAATAAATCTGCATATTTATTTGTCAACCCTAAAATACCTCCGAAAAGAAGCGTTCTATAGATCCTAATCTCTCGGCGTCCCAGGGTATAGCCGGCTTAGCAGGTTGCCCTGAAAAAGAAATAGAGAGATATAATATTGTTCGTCCCTGCACGGTGCGCCCTGCAGAATCGTTGAATAAACGATCGAATAGGACGTAACAATACGTTTAAGACTAAGGGGTAACTATAACTATTGATAGAAGTTGAGGTGTTGTGTAGAAGTTCTAAGAATTCGTGCGCTGTTAGTGTACAGGAGATGCACTTGTCAAGAGAATTGGTCTCGATGACCGTTGTGCCACAAGCTGAGCAATGGTCATTACGCACGATGTGACTATTCACAAAGAAGTGTCTCCGCAAGGGCCGGTATTGTTGCTTAATAATATTGGTACGGAGTCTATCGTAACACTCCTTACACAAGTTCGTTTCGTCTAAGAGACAAAGAGCTCCTGTTATATGGACACAATGGCCGAAGAAGAAGGATTCCTCTATTCGATTTGAAATGGTTGCGTCCAATCTCGGCTGTGTGGGCCTTCTGTGCCAAAGCATCTGTAACAAAGGACTCTGATTATTACCTCATCCCGGCTGGGGATGTGCTAATTTGATCTTGTTGGTGTGTACTATTCGGGTTTGGTTTCCTGTTCTAATTTTAACATTACTTGGTGGTGAAAGTTCGATTATTTCGTGAGGACCGGTATACTGGTCAGCAAGTTTTCCTTTTCGTGGCTCTTTTAATAAAAAGACATGGTTGCCTTTCTCAAATTGTTGTAAATTCAAATTGCGATCATAGTATCGCTTACTACGTTCTTTAGCTAGTGTGAGGTTTTGCTTAGCTTGCATTTGTAAATCGTTTATCTTGTTAAAGAGATTAACAATATAGTCACGGTATGTGGGTTCGATATTTTCTTCGATGATGGGGTGTGCAGAGGGTAGTCGTGCTATTCGGCCAAATACTAGCTCATAGGGTGAGTATCTCGTGCCTTCATGTACACTGGTGTTGTACGAGAACATCGCAAGTTTAATGTATTCATCCCAATTTGTCTCCTTATCAACCTGAGTTTTTAGATATTCTGTTAGGACATGATGTGATCGTTCAAGTGATCCATTAGACTGTGGATGATAGGCAGTGGTCCTAAAATGTTGAATGCGAAATTTCCTTGTTAACTGTCGCATTAAGGCGGATAAAAAATTTGTTCCTTGATCGGTTAATATTGCGCGAGGGGTACCGTATATACAGATAAATTCTTTAGTGAAGGCGTCTGCGATTGTTAACGATGTGGCCTCCTTTAATGGCACGGCGGTAGAATATTTTGTTAGTAAATCCTGCATGGTCAGTATGTACTGATTGTTACTCACTGTTAGGGGAAGAGGTCCCATAATATCCAGGGATACTTTATCAAAAGCAGCCCCTGGGGTATCCGTTATAACCATGGGTTGCTTGGTTTTTATTCTAGTTAGTTTCTTTATTTGACACTCCCGACAGGTTCTAATGAATTCCTGAATATCCTTTTTCATTGTTTTCCAGCAGTAACGAGATCTAAGGCGGTTATAGGTCTTCGTTACACCTTTATGTCCTCCATGAGCTGAGGCATGATTTTCCAAAATTAGAGATTGACGTTTTTCGATTTCAGGCGTTTGAATTAAATTTAAGCATATCGTTATATTAATGGGTAATTCCTGTAGATATCTTTTGAGTTGGTTAAGGATGTATGACCATGGAAGGTCGTCGAAGCGTTCGGTCTTACTAAGACTTATGGAAGAGAGTCCAAGTTCAGTAATGACATCCACTAAAGAGTGTAGACAGTTTTTAAGATTCTGGGCTTCTATAAGGGTATGATAGTCGTATTTGATGGGGAGGGCAATTAACGTGTTTCCTTTTACAGTACATACCCTGGCCCTTTCGAATGCCAATCCTTCATATTTGGGGAGTAAATTGGCTTCTTGATATGATTTTGCGCCATTGTCATAAGCTGTCCCGTTCTGGTAAATAAATATTGTGTGATTATCTTTCTGTTGGAGTAAATCCTCTCTAACTTCTCGCACTAAGGCTCGACTCCATGGTGGAAGAGCTGGTGGATTCAGTTGTTGTGGGTTTGACTGATACGGTACAATGTCGGATTCTATTATTTCAGTATAATCCGTATCGTCGCTTTCGTCAGAGTCAGTAACTTCCTCGATTGTGACTCCATAATTGTTATTTTCTTGTTCGACAGAATAATTTTGATAATCTTCTGCTGGTTGACGCTCTACGGGGGCCGAAGTCTCGGCGGTTTTTTGATAGTTTCCCATGTCTTCCTGATTAGGTCCTACATTCTGACCTTCAGGTGTACTAGATTTTCCCTTTGGCCTTTGAGGTCTATACGAAAATATGGATTCGTCGGATGAATATTCTCCTTCATCAATGAGGAATAACGGAATAGCCACGTCGACGGGTGGATTTCTGGATAAGGCATCAGCGTTATAATTTAGAGTTCCTTTTTTATATTGTATTTCATACTGATATTCAGAGAGTTTCATTCTCCACTTCCATAATCTTGAAGAAGGGTCCTTGATGGAGTGTAGCCACACTAATGGTTTATGGTCAGTTACTATCGTGAATATTCTTCCGTATAAATAGGGTCTAAAATGATTTACGCAATAAATGATAGCTAAACATTCTTTCTCTATTGTAGAATAATTTTGTTCGGCGGAATTTAGAATTCGAGACGTGTAGGCAACGGGTAGATCTTTCCCTATTATTCCTTGACTGAGCACTCCTCCGACCGCATATCCAGATGCATCGGTGGTTAGAATGAATGGATTAGTAAAGTCGGGATATTGTAAAATAGGCTCAGAGCATAGTGAATTCCTTAGAAAATCGAATGCTTCTGCTTGTTTGTCCTGCCAGTCGAATTTCTTATCCTTTTTTAAGAGATCAGTTAATGGTTTTGCGACTTTGGAAAAATTTGGAATAAATCTTCTATAATATCCGGCTAGTCCTAGGAATTGTTTGATGTTTTTCGGATTCTTCGGAGTAGGAAAATTCATTATAGCCTTTATCTTAGCGGGGTCAGGTTTGACTCCGTCAGATCCAATTATATGTCCTAGATACATAACTTCACGTCGTAAGAATTCGCATTTATCTGGTTGTAATTTTAAATTTGCAGCTCTCAATCTCTGCATTAATTTTTCGAACTTGCTTTCGTGTTCTTGCAATGATCGTGCATATACGACAATATCATCCATGTAGACAAATAATTCATTTCCCTGAAGTCCGGATAGAACGTTATCCATCAATCTTTGAAAACTTGCAGGAGCATTTTTTAATCCAAATGGCATTCGTTTGAATTGGTAATGTCCGTAAGGTGTAGAGAAAGCAGTTTTATGAGCATCTTTTGATGCCATGGGTATTTGGTGGAAACCGGAGGCTAAGTCCAGTACTGAAAAATATTTTGCAGATCCAAGTTGATCTAATATATCCGTTATATTTGGAAGAGGATAGGCATCGCCTATTGTTTTTTCATTGAGGTTTCGATAATCGATAACCATTCGCCACCTTTTATTCCCTAGGGAATCTGGCTTTTTCGGAACTATCCATAAAGGAGAGTTATAAGGGGAAGTTGAAGGTCTTATTAAATCAGAAGATAATAATTCATTTACTTGTTTATTAATTTCTTCCTTATGTACAGGAGGAAATCTATATTGTTTCGTGTGGACAGGCATTTCATTAATAGTAGGAATAGAATGCTGAGCGGCGTTTGTCGCTTGGAGATGTTCACCGGGAAGGTGAAATCTGTCGGAGTGTTTGAAAACTAGTAGTCGAACATTTTCTGATTCCTCGGAATTCAGATGTTCGAGGCGTAGAAGGTTTATGACATCAACAGTTCTATCTGTTGGTGTTGATAATGCCTGGTTAAAGTAAATGGGATTATCTATGGCTTTGACGAATTCCACTCGGGGTTCGTCTAGTCCAGCGAGATTGTTGGAGTTAAAAGTTCTGATTAATCCTCTGGGAAGCTCTTGGGTTCCAGTGGAATTCTCTGTTATTTCATGAGTATCATAATCTTGCAATTCTATGAATGGAATATTAAGGGTCAATTCTTCCTCGGAAGTATTGAATATAGGCATATGGACCTTTCCATTATTATTGGTGACGATAGCTTCCCCGAAATATATGCCCTCGGCAAGGGTATGACGAGGTACATATCCGATTTGTTTTTCTGGATTGGTAATATGAAAAGAACAGGGAGTGACAGTTCTTTCTTTAAGACATATTGTACTTGAGTTTGAGAATGGAATTCTCATATCTTCATACTGTATAAAGTTGTCTCTATAGTTGACTATAACAGCTCGTTCTTTCAGGAACTTGTTGCCTAATATTCCATCTTGTAAGAATCCTATCGAATCGGATATGACATAAAATTCAGATAGTTTTCCAAGTACAGATAGGGAAACGGCTCCTAGTGTAACGATAGTTTCAGAAGCTATTCCTTGCAGACATAAAGGATTAGTTTTGTCGAGAGTAACGTTTGGATTTAAACATTTTTGTTTAATAAGGTTTAGTCCAGATCCAGAATCAATCATAAATTTGCAATCTGCTATTAGATCTGGAGAGGATAACGTTACTGTGGGCAATTCTGTAGATTGTTGTCTGTCGTTTATTTGGCAGATTCGGAAATTTGTGCGGGAGTTTCCTGTGGTGTTATTATGTTGACTTTCTTTTGAATGTGGTAAGTCGGACGTCCTGGTTGCGGGTCGTTCCGGCGGACGTCGGTTCTCATCGGAACGCCTTGCGCGTTTCCCGAAGTATCGGGTTGTTGGTTCCCTTCTTGAGCTCTTCTGTATGCTAACTTCCGACATTCTTCTATAAGATGTCCAGGAGTTTTACAATAGCGACAGATTTTGGTCTGATAACTTTGTTGAGGCTGTCCAGCAATTAATTTAACTGGTGATGCGGGGAAAGGTGGTTGCGAGGTTGTATGTCCATTGTTGGGATGGTAACGGTTGTTAGTGTTGTTGCTCATAGGATTTTGGCGAGCTGCATTGCTGACGTTATTGGGGAGGTCAGCACGGGGTTGAAAATTTGGGCGGAAGAGAGTGCGCTTCCGAATGTTTTCAGCTTCAATAGTTTTGGATAATTGTATGGCTGTGCTAATGCTTTCCTCGAAGGTCCTCGGATGTTCGATTTTTACGCGTACTAATAGGTCAGATGGAAGTCCGTTGATAAAGCTGTTCATAGTGGTTGCTTCGATGGCGTCCTTTCTTCGTTCTCCTATGTTTCCGGATAAATCAGATTCTTCATCTATTATTGCGGTACGTAGTTCTTGCACTCTGCTTATATAATCAAAAATATTTTCATTTTGTTTCATGTATATGTTAGCTAGTTCTCCTCGGTATTGGTCGACGGATTTATTTGGTCTGTTACGTCCCCAGTTCCTCAGGACTGGTCTGGAAGTCTTACTTTCCCAGTTGGACGCAATTAATCTCTCAATTTGTTTTAGGGCAACCTGCTAGGCCGGCTATACCCTGGGACGCCGAGAGATTGAAGGTCTATTGTGCTTGGCAGAGAGGATTCTAGGTGGAGAGTGAATAAACGTTCATACTAAATTTTATAAGTTTATTTTGTTCAAAGTATATATATATTTTATTTTACAAATTTGAATATCCTTTTATTCCTCCCTCGGGTAACCGTACAATTCTGGTAGAAAGTAAGAATATTCGATGTTTATGGTTGAGATGGGTCTTTCTGGGGAAGCTAGGGAAATCTCTAAGGGCTCAAAGGGGTCTGGGTCTTCATATGCCACGGGGGAATAGCTAGGAGGACTATATAGGCTGTTTTCCTCGGGATAGTAGTTGTATAGGGGTACGGTGTCAAGATGTTGGAATGTCCCCGAGATGGAAGCAGTCTCTGGACTCTGACTCCAATCCACTGAAGGTCCGGGGATGGATGCCTGGTCGGAGTTTAGCGAGATGGTTGAACAGTTGCTTCTATCTTCAGTAATTCTTTCTACTAGATTGGAGGGAGAATATTGATTATGTGGGACTGGGATAATTTCGTGGCTTTCTTCCTCAATAGTGATTATGGGGATAGGTGACTGAGGTTCTAAGTCGATGATCTCGGGAACTGGTGCAATGATTTCATTCTCAAGAGTGATGATAGGGAAGAAGGTACGTCGCGTTTGCCTATTTCGTCTCACACGGCGTAGAATATTTCGACGGGTATTGAAGTTACCTTGTCTCACTCGGACCATCTGTCGTTTAATTAACCAATTATAAACCTGTCTATTTAGTATTTAAGACTTTGGTGATTTTGAAGTCACTTACTTTTGCGTAAAGTTGAATTTAAGAATACCCGATACCTGTTAATAAAAAAAAGAAAAAAGGAATTCCATATGAATGTTCAATTTATAATTGTTATCCCGAGTATAGTCAGATAGATGTCCCCAAAGTTGATAGAAGTATAGACCGGCAGAAATAGAAAGATTAGTATAAAAAATTTTATTGTTGGTAACGTTGACTCCCGAAAATTACCGACCGTCGGTAATGTAGATTTCTGTTTTACCGACCGATGGTAAGTTAGGTTTCTGTTTTACCGACCGATGGTTAGCGGCACTTTCTGTTTTACCGACCGATGGTAAGTTAGATTTCTGTTTTACCGACCGATGGTTAGCGTCACTTTCTGTTTTACCGACCGATGGTAAGTTATCGACTGATGGTAAGTTATGATTGACGACTATTGGAAAAATTACCAACTGATGGTAAATTAGGATTATCGAGAATTTATTTGTTTGAAATGTTAATGTGTTATCTTGGTTTCAAATAAATTCTTATTTTATTTTGATTCTCTGAAAATCGAAAGAGGATTCGGGAAAAAATCAGGAGTTTGGATACGCTGACAAGGTATCCACCTATCATACGGCTGGCTTAGTATTAACCTCGTAAGGTTAGGTTATAATTGCAAGTAGTGATAATAATTCAAATTGTTATAAACTAAGCCAGTGTATTGTCTCTAAATCATGGGATGTATCTCGTGTTTTGAAGTTAAGGCTAAATTCAATCCAAGATCAAAAGGTCAACTTCTATCATTGGGATAAATCCCTCAAGATAATTGCCTATTAATCGAAAACTGTATTTTCGCCTACTCGGACGTCGATTGACAGGAGGCCGCTTATTTTTTCTATTGCCTCACCAGCTCTAGGTTGAGAAACAACCTCTATCATGGGAATAAATTCCTCAAGATAATTATTTTTCCACCGAGCCAGACTTGGGTTCGACCTGCCGCTGCAGTTTCGCACTCGCTCACTGTCTATCGCGTCGTCTTATCAAAGAGATAAGTCCCAGATAAATTTTCCAATTGGAAATGATATTTACTAAGTTGAATAACTGGATTAAGGAATACGGGTAATCAAAGGTAAGGTTCCCGAATTGTCGCGCACTGTTTCACTGAGTTTAGTTGTTAGTAGAAATTAAAGGTTAGATTAATGACAAGTGGCCGGATATTTACCAGTGTCTGAAACGTCCTAGTGTGTGAAGGCTGCTTCCCTTCACTAGGCTGATGAGTGGATGCTGCTTCCTTCCGCTGGATACCGTCTACCTCAGTGACAGTTCGGGATGGAGGTTGCAGTCCAGGAGTTCGATTGAGAAACTCAATGTTCAATAATCACTGAATTTATTAACTGAATACACGTACAAAATCTCGGAGATATAAGTATTAACTTGAAGATCGTTGGGCAAAATGCCGGAGGTAGTTGAATGTCGAAGATCGTTGGGCCAAATGCCAAGTTATCACTGTAAATATCGTTGAATATCGTTGGGCCAAATGGCGGAGGTAGTTGAATGTTGAAAACGTTGGGCAAAATGCCAGTTATTAACTGTTGAAAACGTTGGGCAAAATGCCGGAGGTAGTTGAATGTTGAAGATCGTTGGGCCAAATGCGAGGAGGACCGCTCTGCACGGGTTTATATAGTCGTCAGTCCCAGTTTTGCACACGGTCCCAATAGTAGGAGATGCGCTTCTCCGTGGAGGGAGTCGAGCAGTGATTGGTTCCCTCCTCTGCTTCTGGCTGCGCGCGCCTCGAAAGATGCGTCCGCCTCGAGGGATGTGCCGCGTTGTCAACGGGTGATTGGTTTTCTCTGACGTGATTGTTGCGCAATGATTTGGGATTGGCTCCCGCTGACGTGACGGATGCGCGCGCCTCGGAAGATGCGCGCGCCTCGGCGTGGGCGGCGCGGTCGCTCATTGGTTCCCTTCTCCGGGCTGGTTGCGCGCGCCGCTGGCACGAGCGTGGGGAAGATGCGCGCGCTGCTGGGCGTTGCCGCAGGAATTGGGCGTAGTTTGGGCGTAGTTTAATTTGTAGATGGTGGGACTCTTCAGAATTGAAGTGGGGGTGACGGAGCGGTCAGTATAGAATCGGCTATACTGGTTGCATTGTATTTTGACACATAAGTTTTATAATAATTATTAGACCATCAGAATTTCTTTGCAGTTTATATGCATATATTTTCTAATGTAGTTTTTTAAGCTCTAGCTGTAGAAATGTCAACGGAGTTTCTAGCATGCTCCGTTCGAAAGTTCATTTTTGTCTCTATGTATTATTATGGAAAATGCCTTTAAATATTGTTAATAAATTCTGACATCATAATTATTATAATTACAATTATTTTAACATAAGTATTTATGATTATGCGGTGGGATATAAGACTATAAATTATTTCAATAAATGGTGCAACAATTTTTATTCTTTGCTTTTATTTTTAATATTTATATCTATTATGTTCTTGAATAAAAATTATTGCATGTACTTAATATTAATGTTTAACAATAAGTTAATTATTTCGTTATGTTGCGCAATGTTCTCTTGAACGGATTTTTTGTGGATTAATATATAAATGGAGGTTATTGCATACGCTTAATAACAATAAATTCATTTGTTACTTAATGATAATTAATTATTTCATCATGTTGCGTAATGTTGTGCAATAATATTCGAGCGGAATATTCCATAGTCTTAGTTTGGAATGTGATGATGACTCATAATATCGCATACGGAAAATTATATTTTAAAACTTCGTTTATAAAATTAGTAGTATTGGAGTTTTCATAATTATGTATACATGTGTCGGTCTGACTTTTTATGCTCCTTAAGGGAAAATTGTCATAAGATTTTTATTTATAGTATTTTTCGAGTTATTCTGGAATCAATGATTTTTGATATAATTTAGGCCCCGAAATAATTAGATATACGTGTAGTCGGTGCTGAGACGTGTTCAAAAATATATATATATGTATATAAAGTCTTTTGGTTTTTGATTTGTAAAATTTCTTGTGTATCAGGATTACATATTAATGAAAGAGGTATTCTCTTATATGTCGGTAAAGTTAGTATCATCGCTACCCCAGAGATGGCGCTGCCCTCTGTCGGTAATGTGGGTACGGACAGTATTCACTGTCGGTAAGGTAGGAAATGACTTTATCCTCAGTCGGTAACGTCGGTAACTGTGTTATCATGGGTCGGTAATTTTTCTGTCGGTAACTTTTGCTCGGTCGGTAAGGTAGAAAACTTCCTTATCAACCGTCGGTAATTTTTCTGTCGGTAACTTTTACTCTGTCGGTAAAGTAGGAATTTACTTTACCTTCCGTCGGTAACTTTTATGTCGGTAACTTTTATTCTGTCGGTAAAGTAGGAATTTATTTTATCGACTGTCGGTAATTTTTGTGTGGGTGATTTTGCCTATTGTCGGTAAAGTAGGTAATTTTTATGCGGATGATACTATATGTGGGCAAATACTTAAAATTATTTCTATCATTCCTAAGTGAGGTTATGTTATGTATAGCTAGCTTCTTAACAAAGAAAGATTATTTTCGGAGATATTGACAATATTAGATCGCGCGGCGTAATGGTATTGATGTACTATAAGTATTGGTGATATTACATTGCGCGGTGAGATTTTATAATAAGAAATATTGGTGACAATAGATAGCGTGATGGAATTTTAGTTAACAATATTAATTTATATTAACAATAATATGTTACTCGGTGGGATTAAGATTTATATGTTCGTCGGTAGAATTACAGTTTAAATATTATAGAGGCAATTTTTGCGTGTTTAAATAAAAATAAAAATTTTGTTGCGGGACGTAACACCTCCCCCCTAATGAAGACAAAATCCGATAGTTTTCAGAGGATTTTGTTTGAGGGAGTTAGATATTCTCATCTATTGTGTTCAAGCGATTCTTTAGGTTAGTGTAAGGATTTTGAATATTCACCTCTTCGGTGTTTTCTGCGTTGCTAGCTTTTGATGTCCTCGGCGGTTTAACTGGTCGAGGTTGCTGTGTGATTATTTCTGGAGGTGCGTTTGCTTCTGCGGTTGGATTGATTGTGACATTAGTTCCGTCGTTGTCCGATTGGTGTCCGTTAGTTTCCTTTGATCTCCGGGAAGGGGGTTCTTTCGCCAGATGGAGCAGCAGATTTGCGAGGGAGCTCCATACGGCTCCTAATAGATGTAGGCTGCAACCATACACTGTATGCAAGGCATAACCATGGATTATAGTATCGATTAATAATTTGATTATACGAATGATCATGAATATTCCAACGAGTCCAGCGGTCGCAGATCCGAAGTTAACGAATCCTCTCCAGATTCGAGAGGCGGTGCTCTCGACTATTTTGTTTAAAGAATCTTCATTAAGTAAATTATACACTGATATTCCGTCAGTATTGACGCTGCGGCCCGTTAGTCCTCGAGCTACGGTGTTCAATAATGCTGGTTTCTCGGCAGGAAACATAATGTGGTCTCTTAACTTTTTTAGATCGACTTCGGAGTAGATTCCACTCACGGCTAGTGGTCCGGGAGTGAGATACTTCCATGTTAAAGAGGCCATAGGCTTAAATTGTTCAGGCGATACTTGTCGGACTTGAATCGTAGGTGTAAGCTGTATCCAGGTATCCTCTATACGGTATAAGGTGGGTAGTTCCATGCTGCACTCTCGTTCATTTCCGAGCTCCGTGATAATTCTAGATTTAGGTGTTAAGAAGAAAGTATTATTTCTTATAGTAACAGGGAGTTCGGTATAGCATTTTTCAGTCCTTCTTGCCATTGCTTCCACAGGAATACATTTAACTATGTGGACGGCTTCTCCTGCAGTGACGGCCATGTATCCAGGGCCTTTCATCAGCCGGTAGGCGAATTCATCTGGTTGGAGAGCGGCGAAAGATAAAGCATTTGTTATTACTTGTCTTTCTAGTTCGCATTTTTGAGAAATGACGTTATTATATAGGGATGTCATTTGCTGTTTGACGTGTTTTTCGATGTATACGAATTTGGAATTCATATATGTAAAGATGTCTAAATTATTAACGGCGATGGTTCCTTGTTTCGCGAACGTATTTCCTGGCTTTACTTCTAGGATGAATAATTTCGGATGTTCCGTGCATAGCAGTGTGTATCCACACAGGGGAAGTTCCTTAGTCTTCATAAGAGCAAAGGTAATTTCTTGAGTTACTAGGCTGTATATTACTGGAGAATCGGAGTGAGAGCTGTCTTCGAAGATCTTGTTTGCTGGTCCTTCATAAAGGACATCGTATCGTTGAAAATTACATGTATCCGTAGGCACGGGTTTCCAGTAAGTATATCCATCGTCGGCGTCTAGACAAGAGCCGGCAGCAAGATTGCATACCGTTCCTGATCTTAATTTAATTTTTCCAGTATTTATTTGCACTGGTACGTAGGCTGATTTCAAAGTAATTTTTACAGCGGCTTGGACAACTACATTGTCCCAGGTTCCATATGGATCGGAATATTGCGCTCCTTTACAATATCCGTCGACTTGTAATCGTCCTCTAAGGGTGACACTTCGGTACGTCGTTTGATTAACCTTGATCCCAAGGATTAAAACGTATTCGGCGAGTGTTATACTTCCGTCTTGAAACATACGCAAGCACTGGGAATGTCCGGTTTCGTGGACATAGTCGGCTTTTCCGTTGTGAACGGCTGAGATATGTGAGTGCATTCCGCAATGGAAAATAGTTCTTGAAATTTCGATCTTGCACTGAATAACTTCAGTATGACTGTAGTCAGATAGTTGTAACAATTGGATATGGACACTAGATGTATTTGGCTTTCGAATTTTTAAATCACATTCGCCAACGTCAAGAAGAGAGACTGTAGTGACGTTGAGGTTTTGTCCTCCGCAATCGAATCCAATTAAAGCGGATGCTTCACTTAGTAAGATTATTAGGATAAGGGACGTCATTATGTCTGAAATAATGATCCCTAACGTAAGATATATATACATATGTATTTTTGTATTATATAATTACATGAGTAATAACTAGTACTTATGATTACTGCTAGAGTATATGGAATATATATGTGTATTCATTTGCGGTGAGATTATTGTTTTAACATAATACACCGCTGCCACTAAAATTTTATTATTTTTCCTTAAGCGTTAGATTTCCCACTAAAGTTATTTAGTTTTATATGTATATATGTATTTGCGGTGGGATATATATATTATTATTTTTTTTTTTTATCGTGGTGGGATTATTTCTTTAAATTAGCTGCCACCAAAATATTTTATTTGTATTAATATATATATATATATATATATTAATTTTTTATTACTATTATTCTATTTTTTTTTTTTTTTTTTTTCCGAGTCATACACGTATATACTCTAAATGGTTAATTATATTATTTTTAAATATGTACGCTGCCACCAAAGTAATTAATATGTATTTGTTATACAATTATATACGACTGATGCGTTTTTTTTTCTCTAAATATGGTATATATGAGTGTATATAATAAAGGCTTATTCAAATGGAGGTAAGCGTTATGCATGCGTTAATATTAATGTTAAGACTCTTATAGTGATTCTATGCGATTTACTAGATCGTCTCTAGTTTCTAAATCAAGATTTGCTTCAGGAACGCTATATTCTATTCTCAGAGTTTGTGAATTTACGATTAGAGCTACTAATCGTTTACAATTTTCTTCCTCTCCAGATACGTGTTGGAGGAATTGGTAATATGCGCGTGTACAAGTTGAGCATTCTATAAGTGGTCTATTCTGATAGCATTTCCCTCCGCATATCCGACAGGCGATTTTTGGCACATTTCCAAAATGGAATGCATGTAGATATTGCGTTAAGACCTTATTATAAATTCGTGGCTTATAACATTGAGCGCAGATTATGTAAGGGTCTTCGGAACCCATGACATCGTGTGTTAAAGTTATGGTACATCTTATGTTTAAACTATTGAACAAAGTATTGTCGAGCAGTGGGTGGACTGATGTCTTGGCCTTAATTGGTGGACACATCTTTGAAATTAGGCAATTTGGCCCTGATTATGTGTTCTGCAATAGGCGAAGGCATTTATGTCATTTATGTTCCTCCCACGTTTTCTTTCAATTATGGCTCTTTCGAGATAAGTATAGACGCATTCAGAACAGTTAAAGATAGAGCGAGTAGTTTCGAGAGTAGTATTGCAGAATTCGCATGCAGCGAAGTTAAGATTGCCAGAGGTAATCCAATGGCAGACTGTTAAGGAGGCTTGGCCTCTGAGTCGGCTGAGTCTATGACAAGAACAGCACATGCGTATTACACGAGATTCTACAAGTCTTTTATAAAATATAATCTTTTTACATTTTGCCTCATGGATTTTAGGAAAATGAATTAGGAGACCATGAATCAAATGATTACAAGTGGTGCTGCTTGGAGTTTCCATCGTGATGACAGAATTCTGGTTCTTGGACTTTAATTTTGTCCTCTATTTTCTTTGTCACTGTTTTCGCGTTCGCGTTCCTCCTGTATATAATTTAGAAAACACTGCTCAGTGCAGGTGGTAATAGGAGTTATACGGCATACTTTCGTCGTGCATATGCAACATTCGAATTCGCGAAAATCGTTCAAAGGGCAGAATTGAGATATACTGTGGTATTTGATTTGAATAAGACGATGGGTACTGATGTCGCGATCTTTGCACGTACGGCAAAAATATAAATTTTCTTTTTGACAGAGATATCCGTTCCATTCCTCATGTACTACATGAGCCAATGTATCTGTGTTAATTTCGGATTGCATGTTCTTACGATTCGGGGGTTCTTTCTTCACTTATGGAAACGGTTGGAGGTTGTGTATCCCGAAATATTCTAGCTATATTTCTTATGCAAGTGGGGCAAGTGGCTAAAGGCCTTATGATAGATATAGGTCTGTAGCAATGAGCACAGAGTGTCTGTATTGCATGGGGTGCAATGGATATTATGTG
This sequence comes from Camponotus vicinus, assembly GCF_025532165.1. Classification (NCBI taxonomy): domain Eukaryota; kingdom Metazoa; phylum Arthropoda; class Insecta; order Hymenoptera; family Formicidae; genus Camponotus; species Camponotus vicinus. The sequence continues at coordinate 11,814,083 of NW_028141946.1, forward strand.
GGAATTTATGGGTAGGTAGAATCGTTGGGTAATAGGAGTATAGAGTAAACAGTAGCAAGGACAACAATAATGGTTATGGTTATGGATATGGAGATACCCGTGTAATTTTATACATGCGGCATTAGGTATTTGTCGAGACATCACAAATAGTGGAAAGGAAATATATAGATAGTATTTCAGTAAGATCTCTGATGCAAATAGAACATTGATGTATAGGGCTCAGAGTGGTTAGGTTTCGTAAGCAGTTGGCGCAACGGTATTCCACGTGGAATGGTCCAATGAAGAAATAGTGAACAAAGAATTGAGGAAGCTGAGTAATTAGTAGAGATAATTGTATCTCGATATAGCAGGGCTCACAGAAGTATGTATTGAAGTATGGATCTCGGTATCCTTGAGTTATCGCGCAACAAAAGACACCGGACATTCTTTCGAAATGTCCTATAGCGCAGGGGTTCTGTCGTAGACATTTACGACTATGGGGTATGTATAATCGGTATGAGTCGAAGTCTCTTCTAGTGTTTGTAGTAATTTAGTAGCTGTTGCGACACAGGGAATGCAATTAATTATATCTTGAGTTTCTATTACCACTATACCGCAAGTTATGCAGTATTCTTCTTTAACTAGATGACTATTTACGAAAAAATGTCTATGAATTTTCTGGTAATTTTCCCGGATTATCGCGGTGTGAGTTTGATCGTAACACCGGTCACAAAAGTTAGTGTCATCCTCGAGGCAGATTGCCCCGTGGACATGAGTGCAGTGAGCGAACAGGAATGAATCCCTGATTCGATGTACCTGCTGGGTATTTGGCTGCGGCCGAATCGGCTGTCGGTGCCAAAGCATCTGAAATAAAAATAGAAATTAACATTAATGTTTCATCCTGGTTTAGAATGTGCGAGCTTTACTTTGTCGACGTGGACAATTCGAGTTTGATTTCCGATTTTGAGTTTGACGTTGCTGGGAGGTAATAATTCAAGTACCTCATGGGGACCCGTATACTGGTCGGCGAATTTTCCTTTACGCGGTTCTTTTAATAAATAAACTAATGTTCCTTGTTCAAGAGCTCGAGGGTTTATATTTCGATCATAATATCTCTTGCTTCTCTCTTTAGCTTGTACTAGATTTAAATGAGCTTGAGCTTGCAGATCTCTTATTTTGTTAAAGAGATTTGTGATATATTCATGGTAAGTAGGTTCAGTATTTTCTTCGATGATAGGATGTGCAGAGGGTAGTCGAGCTATTCGCCCGAAAACCAATTCGTAGGGTGAATATCTAGTTCCTTCGTGTACGCTAGTGTTGTATGAAAACATTGCGAGTTTAATATATTCGTCCCAATTTATTTCTCTATTTATTTGTGTCTTTAGGTACTCTGTTAGTACATGATGTGAGCGTTCTAGTGATCCATTTGACTGAGGGTGATAAGCTGTGGTCTTAAAATGTTGTATGCCAAACTTCTTCGTTAGTTGTCTCATTAGAGCTGATAAAAAGTTAGTTCCCTGGTCCGTTAATATGGCACGAGGGGCTCCGTATATGCAAATAAATTCCTTGGTAAAAGCGTCAGCTATTGTTAAAGATGTGGCTTCTTGTAGAGGTGATGCCACGGAATATTTCGTTAGTAAATCTTGCATAGTTAATATGTATTGATGATTGTTATCCGTGATGGGAAGAGGTCCCATAATATCTAATGAAACCTTGTCGAAAGCCATTCCAGGCGTATCAGTAATAACCATTGGTTGCTTTGTTTTAACTCTAGTTAATTTCTTTAATTGACATTCACGGCAAGTCCTTATGAAATCTTGAATATCTTTCTTCATTGTCTTCCAACAATATCGAGAACGGAGGCGATTATATGTTTTTGTCACTCCTTTATGTCCGCCATGCGCAGAGGCATGGTTTTCTAAAATTAGGGAGAGTCGTTGCTCTATTTCAGGAGTCTGTATAAGATTTAGGCATATGGTAATTTTGACAGGTAATTCTTGGAGATGTTTTTTAAACTGGTTAACTATATAAGACCATGGCAAATCGTCGAAACGGTCGGTTTTGCTAAGACTGAAAGATGATAGATCGAGTTCAGTAATGACGTCTACTAAAGATTTCAAACAGTTTTTAAGATTTTGAGCTTCTATTAAAATACGATTGTTTAATTTTATAGGGAGAGCGATAAGCGTGTTGGATTCTACTGTACGAATTCTGGCTCTTTCGAATGTTAATTCTTCGTAATTAGGAAGCAAGTTGGCTTCTTGATATTGTTTAGCTCCATTATCGTAAGGAGTACCATCTTGGTAAAGAAATATTACATGGTTATCCTTTTGTTTTAACAGGCTTTCTCGTACTTCTCGTATTTGAGCTTGGCTCCATGGCGGTGGCTCTGGAGGTTTCGGTTGATGAGGTATAATATTCGAATCTATTATTTCAGTATAATCGGACTCAGTACTTTCGTCGGAGTCTGTTACTTCTTCGATGATAACTTGACTGTCGTCATGATCTTCAGAGTCGATATTGGAGTTTTCCAATTCTTGCTGCTGTATGGGGGTAGAGGTTCTTGTAGCTTGAACGATTCTTTTATTCGTTTGATTTAATTTCTGTTTCCTAGAGATGTCTGGAGGTTGAGGCGAGAAAATAGATTCATCGGAAGAATATTCGTCAATAATGAATAAAGGTACGGCTATGTTGACAGCAGGATTTCTAGATAAAGCATCGGCGTTATTATTTAAAGTTCCTTTTTTATATTTTATTTCGTATTGGTATTCGGATAATTTCATCCGCCATTTCCATAATCGCGAAGAAGGGTCCTTAATGGAATGTAGCCACACTAAAGGCTTGTGATCCGTGATAATTGTAAAAGTTCTGCCATATAAATATGGTCGAAAGTGGTTTACACAGTAAATAATTGCAAGGCATTCTTTTTCAATCGTAGAATAATTTTGTTCTGCTGTATTCAAAACGCGTGAAGTATAAGCTATGGGTAAATCTTTTCCAATTTCTCCTTGACTAAGTACGCCTCCGACGGCATATCCAGAAGCGTCGGTGGTTAATATAAAAGGTTGATTAAAATCCGGATATTGCAATATAGGTTTGGAACATAATGAATGCTGTAATTTATTAAATGCTTCTGCTTGATTTTCTTTCCATTCAAATTTCTTATTCTTTTTCAAAAGGTCTGTTAATGGCTTGGCGGTTTTGGAAAAATTCGGTATGAATCTTCGATAATATCCAGCTAATCCTAAGAACTGTTTAATGTTTTTGGGATTTCTTGGCGTAGGAAATTTCATAATGGCTTCTACCTTTGCAGGATCGGGTCTGACTCCGTCAGCTCCGATTATATGTCCTAAATACATGACTTCTTGTCGTAGGAATTCGCATTTATCAGGTTGCAGCTTTAAGTTTGCTGTTTTCAATCTTTCCATCAATCTTTCGAATTTGACTTCGTGTTCCTTTAGAGATCTTGCATATATAACGATGTCGTCCATGTAAACGAATAATTCGTTTCCTTGTAAGCCAGAGAGCACGTTATCCATCAATCTTTGAAATGTTGCGGGTGCGTTCTTTAATCCAAACGGCATTCTTTTAAACTGGTAGTGTCCATAAGGTGTGGAAAAAGCAGTCTTATGAGCATCTTTTGATGACATAGGAATCTGATGAAATCCTGACGCTAAGTCTAATACAGAGAAATATTTAGCGGACCCGAGTTGATCGAGTATATCTGTTATGTTCGGCAAAGGATAAGCGTCTCCTATGGTTTTTTCATTAAGATTACGGTAGTCGATGACCATTCGCCATCGTTTGTTTCCTAGAGAGTCTGGTTTTTTAGGAACAATCCAAAGTGGAGAGTTATAAGGTGAGGTTGATGCTTCGATTAAGTCTGAAGATAATAATTCGGTTACTTGTTTATCGATCTCTTCTTTATGTACAGGGGGAAACCTGTATTGTTTTGTGTGGACTGGTACTTCATTAATAGTAGGGACATAGTGTTGCGCGGCATTAGTAGCTTGAAGATGTTCACCAGTAATATGAAATTTATCGGCGTGCTTGTATACTAGAGACTGTATATTTGCTGACTCCTCGGAGTTCAGATGTTCTAGTCGAAGAAGGTTTATAACGTCAGTAGCTCTTTCAGTAGATTGGGGCAATGCTTGATTAAAATAAATAGGATTGTCGATGGCATTAGAGAATTTCCCTCGGGTTTCTTCTAATCCAACGGAGTTAGTAGCTGATACGTCTGGCTCACAGACGTCAAAATCTTGTAGTTGAATAACGGGGATATTGAAAATGAATTCTTCCTCGGAAGTGTTAAAGATAGGCATGTATGCCTTCCCGTTATTATTAGTAACGATTGCTTGCCCATAATAGATGCCTTCGGCTAGAGTATGACGTGGCACATAACCGACTTGTTGGTGACTTGAGATTGGAAAAGAGCAAGGAGTAACGCTCCTTCCTTTAAGAAGTACAGAATTTGAGTTTAGAAAAGGAATTCTTTCATCCTCGTGTTGAATAAAATTATTTTTGTAATCTATAGTAACGGCTCGTTCCCTCAGGAACTTGTTGCCTAAGATCCCATCCTGTGGGAATGCGATTGAGTCAGAGATTACGTAGAATTCGGACGTTCTGCCGAGTATTGTCATAAAAATGACGCCTAAAGTGACGACGGTTTCAGAGGCAATCCCTTGCAAGCAGAGGGGATTGGTTGTATCAAGATTAACGTATGGTTTCAGGCATCCTTCCTTAATAAGGTTTAAACCGGATCCTGAATCAATCATAAATCTGCATTCTTTTGCCAAGTCTGGAGAAGCTAATGTAATCGTAGGTAAATCCGTAGGATGCTGATTGCTATTCAATTGGCAGATCCGGAGGCTTGCACTGTTGCTTCCGGAGGAACTGTGGCGCTTGGTTTTCCTTGTACGATATAAGTCGGGCGCCCTTGTTGCTGATCGTTCCGACGGACGCCGGGATTTATCGGAACGCCTTGAGCGTTTCCCGAATTTACTGGTTGCTGTATTCTTTCTTGAGCTCGTCTCCAGGCTAATTTTCGGCATTCTTGTATCAGGTGGCCTGGAGTTTTACAATAGCGGCAAATCTTTGTTTGATAATTCTGCGGAGATTGTCCAGCGGGTATTGCTGGTCTTGAGAATGTCGGAAGAGCTGGTACTGTAGTTGTATTCCCATTACCCGGTTTAGATTGATTATTAGTGTTGTTAGCTACAGGAAATTGGCGAGAAGTGTTGTTGTAATTATTAGGTCGATCTGCACGTGGTTGGAAATTCGGACGGAACACGGTTCGTTTCCGTATGTTCTCTGCTTCTATAGTTTTTGATAATTGGATGGCAGTGCTTATTCCATCTTTGAGAGTATGCGGATGTTCCAACTTGACTCTTACTAGCAGATCAGATGGAAGTCCGTTAATGAAACTGTGTAATGTAGTTATCTCGATTGCATCTTTTAATCTCTCATCTATATGTCCAGTATAGTCTGTTTCTCCATCGACGATTGCAGCACGTAATTCTTGTACTCTTCCAATATAATCGAAAATATCTTCGTTGTGCTTCATGTATACATTTGCCAATTCTCCTCTATATTGGTCTACCGATTTATTCGGTCCAAATATAAGCTTCAATCTTTGTGTTAATTCAAAAACAGTATGGTATTCAGATCCTTCTACTGCGGAGTAAGCGTGTCCTTGTAATTTATTCATTATTAATTGGACTAAGAAATATTCATGATACTGCGGTATTAATTCAAGAGCACGTTCGCAGATTTTACTAAAATGAAAAACGGACATTTTATGTCCATCGAATTTAGGAATCGTGTCGATAGCATCTTTAAGTCGTATGGGGGATGGTTGATCCATCACATCAAATTTATGCGGAGATAGTTGCGGAGTCGTTTGTGTTTCGGGCCTATCATGCCTTGTGCCTTGAGTGGAATTTTCCAAGTTTGTAATCCTTGAATTAATTCTTTCAATTTGATCAGCTATCTTATGCATCGATGATATTAATTGTTCCATGCCTGTGGAGTCTTCGGTAAATTCTCTTTGTTCTAATTCTTCCTGAGCTCTTCTAAGACGCTCTTGTTTAACTTGTAGATCCTCTGACTGTTCTTTTAATAATTGTTCCTTCTCGTGCATCTTCTTCATTATGATTTCAATTTCTTCTGGGCTATATTGTTTTTTCGTAGCTCCTGTGGTTACAGAGCTTGCAGAGCTTGAGCGAGTTTGCATGATTACGTTGAAAATTGTTTATTCTTATCCACTGAATCTCTCAAAAGCACAGATCCTTCGGCAGATCCCACCGCTGCCACCAAAAATTAAAATGCTCTCTGTTACGTCCCCAGTTCCTCAGGACTGGTCTGGAAGTCTTACTTTCCCAGTTGGACGCAATTAATCTCTCAATTTGTTTTAGGGCAACCTGCTAGGCCGGCTATACCCTGGGACGCCGAGAGATTGAAGGTCTATTGTGCTTGGCAGAGAGGATTCTAGGTGGAGAGTGAATAAACGTTCATACTAAATTTTATAAGTTTATTTTGTTCAAAGTATATATATATTTTATTTTACAAATTTGAATATCCTTTTATTCCTCCCTCGGGTAACCGTACAATTCTGGTAGAAAGTAAGAATATTCGATGTTTATGGTTGAGATGGGTCTTTCTGGGGAAGCTAGGGAAATCTCTAAGGGCTCAAAGGGGTCTGGGTCTTCATATGCCACGGGGGAATAGCTAGGAGGACTATATAGGCTGTTTTCCTCGGGATAGTAGTTGTATAGGGGTACGGTGTCAAGATGTTGGAATGTCCCCGAGATGGAAGCAGTCTCTGGACTCTGACTCCAATCCACTGAAGGTCCGGGGATGGATGCCTGGTCGGAGTTTAGCGAGATGGTTGAACAGTTGCTTCTATCTTCAGTAATTCTTTCTACTAGATTGGAGGGAGAATATTGATTATGTGGGACTGGGATAATTTCGTGGCTTTCTTCCTCAATAGTGATTATGGGGATAGGTGACTGAGGTTCTAAGTCGATGATCTCGGGAACTGGTGCAATGATTTCATTCTCAAGAGTGATGATAGGGAAGAAGGTACGTCGCGTTTGCCTATTTCGTCTCACACGGCGTAGAATATTTCGACGGGTATTGAAGTTACCTTGTCTCACTCGGACCATCTGTCGTTTAATTAACCAATTATAAACCTGTCTATTTAGTATTTAAGACTTTGGTGATTTTGAAGTCACTTACTTTTGCGTAAAGTTGAATTTAAGAATACCCGATACCTGTTAATAAAAAAAAGAAAAAAGGAATTCCATATGAATGTTCAATTTATAATTGTTATCCCGAGTATAGTCAGATAGATGTCCCCAAAGTTGATAGAAGTATAGACCGGCAGAAATAGAAAGATTAGTATAAAAAATTTTATTGTTGGTAACGTTGACTCCCGAAAATTACCGACCGTCGGTAATGTAGATTTCTGTTTTACCGACCGATGGTAAGTTAGGTTTCTGTTTTACCGACCGATGGTTAGCGGCACTTTCTGTTTTACCGACCGATGGTAAGTTAGATTTCTGTTTTACCGACCGATGGTTAGCGTCACTTTCTGTTTTACCGACCGATGGTAAGTTATCGACTGATGGTAAGTTATGATTGACGACTATTGGAAAAATTACCAACTGATGGTAAATTAGGATTATCGAGAATTTATTTGTTTGAAATGTTAATGTGTTATCTTGGTTTCAAATAAATTCTTATTTTATTTTGATTCTCTGAAAATCGAAAGAGGATTCGGGAAAAAATCAGGAGTTTGGATACGCTGACAAGGTATCCACCTATCATACGGCTGGCTTAGTATTAACCTCGTAAGGTTAGGTTATAATTGCAAGTAGTGATAATAATTCAAATTGTTATAAACTAAGCCAGTGTATTGTCTCTAAATCCTGGGATGTATCTCGTGTTTTGAAGTTAAGGCTAAATTCAATCCAAGATCAAAAGGTCAACTTCTATCATTGGGATAAATCCCTCAAGATAATTGCCTATTAATCGAAAACTGTATTTTCGCCTACTCGGACGTCGATTGACAGGAGGCCGCTTATTTTTTCTATTGCCTCACCAGCTCTAGGTTGAGAAACAACCTCTATCATGGGAATAAATTCCTCAAGATAATTATTTTTCCACCGAGCCAGACTTGGGTTCGACCTGCCGCTGCAGTTTCGCACTCGCTCACTGTCTATCGCGTCGTCTTATCAAAGAGATAAGTCCCAGATAAATTTTCCAATTGGAAATGATATTTACTAAGTTGAATAACTGGATTAAGGAATACGGGTAATCAAAGGTAAGGTTCCCGAATTGTCGCGCACTGTTTCACTGAGTTTAGTTGTTAGTAGAAATTAAAGGTTAGATTAATGACAAGTGGCCGGATATTTACCAGTGTCTGAAACGTCCTAGTGTGTGAAGGCTGCTTCCCTTCACTAGGCTGATGAGTGGATGCTGCTTCCTTCCGCTGGATACCGTCTACCTCAGTGACAGTTCGGGATGGAGGTTGCAGTCCAGGAGTTCGATTGAGAAACTCAATGTTCAATAATCACTGAATTTATTAACTGAATACACGTACAAAATCTCGGAGATATAAGTATTAACTTGAAGATCGTTGGGCAAAATGCCGGAGGTAGTTGAATGTCGAAGATCGTTGGGCCAAATGCCAAGTTATCACTGTAAATATCGTTGAATATCGTTGGGCCAAATGGCGGAGGTAGTTGAATGTTGAAAACGTTGGGCAAAATGCCAGTTATTAACTGTTGAAAACGTTGGGCAAAATGCCGGAGGTAGTTGAATGTTGAAGATCGTTGGGCCAAATGCGAGGAGGACCGCTCTGCACGGGTTTATATAGTCGTCAGTCCCAGTTTTGCACACGGTCCCAATAGTAGGAGATGCGCTTCTCCGTGGAGGGAGTCGAGCAGTGATTGGTTCCCTCCTCTGCTTCTGGCTGCGCGCGCCTCGAAAGATGCGTCCGCCTCGAGGGATGTGCCGCGTTGTCAACGGGTGATTGGTTTTCTCTGACGTGATTGTTGCGCAATGATTTGGGATTGGCTCCCGCTGACGTGACGGATGCGCGCGCCTCGGAAGATGCGCGCGCCTCGGCGTGGGCGGCGCGGTCGCTCATTGGTTCCCTTCTCCGGGCTGGTTGCGCGCGCCGCTGGCACGAGCGTGGGGAAGATGCGCGCGCTGCTGGGCGTTGCCGCAGGAATTGGGCGTAGTTTGGGCGTAGTTTAATTTGTAGATGGTGGGACTCTTCAGAATTGAAGTGGGGGTGACGGAGCGGTCAGTATAGAATCGGCTATACTGGTTGCATTGTATTTTGACACATAAGTTTTATAATAATTATTAGACCATCAGAATTTCTTTGCAGTTTATATGCATATATTTTCTAATGTAGTTTTTTAAGCTCTAGCTGTAGAAATGTCAACGGAGTTTCTAGCATGCTCCGTTCGAAAGTTCATTTTTGTCTCTATGTATTATTATGGAAAATGCCTTTAAATATTGTTAATAAATTCTGACATCATAATTATTATAATTACAATTATTTTAACATAAGTATTTATGATTATGCGGTGGGATATAAGACTATAAATTATTTCAATAAATGGTGCAACAATTTTTATTCTTTGCTTTTATTTTTAATATTTATATCTATTATGTTCTTGAATAAAAATTATTGCATGTACTTAATATTAATGTTTAACAATAAGTTAATTATTTCGTTATGTTGCGCAATGTTCTCTTGAACGGATTTTTTGTGGATTAATATATAAATGGAGGTTATTGCATACGCTTAATAACAATATTCATTTGTTACTTAATGATAATTAATTATTTCATCATGTTGCGTAATGTTGTGCAATAATATTCGAGCGGAATATTCCATAGTCTTAGTTTGGAATGTGATGATGACTCATAATATCGCATACGGAAAATTATATTTTAAAACTTCGTTTATAAAATTAGTAGTATTGGAGTTTCCATAATTATGTATACATGTGTCGGTCTGACTTTTTATGCTCCTTAAGGGAAAATTGTCATAAGATTTTTATTTATAGTATTTTTCGAGTTATTCTGGAATCAATGATTTTTGATATAATTTAGGCCCCGAAATAATTAGATATACGTGTAGTCGGTGCTGAGACGTGTTCAAAAATATATATATATGTATATAAAGTCTTTTGGTTTTTGATTTGTAAAATTTCTTGTGTATCAGGATTACATATTAATGAAAGAGGTATTCTCTTATATGTCGGTAAAGTTAGTATCATCGCTACCCCAGAGATGGCGCTGCCCTCTGTCGGTAATGTGGGTACGGACAGTATTCACTGTCGGTAAGGTAGGAAATGACTTTATCCTCAGTCGGTAACGTCGGTAACTGTGTTATCATGGGTCGGTAATTTTTCTGTCGGTAACTTTTGCTCGGTCGGTAAGGTAGAAAACTTCCTTATCAACCGTCGGTAATTTTTCTGTCGGTAACTTTTGCTCGGTCGGTAAGGTAGAAAACTTCCTTATCGACCGTCGGTAATTTTTCTGTCGGTAACTTTTATTCTGTCGGTAAGGTAGAAAACTTCCTTATCGACCGTCGGTAATTTTTCTGTCGGTAACTTTTACTCTGTCGGTAAAGTAGGAATTTATTTTACCTTCCGTCGGTAATTTTTCTGTCAGTAACTTTTACTCTGTCGGTAAAGTAGGAATTTATTTTATCGACTGTCGGTAACTTTTGTGTGGGTGATTTTGCCTACTGTCGGTAAAGTAGGTAATTTTTATGCGGATGATACTATATGTGGGCAAATACTCAAAATTATTTCTATCATTCCTAAGTGAGGTTATGTTATGTATAGCTAGCTTCTTAACAAAGAAAGATTATTTTCGGAGATATTGACAATATTAGATCGCGCGGCGTAATGATATTGATGTACTATAAGTATTGGTGATATTACATTGCGCGGTGAGATTTTATAATAAGAAATATTGGTGTCAATAGATGGCGTGATGGAATTTTAATTAACAATATTAATTTATATTAACAATAATATGTTACTCGGTAGGATTAAGATTTATATGTTCGTCGGTGGAATTACAGTTTAAATATTATAGAGGCAATTTTTGCGTGTTTAAATAAAAATAAAAATTTTGTTGCGGGACGTAACAAATGAAAGAATAATTAATACACTTTTATATTATAATGTAACACAATTATTATTAACAACTATCTAGACCATGCACCTATATGCACATACATATATATATATATATCATATAATTATTATATAGCAAAATTGTAATTATAATGGTTTATAACACCAGAATTTGTTTATAACATTGTTAACTAAAACTATATAATTAATATAAAGTTAAAAATCAATTCTAAACGGAACATGCTAGAACGGTCATTCACACTTCTATTGAAAGAGGTTGAGATTCTATATTAAAAAATATATGCATGCAAATTATTAAAATTCTGGTGACTAAAAACCTATTGTAAAAGCCTTACCTTTTGTAAAATGAATTAACGAGCTCGATGCATGGACAATACTGACAGCTCCGTCGTCCCCACTATCCCCACGCAAGAGCGCGGCCATTACGTCATAGCGCGCTCGAAGAAGAAGGACAGCTATAGCGGCAAGCGGCGGCCGAGCCGCCTACGCCCGGGAGCGCCGCATTCTCCTACCACTGCGGATAGCCGGCACGGAGTAGGGACCAGAGGGTACCTCAGGGAGCGCAGCTCAGTCTTCCGCGCATTTGACCCGACGCTCTTGAGACAACATCACCTAGCATTTGACCAGGAGCTCTCTGAAGAACAAGAACAGTAGCAGTCACGAACCATTTAAAATCGAAATAAAGACTTAGTCTCAAAACATTATTCGACTTAAAAACTTAGTCGCGAGAGCTGTAAGACAGTAGTATACTTGAACAATAAAAGTGTTTTATTTGAACATCATCGCGGTCTTCTGCCATTTATTTACTACCGGCTCCTTCGACTCTCCTGCCAAGGCATCACTGAGGTCGACAGTCCACAGCGGAGGTTCGACGAGCACTTCCAACCGCAGTACTTTTGGGTAAGTACTCGTTTTAATTATTCAATATTTTCCTTTTCATCTCTCGTGATCTGCAACCATCAACCGAATATTATTATTATTTTTGCATGACATATTGAAGAATTTTATTATACATAATAGTCAACAACTTACCTTCATACAATTCCAACGTCTTCTCCTTCCGATAACACGAGTACGTTGATTGCCTTTGAACGTTAAACGCTCAGTCTGTCTTTGGTTTTATCCACAAGAGTGAATCGTCGCCTTCGACTTGTCAATCGATGTGCATTGGGTAGTCTACTCTACCCCTCTGCCGTTTCCGCGAAGAATTTTCTCCAGGGAAATTTCTTTACGGACTCTGTGCCGCTGTGACGTGACGTCTTGCACATCGAAACTTGTCGTAGAGCACGGGACGCGCTCTTTAAGGACCGACTGACACATAGTATGATAACTCTGGTTTAGTATAATATATTAGAGGAATTATTTTATAATAATAAAACTAAACCAGCAGGTACGGTATCCATCTTACATTTAAATATTCCTACACACCCTTCCTTACCACGTCACTGCATGTGAGGTAACTATCTAATAATTTTTTCTTATAATAAATGAGGAGTCGCGATTTCAGAATCTGTCCTGTCTCTTTCTTTAAACCGGTCACGAAACTTTAGATTTACGCGGTACATTCTTTTTTGACAGGTGACCCCTCGAAATTTCCATCGTAAGTATTAGATGCCGCGAAATAATTTCAAATTATCCTTTCAATAAAACAAATTTTAAAACTTAAATTATTTCGATAATAGATGGTTAGCGCCCGACGACCAGACCCAATAACTCGCCGCGAATTCCCTCTGCAAAACGCAGGCGTAACTCGCAGAGAACTAATCAGACAGCGGTTATTACGAGATCGCCCCTCTATCGCACGGCAATTATTTGTAGATAGGGATAATATCCCTTCTAGTATTTTACGCGCCGCCAACGATCGCGAAGATACTTTCTTTGATTTGTCCTTCGCTCCTTTGCCTCCTGAATTAAACCCCGAAACCAACAACGGTAACCCCTCAGCGATACCAGCAGGCGAAGAATCGAGTGAAGAAGAGAACCTTCCGCTGACAGACGAGGACTCTGATCACCTTAGCGATTGCCCAACAGTCGTGTACGATTTGGATAACCCAACGGTCAGAATTCCCCCAGCACTTCTCCTAGCTTTCGAGAGAAACGGAGAAATAAGAAGAACTCGAGACCAACAAGTCCAGACTGTGCCATCGCCAAGCCCTCCACAAACCCCTGATTCATTTTCAGGTTATTCTACCCCGAATTACTCTCCGGTCGCTCTTGGGGAGATAGACCCAGAACCGATAGACATCTCTCCAGCCGAAGAGAGCTTCGCGGATTTTGAAACTAACCAAATTTTAGATTACCTAGATAGTGAGGAGTTCTTGGGAACGGTAGACGACATATATCATACATAGTTTAATTTCGCTAAAATTACTTTATAACCTAATGTAAAAGAACGAGGAAGGATAAAATAAATAAAAGGAAAAAATAGAAATTTATAACATAACAAATCTGCATATTTATTTGTCAACCTTAAAATACCTCCGAAAAGAAGCGTCCTATAGATCCTAATCTCTCGGCGTCCCAGGGTATAGCCGGCTTAGCAGGTTGCCCTGAAAAAGAAATAGAGAGATATAACATTGTTCGTCCCTGCACGGTGCGCCCTGCAGAATCGTTGAATAAACGATCGAATAGGACGTAACAAAGAAAATAAAGTGTCTTTGAACCATCACTTGGGTCTTCTGCCAATCATTTGTCACCGGTTCCTCCGACTCTCCTACAGGGACATCGCCGAGGCAGACCGTCCTCCACGGAGATTCATCGCATATCCTGACAGCAGTACTTTTGGGTAAGTACTCGTTTTAATTATTCAATAATTTCCTTTTCATCTCTCGTGATCTGCAACCATCAACCGAATATTATTAATTATTATTTTTGCATGACATATTGAAGAATTTTATTACACATAATAGTCAACAACTTACCTTCATACAATTCCAACGTCTTCTCCTTCTGATAACACGAGTACGTTGATTGCCTTTGAATGTTCAACGCTCAGTCTGTCTTTGGTTTTATCCACAAGAGTGAATCGTCGCCTTCGACTTGTCAATCGATGTGCATTGGGTAGTCTACTCTACCCCTCTGCCGTTTCCGCGAAGAATTTTCTCCAGGGAAATTTCTTTACGGACTCTGTGCCGCTGTGACGTGACGTCTTGCACATCGAAACTTGTCGTAGAGCACGGGACGCGCTCTTTAAGGACCGACTGACACATAGTATGATAACTCTGGTTTAGTATAATATATTAGAGGAATTATTTTATAATAATAAAACTAAACCAGCAGGCACGGTATCCATCTTATATTTAAATATCCCTACACACCCTTCCTTACCACGTCACTGCATGTAAGGTAACTATCTAATAATTTTCTCTTATAATAAATGAGGAGTCGCGATTTCAGAATCTGTCCTGTCTCTTTCTTTAAACCGGTCACGAAACTTTAGATTTACGCGGTACATCCTTTGTTGACAGGTGACCCCTCGAAATTTCCATCGTAAGTATTAGATGCCGCGAAATAATTTCAAATTATCCTTTCAATAAAACAAATTTAAAATTTAAATTATTTCAATAATAGATGGTTAGCGCCCGACGACCAGATCCAATAACTCGCCGCGAATTTCCCTTACAAAATCCAGGTGTAACCCGGCGGGAAATATTTAGACAGCGGTTATTACGAGATCGCCCCTCCGTCGCTCGTCAATTATTTATAGATAGGGACGAGATTCCTACCGGAATAGCAAGGGCCGCAACCGACCGCGAGGACACACTCTTCGACCTCTCCTTCGCACCCTTGCCCCCGGAGCTTAACCCCGAAACCACCGACGGCAATCTCCCTGCGATACCAGCTAGCGCAGAGTCCGAGGAAGAGGAAATTGAATCTGCGGAATCGGACACATCAAGCGACGCGTCCACAATAATTATTGATTTGGAAGACCGAACGGACGGAATTCCCTTGGGACTGCTCCGCGCTTGGGAGCGAAACGGGGAAATAAGGAGGAGCCCAGCGACGTTGGATCGACGGGTCCAAACTTCACCGCCGCCTAGCCTCCCACGAACCCCAGACTCTTTTCCGGGGTATTCGCCGCCAAATTATTCTCCTGTCTTGCCTGGAGAAGTGGATTTAGATTCCACAAATATCACTCCAAGTGAAGAGGACTTTATAGATTACGAAATTAACCAGCTTCTTGATTATTTAGATAGCGAAGAGTTCCTCGATTCTATTGTCGAACCATAAAATCCTAAATAAACTATACATATATATAAATATATCCAATACATATATATAATTTAATTTCACTAAAATTACCTTACAAACTAATGTAGAAGAACGAGGAAGGATAAAATAAATAAAAAGGAAAAAATAGAATTTATAATATAATAAATTTGCATATTTATTTGTCAACCTTAAATACCTCCGAAAAGAAGCGTCCTATAGATCCTAATCTCTCGGCGTCCCAGGGTATAGCCGGCTTAGCAGGTTGCCCTGAAAAAGAAATAGAGAGATATAATATTGTTCGTCCCTGCACGGTGCGCCCTGCAGAATCGTTGAATAAACGATCGAATAGGACGTAACAGCTTGTAGGCGTTCGTAGTTGTCTGGGGTCGATTCAGTGGAGATTGCCAGTGCTTGGCCGGTTGCTGCCTGTTTGGCTTCGGATTCAGTGGGTGGGTCGCTTAATGTGGTTTCTATTTCCCGCAGTTCTACTGTCGGTATCACCGGAGTTTATCGCGTGTAGGTATGCTCTGCCATTCCGGTTCTCAACCACTGCTTCCCCTAGGTAGATGTCCTTGCCGACGCTAAGTCGCGGGACGTAGCCTACCGTGATATCTAGATTTGGTACTTTGATATAGAAGGTTGCGCGTGATCTAGCAGGTATCACGACGGTGTCGTGATCGGTGAAGGGTATTCGGATTCCTTGCCATGCGACGTATCTTTCCTGCAGATGTATATTCGACGCGTCGCGGAGGAAATCGTTGCCTAGGATACCTTCTTGCGGTATCGGAAAATTGTCGTTTACTACGTGTAGCTCTAGAGGGTGACCCGAGTAGTAAACTTGTATGGACCCGAGCGTTTTGATCCTGCTGTTACGTCCCGCAACGAAAAAAAAATTTAAAATCTTACTTATAAAAGTATAATCCCTACTTATTCTCTCATCCTATATAATCTTTGCGCGATACTATATATAATTACTATATATTTGCGTCATAATATTATACATAATCAATATATATATACATCAATTTAATAATAATCAGTTCTCATGTAGTCAAAATACTAGTAACCACCAGTACTAACCGAAAGCTGGACTTATACACATCTATCAATCAAGAAAAAGTAATAGGCTCTTTGAAACAGTCATTTATAATAATCTTAAAAGAATTTCAATATATATATATAATTATTATTTATACAATTTTAATAAGGCTGCAAAAGCCACACAACTACATTAAAATCGCTTATGAAACTTCATAAATCAATAGCAAAAATACTGAATCTATATATGTATATATATATATATATATATATATATTCATATCGCCATAATTTCATATTAAAACAATACATTGATTGATGTGGTATATAGCCAGAAAAATATTACAATGAATTAGCAATACTGGTCGTATATAATGATATTAATCTTAATAACTAACCTTACTAAGAAAAGAAATTTATTCGAAACTTTATTATCAAGAAAAACTCTTAGCAAAACACTTGCAACAAGACTTCGTATGAATCGGTATGTGAACAAATTCGTCGGTGACTGGCTTATAGCCTCTTGTGCGTTCCTTTACATTCTTTTGGTAAAATTGGCATGGGAAAACTTCCATAGCCATAAATCCCGAAACCTGAAAATAATATAATTAATTAGTATTTAGACAAATAAAGACATAAATCAATAAACAATGAAAAACACATATATATATATATAAAAGTTTAATTATTATCAAATAATAAATATATTTACTTTGATTATTTAATTATAAAATTAAAACGTAAAAACAGATGACCAGTAACGACTAAATAATAATCCTTTGTAAAATAACAAGCTTCTTTTAAAAAGGAAAATGATTTAAATAATTCTTAACGAATAAAATATAATTTGTTTCAAAGAATAGTATAAAGAATTTCGTATCTTATATAATCTTTACTTGTAATTATATATAATCACTATAAATCCACTTTATATTATATGTAACCAATATATATAGATATTCACTCAATATTCATATTATTCCGTTATCACATATAACCAAAAAAGGATATCCCTATGCGTGTATATGCGCTTACTACAAAGGAAAAGGCATAAATCAAAATATTTTATCAAACGATACTCACCTAAATTCTATTAATAAATGATTTTGAGCCCATGCGTATCTTTTTAATAAACAGTATGTTCGGTTGTCATAAAAGAGATGCAGCGATTATAAATTTTGAAACCTGAAAATCAAATAATTAATTAATATTTTGTAATAAATATCTACAGTAAAAATGCTAACAAATGCTCCGAAAGTGAGCCACATAAAATATTAATACGAAAATTTATAAAGAATCATCAATAACAAAAGGAAAGTTATAAAGTTAACATTCTACGTACATATAAGAATATGAAACAATAAATAAATGTACCAAGTCAAACAAAAAATTAATGCCCATGAATAATAATTGTTACTAAAACAATACGCTCTAAAAATCAGTAATAATAATTAGTAATAAAATAATTAACAATATATATATATTTTTTATATTCATGAGAAACAAAATTAATAAATTTTCCTTGAATAAATATTTTTCTAAACGTTATAATAAATCTTTACTGTACATTAATACCATTGGCCAAATATGTCTGTATAAAACTCTAATTATTATTGAATAACATTTAACTTTGACTATTTAATTACAAAATGTAAATGGCCAATAATCACCAAATAATAATCTTTTATAAAGTAACGAGCTTCTTTCAGAAATTAATGATTTAAACATTTCTTAATAAAATATAATTAATAAAATATAATTAATAAAATATAATATAATTAATAAATAAAATATAATTAATCAAGCAAGAATTTCCTTTAAAAATCCTAGATTATTTTAATTTTTGGTCCTAGTTGAGTTCCCGTAAATATATGTATATGTTCACTATCAGGAAGTGATTTTCCTCAGAGTCTTGATACCTGAAAAATATAATAAATGTAAAAGAAAATCTACTATAGAAATTATTAAATAAACCATCCAAAATATAATACATACTTACACACTTTTTATGATCCTATATATATAATATTTATCCTCTTCCTAATAATGTAAGACAACTTCTTATAAATAAGTAGCAAGAATTCCAAGTCCCAGCAACTGAAAATAATAATCAAATAATATTTGGCCGTATGAAAAATTAACTTAACAAAAATATACTAAAAAATCAATCTATACAAAATCTATAAAAGTTTGATTGATCAAAATTACTATATTAAACAGGTTTAATATTTTATAAATGTATATAATTATATAGGAGTAAAAGAAATCAAATAGTAAAAGAAGTATAATAAATCAAATATTAATATATTAAATTTCAACAATAAATATATTAAATTAAATAATAACTACTAAACAATAACTAAATAATAAAGAAATGTCAAGAAATTATTATGAATAAAATTTTATACGTAACTCTTTGCTGCATGCAGAATAATAAGTCACCCTATAAACATAGCCTCCACTTGGTTGTCCACCGGGTGTCCCAATATTTTCATCACCTAACGAAAACGCTAACGGAAAAATAAAAATATATTTATTAATAAAATTCCTTAGAAATATATTTCAATAACAAATCACAAATATGCCTCCTCAAATATATAATCAACAGACTACATCTATCGAAATTTATACACGAGACCTCAATAGGTAGTAGTACGTGAAAGTGAGAGAGACCGCACTATCGGGTGACTCGCGCGAGTGAGGGAGATAGCGCTATACGTAATACCATATGTAAAAATTAATAAGAATTAAACCGCGAAACAAGCTCGGACAGACTTGTCACCCTCATTATTAGTATAAATACATATGTAGTTATTAATAAAAATTTAAAAGATAATGCATTAAAATACTAAATATTAAATACATATAAAATACATAACATTATACATGAATACATATATTATATATATGTATATATAATATATATTTTATAAATATATGATATAATTAAATAAAACCTTTGATTCATTAATTAACTTATCAAAATAATAAACTTACCAAATAAACTCCCGAAATAATTCGCACAGGTTCCTCAAAATCCTTTCAATGCTGCATATTCTTATATGGTTTAAGCCTGTCTGTTGTCCGTGAATAATCCATTGGTCCATATCCCTTCCAACATATATATATACTATATATGCAACCTAGACAAATAAGAAAAATTCAAATAATAACACGTTTAAACTCTAAGCATAAGAACATAATAATTAATACATTATAAAAATCTCTTTTCATATACGTATATTCTATATAGTTATTCAAATAAAACTTCACTACATAATAATAAATTATATAAAATCTAATCCACCCATTATTGCCAAATAATACATATATTTTTCATTTTGATTATTAATTGCAAAATTTTATATACAATTAAAATATAATGAGTAAGCAATGATAACTAAATAATAAACCATTTTCATTATGTGAAAAGCTCAACATTAATTAATGTATGTATATATTTAATAAATGACCGAAAGTTGTCAAGTCAAGCACATTCAAAATAATATTAAAATATTTCAAAATATCCAAAACTTATCCGCAATTAGAGGTGCATAGAGTTAATAAGTCATGGCCAGACGATCATATGTGAGTATTTTAATCCGCTCCGACAATAGTCTAATAAACGTTCTATATTGTCGATTAAAATACAGCCAAGCTATAAATGATATGCACCCTCGAATATCTTCTGTATAGAATGTCGTTTTACAAAATATCTGGAAAATATAATAACTATATAAGACAAATATATTAAATTATTTAAATTATTAATAATTATAAATAATAAAGATTCTGATTTAATAAAACCAATAATGCAAAATAAAGCTCATAACTCTTTACTGTGTGCAGAATTATAAATCTATATAACTACTAAATAAATTTTGTTATAACAAAACTTTACACATATATAACACACATGAAATATAAAGTTCAAATAATAATAATACAAGGTAATAAATATACATATTAATAATAATAATGAATGTATGGTCTTATAAAATTCATTATGCATGATTTTATTATTGAGACGAATAATAAGTCTCCTTATAAGAGCACAAGGCTAAGTCCAGCGTACCGCGTTATCTCCCCTATTACTTTGTTATCTCCCCTAATGTTTTCGACGTCCGCGCCGAGTCTTAATGCGAAAGGGACTCGCGAATATATAATGTATGAATATTATAAGGAGCGCTTTCTTATTGCAAGAGTAATAAGTTATTACGAAATTATAAATTATAAAAGAATATATATATATATTATATGTTAAATTAATCCATATCATTAACTAACAAAGATCCAACAGTAATGCAATTTTTTAGCAAACTTTCAAGCCTTCAAAAGAGAAATAACAATATGTATAATACATATTTAATTAATAAAATAATGAAGATAAAATTTTTAATAATTACATTTATTAACTTTTACAAACAATATATATAAGTATATATATATATATTCTATACAATTAACAAGTAAGGAATATATAATTTATTCATATAAATTATAACGAATGAAATTATTAAATCGATTTATAAAGCGTTATAAATTCATTCACCAAAAGATAAGCGACCCTCCGAGCTTCATCCGGTGCAGCTGCACATGAGCTCACTCAGCGATAAGATAAGGCCTGGCGCGACTGCCTGGCGCGACTGCCTGGCACGGCGAACACCTGCATCCGGTGATAAAAAAGCTCGCCACATCCTTTGTTCCAAGAGCTGAATAATAAAAAGAATAATTAATACACTTTTATATTATAATGTAACACAATTATTATTAACAATTATCTAGACCATGCACCTATATGCACATACATATATATATATATCATATAATTATTATATAGCAAATTGTAATTATAATGGTTTATAACACCAGAATTTGTTTATAACATTGTTAACTAGAACTATATAATTAATATAAAGAAAGTTAAAAATCAATTCTAAACGGAACATGCTAGAACGATCATTCACACTTCTATTGAAGGAGGTTGAGATTCTATATTAAAAAATATATGCATGCAAATTATTAAAATTCTGGTGACTAAAAACCTATTGTAAAAGCCTTACCTTTTGTAAAATGAATTAACGAGCTCGATGCATGGACAATACTGACAGCTCCGTCGTCCCCACTATCCCCACGCAAGAGCGCGGCCACTACGTCATAGCGCGCTCGAAGAAGAAGGACAGCTATAGCGGCAAGCGGCAGTCGAGCCGCCTACGCCCGGGAGCGCCGCATTCTCCTACCACTGCGGATAGCCGGCACGGAGTAGGGACCAGAGGGTACCTCAGGGAGCGCAGCTCAGTCTTCCGCGCATTTGACCAGGAGCTCTCTGAAGAACAAGAACAGTAGCAGTCACGAACCATTTAAAATCGAAATAAAGACTTAGTCTCAAAACATTATTCGACTTAAAAACTTAGTCGCGAGAGCTGTAAGACAGTAGTATACTTAAACAATAAAAGTGTTTTATTTTGTTACGTCCTATTCGATCGTTTATTCAACGATTCTGCAGGGCGCACCGTGCAGGGACGAACAATGTTATATCTCTCTATTTCTTTTTCAGGGCAACCTGCTAAGCCGGCTATACCCTGGGACGCCGAGAGATTAGGATCTATAGGACGCTTCTTTTCGGAGGTATTTTAAGGTTGACAAATAAATATGCAGATTTGTTATGTTATAAATTTCTATTTTTTCCTTTTATTTATTTTATCCTTCCTCGTTCTTTTACATTAGGTTATAAAGTAATTTTAGCGAAATTAAACTATGTATGATATATGTCGTCTACCGTTCCCAAGAACTCCTCACTATCTAGGTAATCTAAAATTTGGTTAGTTTCAAAATCCGCGAAGCTCTCTTCGGCTGGAGAGATGTCTATCGGTTCTGGGTCTATCTCCCCAAGAGCGACCGGAGAGTAATTCGGGGTAGAATAACCTGAAAATGAATCAGGGGTTTGTGGAGGGCTTGGCGATGGCACAGTCTGGACTTGTTGGTCTCGAGTTCTTCTTATTTCTCCGTTTCTCTCGAAAGCTAGGAGAAGTGCTGGGGGAATTCTGACCGTTGGGTTATCCAAATCGTACACGACTGTTGGGCAATCGCTAAGGTGATCAGAGTCCTCGTCTGTCAGCGGAAGGTTCTCTTCTTCACTCGATTCTTCGCCTGCTGGTATCGCTGAGGGGTTACCGTTGTTGGTTTCGGGGTTTAATTCAGGAGGCAAAGGAGCGAAGGACAAATCAAAGAAAGTATCTTCGCGATCGTTGGCGGCGCGTAAAATACTAGAAGGGATATTATCCCTATCTACAAATAATTGCCGTGCGATAGAGGGGCGATCTCGTAATAACCGCTGTCTGATTAGTTCTCTGCGAGTTACGCCTGCGTTTTGCAGAGGGAATTCGCGGCGAGTTATTGGGTCTGGTCGTCGGGCGCTAACCATCTATTATCGAAATAATTTAAGTTTTAAAATTTGTTTTATTGAAAGGATAATTTGAAATTATTTCGCGGCATCTAATACTTACGATGGAAATTTCGAGGGGTCACCTGTCAAAAAAGAATGTACCGCGTAAATCTAAAGTTTCGTGACCGGTTTAAAGAAAGAGACAGGACAGATTCTGAAATCGCGACTCCTCATTTATTATAAGAAAAAATTATTAGATAGTTACCTCACATGCAGTGACGTGGTAAGGAAGGGTGTGTAGGAATATTTAAATGTAAGATGGATACCGTACCTGCTGGTTTAGTTTTATTATTATAAAATAATTCCTCTAATATATTATACTAAACCAGAGTTATCATACTATGTGTCAGTCGGTCCTTAAAGAGCGCGTCCCGTGCTCTACGACAAGTTTCGATGTGCAAGACGTCACGTCACAGCGGCACAGAGTCCGTAAAGAAATTTCCCTGGAGAAAATTCTTCGCGGAAACGGCAGAGGGGTAGAGTAGACTACCCAATGCACATCGATTGACAAGTCGAAGGCGACGATTCACTCTTGTGGATAAAACCAAAGACAGACTGAGCGTTTAACGTTCAAAGGCAATCAACGTACTCGTGTTATCGGAAGGAGAAGACGTTGGAATTGTATGAAGGTAAGTTGTTGACTATTATGTATAATAAAATTCTTCAATATGTCATGCAAAAATAATAATAATATTCGGTTGATGGTTGCAGATCACGAGAGATGAAAAGGAAAATATTGAATAATTAAAACGAGTACTTACCCAAAAGTACTGCGGTTGGAAGTGCTCGTCGAACCTCCGCTGTGGACTGTCGACCTCAGTGATGCCTTGGCAGGAGAGTCGAAGGAGCCGGTAGTAAATAAATGGCAGAAGACCGCGATGATGTTCAAATAAAACACTTTTATTGTTCAAGTATACTACTGTCTTACAGCTCTCGCGACTAAGTTTTTAAGTCGAATAATGTTTTGAGACTAAGTCTTTATTTCGATTTTAAATGGTTCGTGACTGCTACTGTTCTTGTTCTTCAGAGAGCTCCTGGTCAAATGCTAGGTGATGTTGTCTCAAGAGCGTCGGGTCAAATGCGCGGAAGACTGAGCTGCGCTCCCTGAGGTACCCTCTGGTCCCTACTCCGTGCCGGCTATCCGCAGTGGTAGGAGAATGCGGCGCTCCCGGGCGTAGGCGGCTCGGCCGCCGCTTGCCGCTATAGCTGTCCTTCTTCTTCGAGCGCGCTATGACGTAATGGCCGCGCTCTTGCGTGGGGATAGTGGGGACGACGGAGCTGTCAGTATTGTCCATGCATCGAGCTCGTTAATTCATTTTACAAAAGGTAAGGCTTTTACAATAGGTTTTTAGTCACCAGAATTTTAATAATTTGCATGCATATATTTTTTAATATAGAATCTCAACCTCTTTCAATAGAAGTGTGAATGACCGTTCTAGCATGTTCCGTTTAGAATTGATTTTTAACTTTATATTAATTATATAGTTTTAGTTAACAATGTTATAAACAAATTCTGGTGTTATAAACCATTATAATTACAATTTTGCTATATAATAATTATATGATATATATATATATATGTATGTGCATATAGGTGCATGGTCTAGATAGTTGTTAATAATAATTGTGTTACATTATAATATAAAAGTGTATTAATTATTCTTTCATTATTCAGCTCTTGGAACAAAGGATGTGGCGAGCTGTTTTATCACCGGATGCAGGTGTTCGCCGTGCCAGGCAGTCGCGCCAGGCAGTCGCGCCAGGCCTTATCTTATCGCTGAGTGAGCTCATGTGCAGCTGCACCGGATGAAGCTCGGAGGGTCGCTTATCTTTTGGTGAGTGAATTTATAACGCTTTATAAATCGATTTAATAATTTCGTTCATTATAATTTATTCATATATTCTTTACTTGTTAATTGTATAGAATATATATATATATATATACTTATATATATTGTTTGTAAAAGTTAATAAATGTAATTGTTAAAAATTTTATCTTCATTATTTTATTAATTAAATATGTATTATACATATTGTTATTTCCCTTTTGAAGGCTTGAAAGTTTGCTAAAAAATGTATTACTGTTGGATCTTGTTAGTTAATGATATGGATTAATTTATTATATAATATATATATATTCTTTTATAATTTATAATTTCGTAATGATTTATTACTCTTGCAATAAGAAGGCGCTCTTTATAATATTCATACATTATATATTCGCGAGTCCCTTTCGCATTAAGACTCGGCACGGACGTCGAAAACATTAGGGGAGATAACAAAGTAATAGGGGAGATAACGCGGTACGCTGGACTTAGCCTTGTGCTCTTATAAGGAGACTTATTAGTCGTATCAATAATAAAATCATGCATAATGAATTTTATAAGACCATACATTCATTATTATTATTAATATGTATATTTATTACCTTGTATTATTATTATTTAAACTTTATATTTCATGTGTGTTATATATGTGTAAATTTTTGTTATAACGAAATTTATTTAGTAGTTATATAGATTTATAATTCTGCACATAGTAAAGAGTTATAAGCTTTATTTTGCATTATTGGTTTTATTAAATCAGAATCTTTATTATTTATAATTATTAATAATTTAAATAATTTAATATATTTGTCTTATATAGTTATTATATTTTTCAGATATTTTGTAAAACGTCATTCTATACAGAAGATATTCGAGGGTGCATATCATTTATAGCTTGGCTGTATTTTAATCGACAATATAGAACGTTTATTAGACTATTGTCGGAGCGGATTAAAATACTCACATATGATCATCTGGCCATGACTTATTAACTCTATGCACCTCTAATTGCGGATAAGTTTTGGATATTTTGAAATATTTTAATATTATTTTGAATGTGCTTGACTTGACAACTTTCGGTCATTTATTAAATATATACATACATTAATTAATGTTGAGCTTTTCACATAATGAAAATGGTTTATTATTTGGTTATCATTGCTTACTCATTATATTTTAATTGTATATAAAATTTTGCAATTAATAGTCAAAATGAAAAATATATGTATTATTTAGCAATAATGGGTGGATAAGAAATTAGATTTTATATAATTTATTATTATGTAGTGAAGTTTTATTTGAATAACTATATAGAATATACGTATATGAAAAGAGATTTTTATAATGTATTAATTATTATGTTCTTATGCTTAGAGTTTAAACGTGTTATTATTTGAATTTTTCTTATTTGTCTAGGTTGCATATATAATATATATATATGTTGGAAGGAATATGGACCAATGGATTATTCACGGACAACAGACAGGCTTAAACCATATAAGAATATGCAGCATTGAAAGGATTTTGAGGAATCTATGCGAATTATTTCGGAAGTTTATTTGGTAAGTTTATTATTTTGATAAGTTAATTAATGAATTAAAGGTTTTATTTAATTATATCATATATTTATAAAATATATATTATATATACATATATATAATATATGTATTCATGTATAATATTATGTATTTTATATGTATTTAATATTTAGTATTTTAATGCATTATCTTTTAAATTTTTATTAATAACTACATATGTATTTATACTAATAATGAGGGTGACAAGTCTGTCCGAGCTTGTTTCGCGGTTTAATTCTTATTAATTTTTACATATAGTATTACGTATAGCGCTGTCTCTCTCACTCGCGCGAGTCACCCGATAGTGCGGTCTCTCTCACTTTCACGTACTACTACCTATTGAGGTCTCGTGTATAAATTTCGATAGATGTAGTCTGTTGATTATATATTTGAGGAGGCATATTTGTGATTTGTTATTGAAATATATTTCTAAGGAATTTTATTAATAAATATATTTTTATTTTTCCGTATAGCGTTTTCGTTAGGTGATGAAAATATTGGGACACCCGGTGGACAACCAAGTGGAGGCTATGTTTATAGGGTGACTTATTATTCTGCATGCAGCAAAGAGTTACGTATAAAATTTTATTCATAATAATTTCTTGACATTTCTTTATTATTTAGTTATTGTTTAGTAATTATTATTTAATTTAATATATTTATTGTTGAAATTTAATATATTAATATTTGATTTATTATACTTCTTTTACTATTTGATTTCTTTTACTCCTATATAATTATATACATTTATAAAATATTAAACCTTTTTAATATAGTAATTTTGATCAATCAAACTTTTATAATGATAATAGATTTTTGTATAGATTGATTTTTTAGTACATTTTTGTTAAGTTAATTTTTCATACGGCCAAATATTATTTGATTATTTTTTTCAGTTGCTGGGACTTGGAATTCTTGCTACTTATTTATAACAAGCTGTCTTACGTTATTAGGAAGAGGCTAAATAATATATATATATAGGATCATAAAAAGTGTGTAAGTATGTATTATATTTTGAATGGTTTATTTAATAATTTCTATAGTAGATTTTCTTATACATTTATTATATTTTTCAGGTATCAAGACTCTGAGGAAAATCACTTCCTGATAGTGAACATATACATATATTCACGGGAACTCAACGAGGACCAAAAATTAAAATAATCTAGGATTTTTAAAGGAAATTCTTGCTTGATTAATTATATTTTATTTATTAATTATATTATATTTTATTAATTATATTTTATTAATTATATTTTATTAAGAAATGTTTAAATCATTAATTTCTGAAAGAAGCTCGTTACTTTATAAAAGATTATTATTTGGTGATTATTGGCCATTTACATTTTGTAATTAAATAGTCAAAGTTAAATGTTATTCAGTAATAATTAGAATTTTATACAGACATATTTGGCCAATGGTATTAATGTACAGTAAAGATTTATTATAACGTTTAGAAAAATATTTATTCAAGGAAAATTTATTAATTTTGTTTCTCATGAATATAAAAAATATATATATATATTGTTAATTATTTTATTACTAATTATTATTACTGATTTTTAGAGCGTATTGTTTTAGTAACAATTATTATTCATGGGCATTAATTTTTTTTGTTTGACTTGGTACATTTATTTATTGTTTCATATTCTTATATGTACGTAGAATGTTAACTTTATAACTTTCCTTTTGTTATTGATGATTCTTTATAAATTTTCGTATTAATATTTTATGTGGCTCACTTTCGGAGCATTTGTTAGCATTTTTACTGTAGGTTATTTATCCCAAAATATTAATTAATTATATGATTTTCAGGTTTCAAAATTGGTAATCGCTGCATTTCTTTTATGACAATTGACCATACTATTTATCGAAAAGATACGCATGGGTTCACAAAATCATTTATTTAGGTGCGTATCGTTTGATAAAATATTTTGATTTATGCCTTTTCCTTTGTAGTAAGCGCGTATACACGCATAGGGATATCTTTTTTTTTGTTATATGTGATAACTGAATAATATGAATATTGAGTGAATATCTATATATATTGGTTACATATAATATAAAGTGGATTTATAGTGATTATATATATAATTACAAGTAAAGATTATATAAGATACGAAATTCTTTATACTATTCTTCGAAACAAATTATATTTTATTCGTTAAGAATTATTTAAATCATTTTCTTTTTAAAAGAAGCTTGTTATTTTACAAAGGATTATTATTTAGTCGTTACTGGTCATCGGTTTTTACATTTTAATTTTATAATTAAATAATCAAAGTAAATATATTTATTATTTGATAATAATTAAACTTTTATATATATATATATGTGTTTTTCATTGTTTATTGATTTATGTCTTTATTTGTCTAAATACTAATTAATTATATTATTTTCAGGTTTCGGGATTTATGGCTATGGAAATTTTCCCATGCCAATTTTACCAAAAGAATGTAAAGGAACGCACAAGAGGCTATAAGACCAGTTACCGACGGATTTGTTCGTATATCAATTTATACGAAGTCTTGTTGCAAATGATTTGCTAAGAGTTTTTCTTGATAATAAAATTTCGAATAAATTTCTTTTCTTAGTAAGGTTAGTTATTAAGATTAATATCATTATATACGACCAGTACCAGTACTGCTAATTCATTGTAATATTTTTCTGGCTATATACCACATCAATCAATGTATTGTATTAATATGAGATTATGGCGAATATATATATAAATATATATATATATATATATAGTATTTTGCTATTGATTTATGAAATTTCATAAGCGATTTTAAGGTGATTGTGTGGGGCTTTTGCAGCTTTATTAAAATTGCATAAATAATAATTATATATATATATTGAAATTCTTTTACGATTATTATAAATGACTGTTTCAAAGAGCCTATTACTTTTTCTTGATTGATAGATGTGTATAAGTCCAGCTTTCGGTTAGTACTGGTGGTTACTAGTATTTTGACTACATGAGAACTGATTATTATTGAATTGATGTATATATATATATATTGATTATATATAATATTATGGCGCAAATATATAGTGATTATATATAGTATCGCGCAAAGATTATATAGGATGAGAGAATAAGTAGGGATTATACTTTTATAAGTAAGATTTTAAATTTTTCGTTGCGGGACGTAACACCTCCCCCCTAATAAGAACAAAATCCGATTGTTTTCGGAGGATTTTGTACTAGGGAGATTAAATATTTTCATCTAAGGTGTTTAAGCGGTCTCTTAGGTTTGTATATGATATAGGTATATTTACGTTTTTGGTGATTTCTTCGTGGCAAGGTTTCATTGTCCTTGGAGGTTTGGCTGGTGGAGGTTGTTGAGTGATTACTTCCGCAGGTGCAGTGGGATCGATGTTGGAGGTTTGCATGGTTGTTCCTCCGCCAGGTGATTGATTGTCTCGGTTATCATCTCCAGATTTTCTAGAAGATTCCCGTGCCAGATGGAGCAGTAAATTCGCGAGGGAGCTCCATAAAGCTCCGAGTAGATGAAGGCTGCAACCATACACAATGTGAAGAGCGTATCCATGAATGACTGTGTCAATGACTAATTTTACTAGGCGAATAATCATGAAGATTCCGACGAGTCCTGCGGTTGCTGATCCAAAATTTATGAATCCCTTCCAGATTCGCGAGGCTGTGCTTTCGACAATTTTATTTAAAGAATTTTCATCCAGCAAGTTGTACACTGAGATTCCTTCAGTGTTCATGGAATGGCCAGTTAGTCCTCTAGCAACGGCATTGAGTAAAGCTGGCTTTTCGGCTGGGAACATTATGTGATTTCGTAATTTCTCCAGATCTGTATCAGAATATATTCCGCTTACGGCCAAAGGTCCCGGTGTGAGATATCTCCAGGTTAAGGCAGTCATGGGTTTTAGCTGTTGAGGTGGCAGTTGTCTGACTTGAATGTTAGGTGTAAGTTGCACCCATGTATCTTCGATTCGATACAAAGTAGGAAGTTCTAAACTGCATTCTCGTTCGTTGCCAATTTTGGTGATAATTCTTGACTTTGGTGTAAGGAAAAAGGAATGATTTCGTACAGAAATGGGAAGTTCGGTATAACACTCTCCAGTTTTTCTTACCATCACTTCAACAGGGATACATTTAATTATTTGTACTGCTTCTCCTGTTGTAACGGCCATGTATCCTGGCCCTTTCATGAGCTGATAGGCAAATTCGTCTGGTTGGAGTGTAGCAAAAGATAAGGCATTAGTAATTACCTGCCTTTCTAACTCGCATTTTTGCGAAATTACATTGTTATAGAGAGACGTCATCTGTTGTTTGACATGTTTTTCTATATACACGAACTTGGAGTTCATGTATGTAAAGATGTCAAGATTATTGACAGGAATAGTTTTCCGACTAGCGAATGTATTGCCAGGTTTAGCTTCAAGAATGAATAATTTCGGGTGTTCCGTGCACAGGAGAGTATAACCACATAGAGGTATTTCCTTGGTTTTCATAAGGGCGAAAGTGATTTCCTGAGTCACAAGACTATAGATGATTGGGGTATTTGTCTTGGAGATGTCTTCAGAAATTTTGTTTGCAGGTCCTTCGTAGAGGACATCATATTGTTGAAAATTACAAGTATCCGTAGGCATAGGTTTCCAGTAGGTGTATCCGTCGTCAGCGTCTAAACAGTAGCTGTCAACGAGTTTACACACTGTTCCAGATTTTAATTTAATTCTTCCAGTATTCAATTGTACGGGAACGTAGGAAGATTTTAGTGATATTTTCACAGCAGCTTGGACGACTACGTCGTCCCATGTTCCGTATGGATCGTTGTACTGGGATCCCTTGCAGTATCCGTCAACTTGTACGCGGCCCACCAAGGTGATACTTCGATAGGTCGTCTGATTTGCTTTTATGCCAGCGACAAGGGTGTTGTCTCCCAAAGAAATAGTTCCGTCTTGGAACATCCTTAGGCACTGAGTGTATCCAGTCTCATGCACATAATCGGCTCTTCCATTGTGAACAGCAGATATATGTGAATGCATACCACAATGATATATGTTTCGGGATATTTCAACCTTGCACTGTATGACTTCTGTATAACTGTAGTCGGATAGTTGTAGTAGCTGAATATGAACATCTGTGGTGTTGGGTTGTCGTATGTTCAGATCGCATTCGCCAACATCAAGGAGAGAGACGGCTGTTACGTTGAGGTGTTGTCCTCCGCAATCAAATCCGATTAAGGCGGCAGTTTTACTTAAGAAGATTACTAGGATTAGGGGCGTCATGATGGTCTGAAATGATTACAATTTTGATGTACGTGTAGATGTCTATATTACATTTTGTGGTTACATGATTGATGGTACAATGTTCGTGAAGGTTTGATTACGAATAATTGTCGCAGAATTGATTCATAATTATATATTGAATCTTAGGTGTATTTAAATTATAATTACTTATGAAAGTATTCGAATACACAAGAGGTATCTTTGTAGCGTCGCTTAATGTGATTATAATATAACATGGGTATATGTATCTATATATATATATACATATAGAGAGGTAATCTGACTAAATTTGTATGTATATTATTATCATTACACTATGTGTTTTTTTTTTATTGTTCTTTATGATTATTATTTCTTATGAAATATTTTTGAAGCATTTTCTTTTCCCCCTTTTTTTTTTGTTTGTTTTTTTTTTATTGTTATTATTATATGTATGTATATATATATTTATATGGTAAATATGAGTGATTATTATTACTGGTTATTAATAGTAAATCGGTTAAAGGATAATTATATATGAATATATAATTATATATATATATATATATATTTTAGAATATATATATATATAAGAAATTTTATGTTATACGTATACATAAAAATATATATTTTTTTTTATATATATATATTTTTTTTTATATATATATTTTATTTAAAGTTTTTATTTTTGTTTTTGTTTTTGTTTTGTTTTTTTTTTCTTATAAATGCAGTTTGTTAACATATTTATTATGGATATATATATATATATATACGTATAGTTCGTAATAGATAAAATATTTAAGTTTATTGGTGAAACAAGGATTGAGATGATCCATTTTCTTTTATTGTTTAATTTAATAATCTTTTCTCTAGAATTTCTGGATCATTAGGATCAACCGTTATTTCAGCCACTCCATAATCTATCTTCAGTGTGATTGAATTTACAGACAGGCCTATAGTTTGCCTGTAGGTTCTTTCTTCTCCCTTTTTAACGATCATGTCTACAAATTGACTATAGGCTTTAAAACATTTAGTGCATTCAAGAAGGGGTCGTTTTTCATGACAATTACTCCCGCAATTAGCACACTGATTCGTTGGCACATTGCCATATTGGAATGTGTGTGAATATTGCGTCAAGACCCTGTTATAAGTTGCAGGATTGTAGCAATCCGTACATATAAGATGAGGACTGTTAGCGGTTAGGACATCATGTGTCATTATAACCACGCATTTTACGTTAAGGCTGTTGAAGAAGGAGTAGTCTAGTAGTGGGTGAGCAGGTCGCTTAAATTTGGAAAGCGGGCACATTTTATGCGTATATGCCTTGTCTGTGAGTCCTGCAAAAAGCAAAAGCAGTTAGGTTACTTATGTCCCTTCCCTGATTTTTTTCAAATATTGCTCTTTCAAAATAGGAATATACGCATTCCTGGCATTGAAGGATGGGACGAACAGTTTCCAGGGTGGATTGACAGTAATTACACTTAGCAAGATTTATATCTCCCGAAGTTACCCAGTGGCAAACAATTAAATCAGGCTTGACTCTTAATTGTCGAAGTTTATAACATGCGCAACACATGCGGCTAGGGGTGCGAGTTTTTCCGGTATATCTTTTGTAAAAAATTACTTTTCTGCATTTTGCCTCATGCATGTTGGGGAAGTGGGACAATAATTCATGGATTGGGTGATTGCAACAGGGATTGCTTGCGTTATTCATGTTGCCTTGCTCTAGCAAATTCTCTTTTTCGTTCTTCTTCCAGATAATTTAGGAAGCACGGCCTGCAATCAATTATGGGAGTTATGAGAGACACTTTACGATTACATAAACAGCATTTAGAAGGACTAATATGAGGAAAATTTTCTGATATGCTGTGATAATTTATGTGGACTAATTCATGATCCGCGTGTATTTTACATATAGGGCAGTAATAAAGGCCTTTTTCCAGAGAGTAATATCCATCGAATTCTTCGTGCACAGTACAGTTCAGGGTGTCGGAAGATGTATCCGATAGCATATTAACTCTTCAATTCTTCAAGGTTGGGAGGTTGGGGGATTCTCTTCATTTATTGAGAGAAAGGTGGGGTGAGTCTCTCGGAATATTTGAGCGATATTCCTAGTACAGGTGGAGCAGGTGTGTAGGGGTCGTATTATGGTGATAGGTCTTTGACAGTACGAACAGATCGTTCTATAAGGGTGTGGGGCGATAGAAATAATATGGGAGTCTATTGGAAAGAAAAACCTTTGGTTACAGGGAGTATGTAGCATACAATAACATGCACAGCAATAATGGTTGTGATTATTTAGATTGAGATAACCATGCAGTTTGATGCATACAGCATTAAGAGAAAGCTGGGACATTATGAAGCATTGTTCAGTGTAAGCAAATAGGATATGGACATAAGTTCAACAATACCTCGAGTGCAGATGAGACACTGATCTAAAGGTCTTTGTGTGACAAGTGTTCGGAAGCAATGTGCACAATGAGGATCGATATGGCGTGGTCCCGGAGAGAGAAAGTGTAGAGATACTAGAGGCAATCGTACTCTAATAGACAATACGTAGTGATAGCAAAGTTCACATAGATAGACGTTCAAGGGATCATACCGATATCCTCTGAATTCTACACAGCAGGCTGTGCCGGTAAATGGCATCCCCTTATAACGTAGGAGTCCTGTCGTATACGTTTAAGACTAAGGGGTAACTACAACTATTGATAGAAGTCGAGGTGTTGTGTAGAAGTTCTAAGAATTCGTGCGCTGTTAGTGTACAGGAGATGCACTTGTCAAGAGAATTGGTCTCGATGACCGTTGTGCCACAAGCTGAGCAATGGTCATTACGCACGATGTGACTATTCACAAAGAAGTGTCTCCGCAAGGGCCGGTATTGTTGCTTAATAATATTGGTACGGAGTCTATCGTAACACTCCTTACACAAGTTCGTTTCGTCTAAGAGACAAAGAGCTCCTGTTATATGGACACAATGGCCGAAGAAGAAGGATTCCTCTATTCGATTTGAAATGGTTGCGTCCAATCTCGGCTGTGTGGGCCTTCTGTGCCAAAGCATCTGTAACAAAGGACTCTGATTATTACCTCATCCCGGCTGGGGATGTGCTAGTTTGATCTTGTTGGTGTGTACTATTCGGGTTTGGTTTCCTGTTCTAATTTTAACATTACTTGGGGGTAAAAGTTCGATTATTTCGTGAGGACCGGTATACTGGTCAGCAAGTTTTCCTTTTCGTGGTTCTTTTAATAAAAAGACAAAGTTTCCTTTCTCAAATTGTTGTAAATTCAAATTGCGATCATAGTATCGCTTACTCCGTTCTTTAGCTAGTGTGAGGTTTTGCTTAGCTTGCGTTTGTAAATCGTTTATCTTGTTAAAGAGATTAACAATATAGTCATGGTATGTGGGTTCGATATTTTCTTCGATGATGGGGTGTGCAGAGGGTAGTCGTGCTATCCGGCCAAATACTAGCTCATAGGGTGAGTATCTCGTGCCCTCATGTACACTGGTGTTGTATGAGAACATAGCAAGTTTAATGTATTCATCCCAATTTGTCTCCTTATCAACCTGAGTTTTTAGATATTCTGTTAAGACATGATGTGATCGTTCAAGCGATCCATTAGACTGTGGATGATAGGCAGTGGTCCTAAAATGTTGAATGCGAAATTTCCTTGTTAACTGTCGCATTAAGGCGGATAAAAAATTTGTCCCTTGATCGGTTAATATTGCGCGAGGAGTACCATATATACAGATAAATTCTTTAGTGAAGGCGTCTGCGATTGTTAACGATGTGGCCTCCCTTAATGGCACGGCAGTAGAATATTTTGTTAGCAAATCCTGCATGGTCAGTATATACTGATTGTTACTCACTGTTAGGGGAAGAGGTCCCATAATATCCAAGGATACTTTATCGAAAGCAGCCCCGGGGGTATCCGTTATAACCATGGGTTGCTTGGTTTTTATTCTAGTTAGTTTCTTTATTTGACACTCCCGACAGGTTCTAATGAATTCCTGAATATCCTTTTTCATTGTTTTCCAGCAGTAACGAGATCTAAGGCGGTTATAGGTCTTCGTTACACCTTTATGTCCTCCATGAGCTGAGGCATGATTTTCCAAAATTAGAGATTGACGTTTTTCGATTTCAGGCGTTTGAATTAAATTTAAGCATATCGTTATATTAATGGGTAATTCCTGTAGATATCTTTTGAGTTGGTTAAGGATGTATGACCATGGAAGGTCGTCGAAGCGTTCGGTCTTACTAAGACTTATGGAAGAGAGTCCAAGTTCAGTAATGACATCCACTAAAGAGTGTAGACAGTTTTTAAGATTCTGGGCTTCTATAAGGGTATGATAGTCGTATTTGATGGGGAGGGCAATTAACGTGTTTCCTTTTACAGTACATACCCTGGCCCTTTCGAAAGCCAACCCTTCATATTTAGGGAGTAAATTGGCTTCTTGATATGATTTTGCGCCATTGTCGTAAGCTGTCCCGTTCTGGTAAATAAATATTGTGTGATTATCTTTCTGTTGGAGTAAATCCTCTCTAACTTCTCGCACTAAGGCTCGACTCCATGGTGGAAGAGCTGGTGGATTCAGTTGTTGTGGGTTTGACTGATACGGTACAATGTCGGATTCTATTATTTCAGTATAATCCGTATCATCGCTTTCGTCAGAGTCAGTAACTTCCTCGATTGTGACTTCATAATTGTTACTATTTTCATGTTCGACAGAATAATTTTGATAATCTTCTGCTGGTTGACGCTCTACGGGGGCCGAAGTCTCGGCGGTTTTTTGATAGTTTCCCATGTCTTCCTGATTAGGTCCTGCATTCTGACCTTCAGGTGTACTAGATTTTCTCTTTGGCCTTTGAGGTCTATACGAAAATATGGATTCGTCGGATGAATATTCTCCTTCATCAATGAGGAATAACGGAATAGCCACGTCGACGGGTGGATTTCTGGATAAGGCATCAGCGTTATAATTTAGAGTTCCTTTTTTATATTGTATTTCATACTGATATTCAGAGAGTTTCATTCTCCACTTCCATAATCTTGAGGAAGGATCCTTGATGGAGTGTAGCCACACTAATGGTTTATGGTCAGTTACTATAGTGAATATTCTTCCGTATAAATAAGGTCTAAAATGATTTACACAATAAATGATAGCTAAACATTCTTTCTCTATTGTAGAATAATTTTGTTCGGCGGAATTTAGAATTCGAGACGTGTAGGCAACGGGTAGATCTTTCCCTATTATTCCTTGACTGAGCACTCCTCCGACCGCATATCCAGATGCATCGGTGGTTAGAATGAATGGATTAGTAAAGTCGGGATATTGTAAAATAGGTTCAGAGCATAGTGAATTCCTTAGAATATCGAATGCTTCTGCTTGTTTGTCCTGCCAATCGAATTTCTTATCCTTTTTTAAGAGATCAGTTAATGGTTTTGCGACTTTGGAAAAATTTGGAATAAATCTTCTATAATATCCGGCTAGTCCTAGGAATTGTTTGATGTTTTTCGGATTCTTCGGAGTAGGAAAATTCATTATTGCCTTTATCTTAGCGGGGTCAGGCTTGACTCCGTCAGATCCAATTATATGTCCTAGATACATAACTTCACGTCGTAAGAATTCGCATTTATCTGGTTGTAATTTTAAATTTGCAGCTCTTAATCTCTGCATTAATTTTTCGAACTTGCTTTCGTGTTCTTGCAATGATCGTGCATATACGACAATATCATCCATGTAGACAAATAATTCATTTCCCTGAAGTCCGGATAGAACGTTATCCATCAATCTTTGAAACGTTGCAGGAGCATTTTTTAATCCAAATGGCATTCGTTTGAATTGGTAATGTCCGTAAGGTGTAGAGAAAGCAGTTTTATGAGCATCTTTTGATGCCATGGGTATTT
This sequence comes from Camponotus vicinus, assembly GCF_025532165.1. Classification (NCBI taxonomy): domain Eukaryota; kingdom Metazoa; phylum Arthropoda; class Insecta; order Hymenoptera; family Formicidae; genus Camponotus; species Camponotus vicinus. The sequence goes on from NW_028141946.1 coordinate 11,851,506, forward strand.
GGTGGAAACCGGAAGCTAAGTCCAGTACTGAAAAATATTTTGCAGATCCAAGTTGATCTAATATATCCGTTATATTTGGAAGAGGATAGGCATCGCCTATTGTTTTTTCATTGAGGTTTCGATAATCGATAACCATTCGCCATCTTTTATTCCCTAGGGAGTCTGGCTTTTTTGGAACTATCCATAAAGGAGAGTTATAAGGGGAAGTAGAAGGTCTTATTAAATCAGAAGATAATAATTCATTTACTTGTTTATTAATTTCTTCCTTATGTACAGGAGGAAATCTATATTGTTTCGTGTGGACAGGCATTTCATTAATAGTAGGAATAGAATGCTGAGCGGCGTTTGTCGCTTGGAGATGTTCACCGGGTAGGTGAAATCTGTCGGAGTGTTTGAAAACTAGTAGTCGAACATTTTCTGATTCCTCGGAATTCAGATGTTCGAGGCGTAGAAGGTTTATGACATCAACAGTTCTATCTGTTGGTGTTGATAATGCCTGGTTAAAGTAAATGGGATTATCTATGGCTTTGACGAATTCCACTCGGGGTTCGTCTAGTCCAGCGAGATTGTTGGAGTTAGAAGTTCTGATTAATCCTCTGGGAAGCCCTTGGGTTCCAGTGGAATTCTCTGTTATTTCATGAGTATCATAATCTTGCAATTCTATGAATGGAATATTAAGGGTCAATTCTTCCTCGGAAGTATTGAATATAGGCATATGGACCTTTCCATTATTATTGGTGACGATAGCTTCCCCGAAGTATATGCCCTCGGCAAGGGTATGACGAGGTACATATCCGATTTGTTTTTCTGGATTGGTAATATGAAAAGAACAGGGAGTGACAGTTCTTTCCTTAAGACATATTGTACTTGAGTTTGAGAATGGAATTCTCATATCTTCATACTGTATAAAGTTGTCTCTATAGTTGACTATAACAGCTCGTTCCTTCAGGAACTTGTTGCCTAATATTCCATCTTGTAAGAATCCTATTGAATCAGATATGACATAGAATTCAGATAGTTTTCCAAGTACAGATAGGGAAACAGCTCCTAGCGTAACGATAGTTTCAGAAGCTATTCCTTGCAGACATAAAGGATTAGTTTTGTCGAGAGTAACGTTTGGATTTAAACATTTTTGTTTAATAAGGTTTAGTCCAGATCCAGAATCAATCATAAATTTGCAATCTGCTATTAGATCTGGAGAGGATAACGTTACTGTGGGCAATTCTGTAGATTGTTGTCTGTCGTTTATTTGGCAGATTCGGAAATTTGTGTGGGAGTTTCCTGTGGTGTTATTATATTGACTTTCTTTTGAATGTGGTAAGTCGGACGTCCTGGTTGCGGGTCGTTCCGGCGGACGTCGGTTCTCATCGGAACGCCTTGCGCGTTTCCCGAAGTACCGGGTTGTTGGTTCCCTTCTTGAGCTCTTCTGTAAGCTAACTTCCGACATTCTTCTATAAGATGTCCAGGAGTTTTACAATAGCGACAGATTTTGGTCTGATAACCTTGTTGAGGCTGTCCAGCAATTAATTTAACTGGAGTTGCGGGGAAGGGTGGTTGCGAGGTTGTATGTCCATTGTTGGGATGGTAACGGTTGTTAGTGTTGTTGCTCATAGGATTTTGGCGAGCTGCATTGCTGACGTTATTGGGGAGGTCAGCACGGGGTTGAAAATTTGGGCGGAAGAGAGTGCGCTTCCGAATGTTTTCAGCTTCAATAGTTTTGGATAATTGTATGGCTGTGCTAATGCTTTCCTCGAAGGTCCTCGGATGTTCGAGTTTTACGCGTACTAATAGGTCAGATGGAAGTCCGTTGATAAAGCTGTTCATAGTGGTTGCTTCGATGGCGTCCTTTCTTCGTTCTCCTATGTTTCCGGATAAATCAGATTCTCCATCTATTATTGCGGTACGTAGTTCTTGCACTCTGCTTATATAATCAAAAATATTTTCATTTTGTTTCATGTATATATTAGCTAGTTCTCCTCGGTATTGGTCGACGGATTTATTTGGTCCAAAAATTAATTTTAGTCGTTTCGTTAGCTCGAAAACGGTGTGACATTCTACCCCTTCTATGGCAGAATATGCATGTCCCTGCAGTTTATTAATAATAAGCTGCACTAAATGATATTCATGATATGCGGGTATTAAATCGAGAGCACGTTCGCAAATTTTACTGAAGTGGAAAACGGACATTTTATGGCCGTCAAATTTAGGTATTGTGTCGATAGCATCTTTAAGGCGTATCGGGGAAGGTTGGTCCGCGATATCAAAATGTTGGGATGTCGGTTGAGAAAATGTTCGTTCTTCATGTGGAACATATCTTTCTTCTCGTTGTGAGGTTTCTAGATTCATGAGCCTTGAATTAATCCTCTCAATATAATTGGTAATCGTTTGCATAGAAGCCATTAATTGCTCTACAGCTGGTTGTTCTTGGCCTGCGGCCATTTCCTTTCGATTCATTTCTTCTTGCATTTTTATCAGATGTTCGTTTTTGACTTGCAAGGCCTCAGCCTGTTCTTTTAACTGTTTCTCCTTTTCGTTTACCTTTTGCATGAGAATTTCGGTTTCCTCTGCTGTATATTGTTTTCTTGTAGCCCCTGTGGCTACAGAGCTCGTCGAGCTTGATCGAGTCTGCATAATGGATTTAGGTACTTTATAAAAATTTATTCGTCAAACACTTAATTTCCTCTCAGAAGCTTAGATCCTTTTTGGCAAAATCCCACCGCTGCCACCAAAAATTTAATGTTTGTGTTACGTCCTATTCGATCGTTTATTCAACGATTCTGCAGGGCGCACCGTGCAGGGACGAACAATGTTATATCTCTCTATTTCTTTTTCAGGGCAACCTGCTAAGCCGGCTATACCCTGGGACGCCGAGAGATTAGGATCTATAGGACGCTTCTTTTCGGAGGTATTTTAAGGTTGACAAATAAATATGCAGATTTGTTATGTTATAAATTTCTATTTTTTCCTTTTATTTATTTTATCCTTCCTCGTTCTTTTACATTAGGTTATAAAGTAATTTTAGCGAAATTAAACTATGTATGATATATGTCGTCTACCGTTCCCAAGAACTCCTCACTATCTAGGTAATCTAAAATTTGGTTAGTTTCAAAATCCGCGAAGCTCTCTTCGGCTGGAGAGATGTCTATCGGTTCTGGGTCTATCTCCCCAAGAGCGACCGGAGAGTAATTCGGGGTAGAATAACCTGAAAATGAATCAGGGGTTTGTGGAGGGCTTGGCGATGGCACAGTCTGGACTTGTTGGTCTCGAGTTCTTCTTATTTCTCCGTTTCTCTCGAAAGCTAGGAGAAGTGCTGGGGGAATTCTGACCGTTGGGTTATCCAAATCGTACACGACTGTTGGGCAATCGCTAAGGTGATCAGAGTCCTCGTCTGTCAGCGGAAGGTTCTCTTCTTCACTCGATTCTTCGCCTGCTGGTATCGCTGAGGGGTTACCGTTGTTGGTTTCGGGGTTTAATTCAGGAGGCAAAGGAGCGAAGGACAAATCAAAGAAAGTATCTTCGCGATCGTTGGCGGCGCGTAAAATACTAGAAGGGATATTATCCCTATCTACAAATAATTGCCGTGCGATAGAGGGGCGATCTCGTAATAACCGCTGTCTGATTAGTTCTCTGCGAGTTACGCCTGCGTTTTGCAGAGGGAATTCGCGGCGAGTTATTGGGTCTGGTCGTCGGGCGCTAACCATCTATTATCGAAATAATTTAAGTTTTAAAATTTGTTTTATTGAAAGGATAATTTGAAATTATTTCGCGGCATCTAATACTTACGATGGAAATTTCGAGGGGTCACCTGTCAAAAAAGAATGTACCGCGTAAATCTAAAGTTTCGTGACCGGTTTAAAGAAAGAGACAGGACAGATTCTGAAATCGCGACTCCTCATTTATTATAAGAAAAAATTATTAGATAGTTACCTCACATGCAGTGACGTGGTAAGGAAGGGTGTGTAGGAATATTTAAATGTAAGATGGATACCGTACCTGCTGGTTTAGTTTTATTATTATAAAATAATTCCTCTAATATATTATACTAAACCAGAGTTATCATACTATGTGTCAGTCGGTCCTTAAAGAGCGCGTCCCGTGCTCTACGACAAGTTTCGATGTGCAAGACGTCACGTCACAGCGGCACAGAGTCCGTAAAGAAATTTCCCTGGAGAAAATTCTTCGCGGAAACGGCAGAGGGGTAGAGTAGACTACCCAATGCACATCGATTGACAAGTCGAAGGCGACGATTCACTCTTGTGGATAAAACCAAAGACAGACTGAGCGTTTAACGTTCAAAGGCAATCAACGTACTCGTGTTATCGGAAGGAGAAGACGTTGGAATTGTATGAAGGTAAGTTGTTGACTATTATGTATAATAAAATTCTTCAATATGTCATGCAAAAATAATAATAATATTCGGTTGATGGTTGCAGATCACGAGAGATGAAAAGGAAAATATTGAATAATTAAAACGAGTACTTACCCAAAAGTACTGCGGCTGGAAGTGCTCGTCGAACCTCCGCTGTGGACTGTCGACCTCAGTGATGCCTTGGCAGGAGAGTCGAAGGAGCCGGTAGTAAATAAATGGCAGAAGACCGCGATGATGTTCAAATAAAACACTTTTATTGTTCAAGTATACTACTGTCTTACAGCTCTCGCGACTAAGTTTTTAAGTCGAATAATGTTTTGAGACTAAGTCTTTATTTCGATTTTAAATGGTTCGTGACTGCTACTGTTCTTGTTCTTCAGAGAGCTCCTGGTCAAATGCTAGGTGATGTTGTCTCAAGAGCGTCGGGTCAAATGCGCGGAAGACTGAGCTGCGCTCCCTGAGGTACCCTCTGGTCCCTACTCCGTGCCGGCTATCCGCAGTGGTAGGAGAATGCGGCGCTCCCGGGCGTAGGCGGCTCGGCCGCCGCTTGCCGCTATAGCTGTCCTTCTTCTTCGAGCGCGCTATGACGTAATGGCCGCGCTCTTGCGTGGGGATAGTGGGGACGACGGAGCTGTCAGTATTGTCCATGCATCGAGCTCGTTAATTCATTTTACAAAAGGTAAGGCTTTTACAATAGGTTTTTAGTCACCAGAATTTTAATAATTTGCATGCATATATTTTTTAATATAGAATCTCAACCTCTTTCAATAGAAGTGTGAATGACCGTTCTAGCATGTTCCGTTTAGAATTGATTTTTAACTTTATATTAATTATATAGTTTTAGTTAACAATGTTATAAACAAATTCTGGTGTTATAAACCATTATAATTACAATTTTGCTATATAATAATTATATGATATATATATATATATGTATGTGCATATAGGTGCATGGTCTAGATAGTTGTTAATAATAATTGTGTTACATTATAATATAAAAGTGTATTAATTATTCTTTCATTATTCAGCTCTTGGAACAAAGGATGTGGCGAGCTGTTTTATCACCGGATGCAGGTGTTCGCCGTGCCAGGCAGTCGCGCCAGGCAGTCGCGCCAGGCCTTATCTTATCGCTGAGTGAGCTCATGTGCAGCTGCACCGGATGAAGCTCGGAGGGTCGCTTATCTTTTGGTGAGTGAATTTATAACGCTTTATAAATCGATTTAATAATTTCGTTCGTTATAATTTATTCATATATTCTTTACTTGTTAATTGTATAGAATATATATATATATATATATACTTATATATATTGTTTGTAAAAGTTAATAAATGTAATTGTTAAAAATTTTATCTTCATTATTTTATTAATTAAATATGTATTATACATATTGTTATTTCCCTTTTGAAGGCTTGAAAGTTTGCTAAAAAATGTATTACTGTTGGATCTTGTTAGTTAATGATATGGATTAATTTATTATATAATATATATATATTCTTTTATAATTTATAATTTCGTAATGATTTATTACTCTTGCAATAAGAAGGCGCTCTTTATAATATTCATACATTATATATTCGCGAGTCCCTTTCGCATTAAGACTCGGCACGGACGTCGAAAACATTAGGGGAGATAACAAAGTAATAGGGGAGATAACGCGGTACGCTGGACTTAGCCTTGTGCTCTTATAAGGAGACTTATTAGTCGTATCAATAATAAAATCATGCATAATGAATTTTATAAGACCATACATTCATTATTATTATTAATATGTATATTTATTACCTTGTATTATTATTATTTAAACTTTATATTTCATGTGTGTTATATATGTGTAAATTTTTGTTATAACGAAATTTATTTAGTAGTTATATAGATTTATAATTCTGCACATAGTAAAGAGTTATAAGCTTTATTTTGCATTATTGGTTTTATTAAATCAGAATCTTTATTATTTATAATTATTAATAATTTAAATAATTTAATATATTTGTCTTATATAGTTATTATATTTTTCAGATATTTTGTAAAACGTCATTCTATACAGAAGATATTCGAGGGTGCATATCATTTATAGCTTGGCTGTATTTTAATCGACAATATAGAACGTTTATTAGACTATTGTCGGAGCGGATTAAAATACTCACATATGATCATCTGGCCATGACTTATTAACTCTATGCACCTCTAATTGCGGATAAGTTTTGGATATTTTGAAATATTTTAATATTATTTTGAATGTGCTTGACTTGACAACTTTCGGTCATTTATTAAATATATACATACATTAATTAATGTTGAGCTTTTCACATAATGAAAATGGTTTATTATTTGGTTATCATTGCTTACTCATTATATTTTAATTGTATATAAAATTTTGCAATTAATAGTCAAAATGAAAAATATATGTATTATTTAGCAATAATGGGTGGATAAGAAATTAGATTTTATATAATTTATTATTATGTAGTGAAGTTTTATTTGAATAACTATATAGAATATACGTATATGAAAAGAGATTTTTATAATGTATTAATTATTATGTTCTTATGCTTAGAGTTTAAACGTGTTATTATTTGAATTTTTCTTATTTGTCTAGGTTGCATATATAATATATATATATGTTGGAAGGAATATGGACCAATGGATTATTCACGGACAACAGACAGGCTTAAACCATATAAGAATATGCAGCATTGAAAGGATTTTGAGGAATCTATGCGAATTATTTCGGAAGTTTATTTGGTAAGTTTATTATTTTGATAAGTTAATTAATGAATTAAAGGTTTTATTTAATTATATCATATATTTATAAAATATATATTATATATACATATATATAATATATGTATTCATGTATAATATTATGTATTTTATATGTATTTAATATTTAGTATTTTAATGCATTATCTTTTAAATTTTTATTAATAACTACATATGTATTTATACTAATAATGAGGGTGACAAGTCTGTCCGAGCTTGTTTCGCGGTTTAATTCTTATTAATTTTTACATATAGTATTACGTATAGCGCTGTCTCTCTCACTCGCGCGAGTCACCCGATAGTGCGGTCTCTCTCACTTTCACGTACTACTACCTATTGAGGTCTCGTGTATAAATTTCGATAGATGTAGTCTGTTGATTATATATTTGAGGAGGCATATTTGTGATTTGTTATTGAAATATATTTCTAAGGAATTTTATTAATAAATATATTTTTATTTTTCCGTATAGCGTTTTCGTTAGGTGATGAAAATATTGGGACACCCGGTGGACAACCAAGTGGAGGCTATGTTTATAGGGTGACTTATTATTCTGCATGCAGCAAAGAGTTACGTATAAAATTTTATTCATAATAATTTCTTGACATTTCTTTATTATTTAGTTATTGTTTAGTAATTATTATTTAATTTAATATATTTATTGTTGAAATTTAATATATTAATATTTGATTTATTATACTTCTTTTACTATTTGATTTCTTTTACTCCTATATAATTATATACATTTATAAAATATTAAACCTTTTTAATATAGTAATTTTGATCAATCAAACTTTTATAATGATAATAGATTTTTGTATAGATTGATTTTTTAGTACATTTTTGTTAAGTTAATTTTTCATACGGCCAAATATTATTTGATTATTTTTTTCAGTTGCTGGGACTTGGAATTCTTGCTACTTATTTATAACAAGCTGTCTTACGTTATTAGGAAGAGGCTAAATAATATATATATATAGGATCATAAAAAGTGTGTAAGTATGTATTATATTTTGAATGGTTTATTTAATAATTTCTATAGTAGATTTTCTTATACATTTATTATATTTTTCAGGTATCAAGACTCTGAGGAAAATCACTTCCTGATAGTGAACATATACATATATTCACGGGAACTCAACGAGGACCAAAAATTAAAATAATCTAGGATTTTTAAAGGAAATTCTTGCTTGATTAATTATATTTTATTTATTAATTATATTATATTTTATTAATTATATTTTATTAATTATATTTTATTAAGAAATGTTTAAATCATTAATTTCTGAAAGAAGCTCGTTACTTTATAAAAGATTATTATTTGGTGATTATTGGCCATTTACATTTTGTAATTAAATAGTCAAAGTTAAATGTTATTCAGTAATAATTAGAATTTTATACAGACATATTTGGCCAATGGTATTAATGTACAGTAAAGATTTATTATAACGTTTAGAAAAATATTTATTCAAGGAAAATTTATTAATTTTGTTTCTCATGAATATAAAAAATATATATATATATTGTTAATTATTTTATTACTAATTATTATTACTGATTTTTAGAGCGTATTGTTTTAGTAACAATTATTATTCATGGGCATTAATTTTTTTTGTTTGACTTGGTACATTTATTTATTGTTTCATATTCTTATATGTACGTAGAATGTTAACTTTATAACTTTCCTTTTGTTATTGATGATTCTTTATAAATTTTCGTATTAATATTTTATGTGGCTCACTTTCGGAGCATTTGTTAGCATTTTTACTGTAGGTTATTTATCCCAAAATATTAATTAATTATATGATTTTCAGGTTTCAAAATTGGTAATCGCTGCATTTCTTTTATGACAATTGACCATACTATTTATCGAAAAGATACGCATGGGTTCACAAAATCATTTATTTAGGTGCGTATCGTTTGATAAAATATTTTGATTTATGCCTTTTCCTTTGTAGTAAGCGCGTATACACGCATAGGGATATCTTTTTTTTTGTTATATGTGATAACTGAATAATATGAATATTGAGTGAATATCTATATATATTGGTTACATATAATATAAAGTGGATTTATAGTGATTATATATATAATTACAAGTAAAGATTATATAAGATACGAAATTCTTTATACTATTCTTCGAAACAAATTATATTTTATTCGTTAAGAATTATTTAAATCATTTTCTTTTTAAAAGAAGCTTGTTATTTTACAAAGGATTATTATTTAGTCGTTACTGGTCATCGGTTTTTACATTTTAATTTTATAATTAAATAATCAAAGTAAATATATTTATTATTTGATAATAATTAAACTTTTATATATATATATATGTGTTTTTCATTGTTTATTGATTTATGTCTTTATTTGTCTAAATACTAATTAATTATATTATTTTCAGGTTTCGGGATTTATGGCTATGGAAATTTTCCCATGCCAATTTTACCAAAAGAATGTAAAGGAACGCACAAGAGGCTATAAGACCAGTTACCGACGGATTTGTTCGTATATCAATTTATACGAAGTCTTGTTGCAAATGATTTGCTAAGAGTTTTTCTTGATAATAAAATTTCGAATAAATTTCTTTTCTTAGTAAGGTTAGTTATTAAGATTAATATCATTATATACGACCAGTACCAGTACTGCTAATTCATTGTAATATTTTTCTGGCTATATACCACATCAATCAATGTATTGTATTAATATGAGATTATGGCGAATATATATATAAATATATATATATATATATATAGTATTTTGCTATTGATTTATGAAATTTCATAAGCGATTTTAAGGTGATTGTGTGGGGCTTTTGCAGCTTTATTAAAATTGCATAAATAATAATTATATATATATATTGAAATTCTTTTACGATTATTATAAATGACTGTTTCAAAGAGCCTATTACTTTTTCTTGATTGATAGATGTGTATAAGTCCAGCTTTCGGTTAGTACTGGTGGTTACTAGTATTTTGACTACATGAGAACTGATTATTATTGAATTGATGTATATATATATATTGATTATATATAATATTATGGCGCAAATATATAGTGATTATATATAGTATCGCGCAAAGATTATATAGGATGAGAGAATAAGTAGGGATTATACTTTTATAAGTAAGATTTTAAATTTTTCGTTGCGGGACGTAACATCTTTAAGTATACTATAATATTCGACTGCTCTCTAGACTAAGTTCTTAGTCCGGAAAAATATCCTGCGACTAAGTTCTTTTTTGGCTCGAAAAATGTTCTATAATACGCTCGTGATCGCTTTAGTTGGTTTCTTCTCGAGAGCTCCTGGTCAAATGCGCGGAAGACTGAGCTGCGCTCCCTGAGGTACCCTCTGGTCCCTACTCCGTGCCGGCTATCCGCAGTGGTAGGAGAATGCGGCGCTCCCGGGCGTAGGCGGCTCGACTGCCGCTTGCCGCTATAGCTGTCCTTCTTCTTCGAGCGCGCTATGACGTAGTGGCCGCGCTCTTGCGTGGGGATAGTGGGGACGACGGAGCTGTCAGTATTGTCCATGCATCGAGCTCGTTAATTCATTTTACAAAAGGTAAGGCTTTTACAATAGGTTTTTAGTCACCAGAATTTTAATAATTTGCATGCATATATTTTTTAATATAGAATCTCAACCTCTTTCAATAGAAGTGTGAATGATCGTTCTAGCATGTTCCGTTTAGAATTGATTTTTAACTTTCTTTATATTAATTATATAGTTCTAGTTAACAATGTTATAAATAAATTCTGGTGTTATAAACCATTATAATTACAATTTGCTATATAATAATTATATGATATATATATATATGTATGTGCATATAGGTGCATGGTCTTGATAATTGTTAATAATAATTGTGTTACATTATAATATAAAAGTGTATTAATTATTCTTTTTATTATTCAGCTCTTGGAACAAAGGATGTGGCGAGCTTTTTTATCACCGGATGCAGGTGTTCGCCGTGCCAGGCAGTCGCGCCAGGCAGTCGCGCCAGGCCTTATCTTATCGCTGAGTGAGCTCATGTGCAGCTGCACCGGATGAAGCTCGGAGGGTCGCTTATCTTTTGATGAGTGAATTTATAACGCTTTATAAATCGATTTAATAATTTCATTCGTTATAATTTATATGAATAAATTATATATTCCTTACTTGTTAATTGTATAGAATATATATATATATACTTATATATATTGTTTGTAAAAGTTAATAAATGTAATTATTAAAAATTTTATCTTCATTATTTTATTAATTAAATATGTATTATACATATTGTTATTTCTCTTTTGAAGGCTTGAAAGTTTGCTAAAAAATTGCATTACTGTTGGATCTTTGTTAGTTAATGATATGGATTAATTTAACATATAATATATATATATATTCTTTTATAATTTATAATTTCGTAATAACTTATTACTCTTGCAATAAGAAAGCGCTCCTTATAATATTCATACATTATATATTCGCGAGTCCCTTTCGCATTAAGACTCTGCACGGACGTCGAAAACATTAGGGGAGATAACAAAGTAATAGGGGAGATAACGCGGTACGCTGGACTTAGCCTTGTGCTCTTATAAGGAGACTTATTATTCGTCTCAATAATAAAATCATGCATAATGAATTTTACAAGATCATACATTCATTATTATTATTAATATGTATATTTATTACCTTGTATTATTATTATTTAAACTTTATATTTCATGTGTGTTATATATGTGTAAATTTTTGTTATAACAAAATTTATTTAGTAGTTATATAGATTTATAATTCTGCACACAGTGAAGAGTTATGAGCTTTATTTTGCATTATTGGTTTTATTAAATCAGAATCTTTATTATTTATAATTATTAATAATTTAAATAATTTAATATATTTGTCTTATATAGTTATTATATTTTTCAGATATTTTGTAAAACGACATTCTATACAGAAGATATTCGAGGGTGCATATCATTTATAGCTTGGCTGTATTTTAATCGACAATATAGAACGTTTATTAGACTATTGTCGGAGCGGATTAAAATACTCACATAGGATCATCTGGCCATGACTTATTAACTCTATGCACCTCTAATTGCGGATAAGTTTTGGATATTTTGAAATATTTTAATATTATTTTGAATATGCTTGACTTGACAACTTTCGGTCATTTATTAAATATATACATACATTAATTAATGTTGAGCTTTTCACATAATGAAAATGGTTTATTATTTAGTTATCATTGCTTACTCATTATATTTTAATTGTATATAAAATTTTGCAATTAATAATCAAAATGAAAAATATATGTATTATTTGGCAATAATGGGTGGATTAGATTTTATATAATTTATTATTATGTAGTGAAGTTTTATTTGAATAACTATATAGAATATACGTATATGAAAAGAGATTTTTATAATGTATTAATTATTATGTTCTTATGCTTAGAGTTTAAACGTGTTATTATTTGAATTTTTCTTATTTGTCTAGGTTGCATATATAGTATATATATATGTTGGAAGGGATATGGACCAATGGATTATTCACGGACAACAGACAGGCTTAAACCATATAAGAATATGCAGCATTGAAAGGATTTTGAGGAATCTGTGCGAATTATTTCGGAAGTTTATTTGGTAAGTTTATTATTTTGATAAGTTAATTAATGAATTAAAGGTTTTATTTTAATTATATCATATATTTATAAAATATATATTATATATATATATATATATATAATATATGTATTCATGTATAATATTATGTACCTTTAGTATTTTAATGCATTATCTTTTAAATTTTTATTAATAACTACATATGTATTTATACTAATAATGAGGGTGACAAGTCTGTCCGAGCTTGTTTCGCGGTTTAATTCTTATTAATTTTTACATATGGTATTACGTATAGCGCTGTCTCTCTCACTCGCGCGAGTCACCCGATAGTGCGGTCTCTCTCACTTTCACGTACTACTACCTATTGAGGTCTCGTGTATAAATTTCGATAGATGTAGTCTGTTGATTATATATTTGAGGAGGCATATTTGTGATTTGTTATTGAAATATATTTCTAAGGAATTTTATTAATAAATATATTTTTATTTTTCCGTATAGCGTTTTCGTTAGGTGATGAAAATATTGGGACACCCGGTGGACAACCAAGTGGAGGCTATGTTTATAGGGCGACTTATTATTCTGCATGCAGCAAAGAGTTACGTATAAAATTTTATTCATAATAATTTCTTGACATTTCTTTATTATTTAGTTATTGTTTAGTAATTATTATTTAATTTAATATATTTATTGTTGAAATTTAATATATTAATATTTGATTTATTATACTTCTTTTACTATTTGATTTCTTTTATTCCTATATAATTATATACATTTATAAAATATTAAACCTTTTTAATATAGTAATTTTGATCAATCAAACTTTTATAATGATAATAGATTTTTGTATAGATTGATTTTTTAGTACATTTTTGTTAAGTTAATTTTTCATACGGCCAAATATTATTTGATTATTATTTTCAGTTGCTGGGTCTTGGAATTCTTGCTACTTATTTATAACAAGCTGTCTTACGTTATTAGGAAGAGGATAAATAATATATATATATAGGATCATAAAAAGTGTGTAAGTATGTATTATATTTTGGATGGTTTATTTAATAATTTCTATAGTAGATTTTCTTATACATTTATTATATTTTTCAGGTATCAAGACTCTGAGGAAAATTACTTCCTGATAGTGAACATATATATATACTTACGGGAACTCAACGAGGACCAAAAATTAAAATAATCTAGGATTTTTAAAGGAAATTCTTGCTTGATTAATTATATTTTATTCATTAATTATATTTTATATATATATTTTATTAATTATATTTTATTAAGAAATGTTTAGATCATTAATTTCTAAAAGAAGCTCGTTACTTTATAAAAGATTATTATTTAGTTATTGGCCATTTACATTTTGTAATTAAATAGTCAAAGTTAAATGTTATTCAGTAATAATTAGAATTTTATACAGACATATTTGTCCAATGGTATTAATGTACAGTAAAGATTTATTATAACATTTAGAAAAATATTTATTCAAGGAAAATTTATTAATTTTGTTTCTCATGAATATAAAAAATATATATATATTGTTAATTATTTTATTACTAATTATTATTACTGATTTTTAGAGCGTATTGTTTTAGTAACAATTATTATTCATGGGCATTAATTTTTTGTTTGACTTGGTACATTTATTTATTGTTTCATATTCTTATATGTACGTAGAATGTTAACTTTATAACTTTCCTTTTGTTATTGATGATTCTTTATAAATTTTCGTATTAATATTTTATGTGGCTCACTTTCGGAGCATTTGTTAGCATTTTTACTGTAGGTTATTTATCCCAAAATATTAATTAATTATATGATTTTCAGGTTTCAAAATTTATAATCGCTGCATCTCTTTTATGACAGCTGAACATACTATTTATTATACGCATGGGCTCAAAATCATTTATTAATAGAATTTAGGTGAGTATCGTTTGATAAAATATTTTGATTTATGCCTTTTCCTTTGTAGTAAGCGCATATACACGCATAGGGATATCCTTTTTTGGTTATATGTGATAACGGAATAATATGAATATTGAGTGAATATCTATATATATTGGTTACATATAATATAAAGTGGATTTATAGTGATTATATATAATTACAAGTAAAGATTATATAAGATACGAAATTCTTTATACTATTCTTTGAAACAAATTATATTTTATTCGTTAAGAATTATTTAAATCATTTTCCTTTTTAAAAGAAGCTTGTTATTTTACAAAGGATTATTATTTAGTCGTTACTGGTCATCTGTTTTTACGTTTTAATTTTATAATTAAATAATCAAAGTAAATATATTTATTATTTGATAATAATTAAACTTTTATATATATATATATATGTGTTTTTCATTGTTTATTGATTTATGTCTTTATTTGTCTAAATACTAATTAGTTATAATATTTTCAGGTTTCGGGATTCATGGCTATGGAAACTTTCCCATGCCAAATTTACCAGAAGAATGTGAAGGAACGCACAAGAGGCTATAAGCCAGTCACCGACGAATTTGTTCGCATACCGATTCATACGAAGTCTTGTTGCAAGTGTTTTTGACGGTTACATTATTTAGAGTGATTTGCTGAGAGTTTTTCTTGATAATAAAATTTCGAATAAATTTCTTTTCTTAGTAAAGTTAATTATTAAGATAAATATCATTATATACGACCAGTTCCAGTACTGCTAATTCATTGTAATATCTTTCTGGCTATATACCACATCAATCAATGTATTGTATTAATATGAGATTATGGCGAATATATATATAAATATATATATATATATATAGTATTTTGCTATTGATTTATGAAATTTCATAAGCGATTTTAAGGTGATTGTATGAGGCTTTTGCAGCTTTATTAAAATTGCATAAATAATAATTATACATATATTGAAATTCTTTTAAGATTATTATAAATGACTGTTTCAAAGAGCCTATTACTTTTTCTTGATTGATAGATGTGTATAAGTCCAGCTTTCGGTTAGTACTGGTGGTTACTAGTATTTTGACTACATGAGAACTGATTATTATTAAATTGATGTATATATATATTGATTATATATAATATTATGACGCAAATATATAGTAATTATATATAGTATCGCGCAAAGATTATATAGGATGAGAGAATAAGTAGGGATTATATTTTTATAAATAAGATTTTAAATTTTTCGTTGCGGGACGTAACATGGGACAATAATTCATGGATTGGGTGATTGCAACAGGGATTGCTTGCGTTATTCATGTTGCCTTGCTCTAGCAAATTCTCTTTTTCGTTCTTCTTCCAGATAATTTAGGAAGCACGGCCTGCAATCAATTATGGGAGTTATGAGAGACACTTTACGATTACATAAACAGCATTTAGAAGGACTAATATGAGGAAAATTTTCTGATATGCTGTGATAATTTATGTGGACTAATTCATGATTCGCGTGTATTTTACATATAGGGCAGTAATAAAGGCCTTTTTCCAGAGAGTAATATCCATCGAATTCTTCGTGCACAGTACAGTTCAGGGTGTCGGAAGATGTATCCGATAGCATATTAACTCTTCAATTCTTCAAGGTTGGGAGGTTGGGGGATTCTCTTCATTTATTGAGAGAAAGGTGGGGTGAGTCTCTCGGAATATTTGAGCGATATTCCTAGTACAGGTGGAGCAGGTGTGTAGGGGTCGTATTATGGTGATAGGTCGTTGACAGTACGAACAGATCGTTCTATAAGGGTGTGGAGCGATAGAAATAATATGGGAGTCTATTGGAAAGAAAAACCTTTGGTTACAGGGAGTATGTAGCATACAATAACATGCACAGCAATAGTGGTTGTGATTATTTAGATTGAGATAACCATGCAGTTTGATGCATACAGCATTAAGAGAAAGCTGAGACATTATGAAGCATTGTTCAGTGTAAGTAAATAGGATATGGACATAAGTTCAACAATACCTCGAGTGCAGATGAGACACTGATCTAAAGGTCTTTGTGTGACAAGTGTTCGGAAGCAATGTGCACAATGAGGATCGATATGGCGTGGTCCCGGAGAGAGAAAGTGTAGAGATATTAGAGGCAATCGTACTCTAATAGACAACACGTAGTGATAGCAAAGTTGACATATATAGACGTTCAAGGGATCATACCGATATCCTCTGAATTCTACACAGCAGGCTGTGCCGGTAAATGGCATCCCCTTATAACGTAGGAGTCCTGTCGTATACGTTTAAGACTAAGGGATAACTATAACTATTGATAGAAGTCGAGGTGTTGTGTAGAAGTTCTAAGAATTCGTGCGCTGTTAGTGTACAGGAGATGCACTTGTCAAGAGAATTGGTCTCGATGACCGTTGTGCCACAAGCTGAGCAGTGGTCATTACGCACGATGTGACTATTCACAAAGAAGTGTCTCCGCAAGGGCCGGTATTGTTGCTTAATAATATTGGTACGGAGTCTATCGTAACACTCCTTACACAAGTTCGTTTCGTCTAAGAGACAAAGAGCTCCTGTTATATGGACACAATGGCCGAAGAAGAAGGATTCCTCTATTCGATTTGAAATGGTTGCGTCCAATCTCGGCTGTGTGGGCCTTCTGTGCCAAAGCATCTGTAACAAAGGACTCTGATTATTACCTCATCCCGGCTGGGGATGTGCTAGTTTGATCTTGTTGGTGTGTACTATTCGGGTTTGGTTTCCTGTTCTAATTTTAACATTACTTGGGGGTAAAAGTTCGATTATTTCGTGAGGACCGGTATACTGGTCAGCAAGTTTTCCTTTTCGTGGTTCTTTTAATAAAAAGACATGGTTGCCTTTCTCAAATTGTTGTAAATTCAAATTGCGATCATAGTATCGCTTACTCCGTTCTTTAGCTAGTGTGAGGTTTTGCTTAGCTTGCATTTGTAAATCGGTTATCTTGTTAAAGAGATTAACAATATAGTCACGGTATGTGGGTTCGATATTTTCTTCGATGATGGGGTGTGCAGAGGGTAGTCGTGCTATTCGGCCAAATACTAGCTCATAGGGTGAGTATCTCGTGCCTTCATGTACACTGGTGTTGTACGAGAACATCGCAAGTTTAATGTATTCATCCCAATTTGTCTCCTTATCAACCTGAGTTTTTAGATATTCTGTTAGGACATGATGTGATCGTTCAAGTGATCCATTAGACTGTGGATGATAGGCAGTGGTCCTAAAATGTTGAATGCGAAATTTCCTTGTTAACTGTCGCATTAAGGCGGATAAAAAATTTGTCCCTTGATCGGTTAATATTGCGCGAGGGGTACCGTATATACAGATAAATTCTTTAGTGAAGGCGTCTGCGATTGTTAACGATGTGGCCTCCCTTAATGGCACGGCAGTAGAATATTTTGTTAGCAAATCCTGCATGGTCAGTATATACTGATTGTTACTCACTGTTAGGGGAAGAGGTCCCATAATATCCAAGGATACTTTATCGAAAGCAGCCCCGGGGGTATCCGTTATAACCATGGGTTGCTTGGTTTTTATTCTAGTTAGTTTCTTTATTTGACACTCCCGACAGGTTCTAATGAATTCCTGAATATCCTTTTTCATTGTTTTCCAGCAGTAACGAGATCTAAGGCGGTTATAGGTCTTCGTTACACCTTTATGTCCTCCATGAGCTGAGGCATGATTTTCCAAAATTAGAGATTGACGTTTTTCGATTTCAGGCGTTTGAATTAAATTTAAGCATATCGTTATATTAATGGGTAATTCCTGTAGATATCTTTTGAGTTGGTTAAGGATGTATGACCATGGAAGGTCGTCGAAGCGTTCGGTCTTACTAAGACTCATGGAAGAGAGTCCAAGTTCAGTAATGACATCCACTAAAGAGTGTAGACAGTTTTTAAGATTCTGGGCTTCTATAAGGGTATGATAGTCGTATTTGATGGGGAGGGCAATTAACGTGTTTCCTTTTACAGTACATACCCTGGCCCTTTCGAAAGCCAACCCTTCATATTTAGGGAGTAAATTGGCTTCTTGATATGATTTTGCGCCATTGTCATAAGCTGTCCCGTTCTGGTAAATAAATATTGTGTGATTATCTTTCTGTTGGAGTAAATCCTCTCTAACTTCTCGCACTAAGGCTCGACTCCATGGTGGAAGAGCTGGTGGATTCAGTTGTTGTGGGTTTGACTGATACGGTACAATGTCGGATTCTATTATTTCAGTATAATCCGTATCATCGCTGTCTTCAGAGTCAGTAACTTCTTCGATTGTGACTCCATAATTGTTATTTTCATGTTCGACAGAATAATTTTGATAATCTTCTGCTGGTTGACGCTCTACGGGGGCCGAAGTCTCGGCGGTTTTTTGATAGTTTCCCATGTCTTCCTGATTAGGTCCTACATTCTGACCTTCAGGTGTACTAGATTTTCCCTTTGGCCTTTGAGGTCTATACGAAAATATGGATTCGTCGGATGAATATTCTCCTTCATCAATGAGGAATAACGGAATAGCCACGTCGACGGGTGGATTTCTGGATAAGGCATCAGCGTTATAATTTAGAGTTCCTTTTTTATATTGTATTTCATACTGATATTCAGAGAGTTTCATTCTCCACTTCCATAATCTTGAAGAAGGGTCCTTGATGGAGTGTAGCCACACTAATGGTTTATGGTCAGTTACTATAGTGAATATCCTTCCGTATAAATAAGGTCTAAAATGATTTACACAATAAATGATAGCTAAACATTCTTTCTCTATTGTAGAATAATTTTGTTCGGCGGAATTTAGAA
Organism: Camponotus vicinus; assembly: GCF_025532165.1. Lineage (NCBI taxonomy): Eukaryota > Metazoa > Arthropoda > Insecta > Hymenoptera > Formicidae > Camponotus > Camponotus vicinus. Next base: position 11,870,983 of record NW_028141946.1, read on the forward strand.
TTCGAGACGTGTAGGCAACGGGTAGATCTTTCCCTATTATTCCTTGACTGAGCACTCCTCCGACCGCATATCCAGATGCATCGGTGGTTAGAATGAATGGATTAGTAAAGTCGGGATATTGTAAAATAGGCTCAGAGCATAGTGAATTCCTTAGAATATCGAATGCTTCTGCTTGTTTGTCCTGCCAATCGAATTTCTTATCCTTTTTTAAGAGGTCGGTTAATGGTTTAGCAACTTTGGAAAAATTGGGAATAAATCTTCTATAATATCCGGCTAGTCCTAGGAATTGTTTGATGTTTTTCGGATTCTTCGGAGTAGGAAAATTCATTATTGCCTTTATCTTAGCGGGGTCAGGCTTGACTCCGTCAGATCCAATTATATGTCCTAGATACATAACTTCACGTCGTAAGAATACGCATTTATCTGGTTGTAATTTTAAATTTGCAGCTCTTAATCTCTGCATTAATTTTTCGAACTTGCTTTCGTGTTCTTGCAATGATCGTGCATATACGACAATATCATCCATGTAGACAAATAATTCATTTCCCTGAAGTCCGGATAGAACGTTATCCATCAATCTTTGAAACGTTGCAGGAGCATTTTTTAATCCAAATGGCATTCGTTTGAATTGGTAATGTCCGTAAGGTGTAGAGAAAGCAGTTTTATGAGCATCTTTTGATGCCATGGGTATTTGGTGGAAACCGGAGGCTAAGTCCAGTACTGAAAAATATTTTGCAGATCCAAGTTGATCTAATATATCCGTTATATTTGGAAGAGGATAGGCATCGCCTATTGTTTTTTCATTGAGGTTTCGATAATCGATAACCATTCGCCATCTTTTATTCCCTAGGGAATCTGGCTTTTTTGGAACTATCCATAAAGGAGAGTTATAAGGGGAAGTAGAAGGTCTTATTAAATCAGAAGATAATAATTCATTTACTTGTTTATTAATTTCTTCCTTATGTACAGGAGGAAATCTATATTGTTTCGTGTGGTGTTACGTCCTATTCGATCGTTTATTCAACGATTCTGCAGGGCGCACCGTGCAGGGACGAACAATATTATATCTCTCTATTTTGTTTTTCAGGGCAACCTGCCACGCCGGCTATACCCTGGGACGCCGAGAGATTAGGATCTATAGGACGCTTCTTTTCGGAGGTATTTTAGGGTTGACAAATAAATATGTAGATTTATTATGTTATAAATTTCTATTTTTTCCTTTTATTTATTTTATCCTTCCTCGTTCTTCTACATTAGTTTGTAAGGTAATTTTAGCGAAGTCAAATTATGTATGATATATGTCATCGACTGTATCTAAGAATTCTTCGCTGTTCAGATAATCCAGAAAATGATTAACCGCTTGGTCCGCCAAGTCTTCTTCTGCTGGGGAGATATCCACGGGGTCAAACCCGAATTCTCCGGGTCTAACCGGGGAATAATCTGGGGTCGAATAATCCGAAAATGAGGCCGGGCTATCGGGGCGACGGGGAGACGTTTGGACCTGCCTGTCCCGTCTTATTTCGGCATTGGCCTCCCAGGCTCGAAGTAATCCCCGTGGTATTCCAGCAGTAAGGTTATCCGGGTCGAGGACAATCGTGGAAGCAGTTGAGCTGACAGAGCAACTGTCTGACGATTCCTGTTCTTCTTCCGGTTCTTCTCCAGCCGGTATCGCTTGGTGTTGTCTGCTGTTCTCGGGGTTTAGTTCGGAGGGCAAAGGGGCAAATGAAAGGTCGTGTGGGGTGTTTTCACGATCATTGACCGCTCGAATTATCTCGCTCGGAATTTCATCTCGGTCTACGTATAAATGGTAAGGAACAGTACGTCGGTCTCTCAACAGACGCTGTCGGAAATACTCGCGACGCCTTATACCCGCCCGATGAAAAGGGATCTCGCGACGGAGAACTGGATCGATGCGTAATGCGTTTACCATCTATTATTGAAATAATTTAAATTTTAAATTTTGTTTTATCGAAAGGATAATTTAAAATTATTTCGCGGCATCTAATACTTACGATGGAAATTTCGAGGGGTCACCTGTCAAAAAAGAATGTACCGCGTGAATCTAAAGTTTCGTAACCGGTTTAGAGAAAGAGACAGGACAGATTCTGAAATCGCGACTCCTCATTTATTATGAGAGAAAATTATTAGTTAATTACCTCACATGCAGTGACGTGGTAAGGAAGGGGGTGTAGGAATGTTTGAATATCAGATGGATACCGTACCTACTGGTTTAGTTTTATTATTATTAAATAATTCTTCTAATATATGATACTAAACCAGAGTTATCATACTATGTGTCAGTCGGTCCTTAAAGAGCGCGTCCCATGCTCTACGACGAGTTTCGATGTGCAAGACGTCACGTCACAGCGGCACAGAGTCCGTAAAGAAATTTCCTCTAAAGAAAGTTCTTCGCGGAAACGGCAGAGGGGTAGAGTAGACTACCCAATGCACATCGATTGACAAGTCGAAAGCGACGATTCACTCTTGTGGATAAAACCAAAGACAGACTGAGCGTTTAACGTTCAAAGGCAATCAACGTACTCGTGTTATCGGAAGGAGAAGACGTTGGAATTGTATGACGGTAAGTTGTTGACTATTATGTATAATAAAATTCTTCAATATGTCATGCAAAAATAATAATAATATTCGGTTGATGGTTGCAGATCACGAGAGATGAAAAGGAAAATATTGAATAATTAAAACGAGTACTTACCCAAAAGTACTGCAGTTGGAAGTGCTCGTCGAACCTCCGCTGTGGACTGTCGACCTCAGTGATGCCTTGGCAGGAGAGTCGAAGGAGCCGGTAGTAAATAAATGGCAGAAGACCGCGATGATGTTCAGTTAAAACACTTTTATTGTTCAAGTATACTACTGTCTTACAGCTCTCGCGACTAAGTTTTTAAGTCGAATAATGTTTTGAGACTAAGTCTTTATTTCGATTTTAAATGGTTCGTGACTGCTACTGTTCTTGTTCTTCAGAGAGCTCCTGGTCAAATGCTAGGTGATGTTGTCTCAAGAGCGTCGGGTCAAATGCGCGGAAGACTGAGCTGCGCTCCCTGAGGTACCCTCTGGTCCCTACTCCGTGCCGGCTATCCGCAGTGGTAGGAGAATGCGGCGCTCCCGGGCGTAGGCGGCTCGACCGCCGCTTGCCGCTATAGCTGTCCTTCTTCTTCGAGCGCGCTATGACGTAGTGGCCGCGCTCTTGCGTGGGGATAGTGGGGACGACGGAGCTGTCAGTATTGTCCATGCATCGAGCTCGTTAATTCATTTTACAAAAGGTAAGGCTTTTACAATAGGTTTTTAGTCACCAGAATTTTAATAATTTGCATGCATATATTTTTTAATATAGAATCTCAACCTCTTTCAATAGAAGTGTGAATGATCGTTCTAGCATGTTCCGTTTAGAATTGATTTTTAACTTTCTTTATATTAATTATATAGTTTTAGTTAACAATGTTATAAACAAATTCTGGTGTTATAAACCATTATAATTACAATTTGCTATATAATAATTATACGATATATGTATGTATGTATGTGCATATAGGTGCATGGTCTAGATAGTTGTTAATAATAATTGTGTTACATTATAATATAAAAGTGTATTAATTATTCCTTTTATTATTCAGCTCTTGGAACAAAGGATGTGGCGGGCTGTTTTATCACCGGATGCAGGTGTTCGCCGTGCCAGGCAGTCGCGCCAGGCAGTCGCGCCAGGCCTTATCTTATCGCTGAGTGAGCTCATGTGCAGCTGCACCGGATGAAGCTCGGAGGGTCGCTTATCTTTTGGTGAGTGAATTTATAACGCTTTATAAATCGATTTAATAATTTCGTTCGTTATAATTTATTCATATATTCTTTACTTGTTAATTGTATAGGATATATATATATATATATACTTATATATATTGTTTGTAAAAGTTAATAAATGTAATTGTTAAAAATTTTATCTTCATTATTTTATTAATTAAATATGTATTATACATATTGTTATTTCTCTTTTGAAGGCTTGAAAGTTTGCTAAAAAATTGCATTACTGTTGGATCTTTGTTAGTTAATGATATGGATTAATTTAACATATAATATATATATACACTCACCCGCAAAAAAAGCGGTACACCTAAAATTTGAGAAAATTTCATCAAATTTTAAATGATCATAACTTGGTAAATAATGATGATAAAAATATGTTTAAAAAAACAAAATGAAGGCTGTAATGTCCACTTTAAGAATATTTAAGTGGCAATTATGCTCAGCCATTGTTTTCAAAATGGCGGATAAGGAAGTGAAAGGATGTAAAATTGATTATTAAAGGATCGAGTTTGGGACGGTGCACGGCGTAAATCAGGTAACGCAGCCCAATGAGACCAAATGCTCGTGAAAGTGTGGAGTGTTATCTTTAAAATGTTTTTTTACCGAGCTCGATACGATGATTTTTCGCTGAGTTATTCCGAATTTAATTAAAAACGCTCTTTTTTCTTCTTCAATTTGCAGCTCAGCGAATAATTATCGTATCGAGCTCGGTAAAAAAGCATTGTAAAGGTGATACTCCACACTTTCACATGCATTTCGTCCCATTGGGCTGCGATACCTGATTCACGCCACGCACTGGAGCAAAGCGGGAACCTTTATTTATCGGTTTTGTATGCTTTCATTTATCCGCTATTTTGAAAAAAAATGGTTGCACATAATTTCAATTTAATTTAGGTGTGTGTGTGTGTGTGCTCGTTTGTATACCACAAGGATAAGGACCCCGTGGTTCGTCAGCTCCACAGTATTTAAAGACTCCAAACCCTCCTTGTGGCGTGTGTGTGTGTGTGTGTGTATGTGTGTGTGTGTGTGTGTGTGTGTGTGTGTACGGGCGCACGCATGTGTGTATTAATAGTGGGTATGACCTCCTCGTGCGCGTATTACCTCATTCATACGATCAGGCATACTCTGTATTAGTCTTTTTATTTCATCCTGCGTAATTGCATCCCATGCATTTTGAAGAACTCTTTGAAATTCTTGCAGTGACTGAGGTGCAGGTACGTGATTTCGTACTTTCTTGCCGAGATTGTCCCACAAATGCTCAATGGGATTTAAATCCGGACTACTTGCTGGCCAAACAAGTCGATTTATGCCAACTTCATCGAGGAAATCAAACACTCTTCTCGCAGTGTGTGGTCGAGCATTGTCTTGCATAAACAAGAAGTTCTCTCCGATAAAGGGTGCATACGGAACAACATACGGAAGGAGTATGTCTTCCACGTATACATCTGCGTTCATGTTCCTGTCAAAAAAGTGCAAATCTGTATGAGCGTCCGCTGAAATATCTGCCCAAACCATCACAGAGCCTCCATTGTAGCTGTACCTTTCACTTACAGTACAATCTGCAAATCGTTCTCCACGACGACGATAAACTCGTTCTCGTCCATCTGGAGAATAGAGACAAAAACGAGATTCATCGCTAAAGAGTACTTTGCCCCAGTCTGCGTAATTCCAGTCTCTATGCGCAACTGCAAAATTGAGTCGAGCTACGCGATGACGACCTGTAAGAAAAGGTACAGCCGCTGGCCTGCGCGAAAACAGATTTTGTTCCGCTAATCTTCTCCGAACGGTGTCAACGGATACATTGCAATTGTGGACATCCCTTAAATTGTTTCGAATTTGAACAGCTGTTCGATGTCTGTCTCTTAATGAATTTAAAACAATAAATCGGTCATCGTTTTCATTGGTACGTCGAGGGCGCCCAGAACCAGGCCTCCTCTTGAAAGAATTGGTGTCTAAGTACCTGGCATAAGCACGTTGCACAGTTGACACTGACAGATCAAGTGCCTCAGCAACGTATCTTCGACTTCTGCCATCTTCAATTAAAGCAACAACTTGAGCAGCTTTTTCTGGAGTTATCGTTGCCATAATCGAGAAGTAATTTCGAGAAGAAGTAATTAATTATGGTTTCAATAGATGAAGTCGCAAGGAGCAACGCGTCTAGAGAGCTAGCAAATCAATCGCATAACTTGTACTTTAGTCTTTCAATGTACCTGGCATAAGCACGTCTCAAACGGAAAAAACATTGAAAGACTATAGTACAAGTTATGCGATTGATTTGCTAGCTCTCTAGACGCGTTGCTCCTTGCGACTTCATCTATTGAAACCATAATTAATTACTTCTTCTCGAAATTACTTCTCGATTATGGCAACGATAACTCCAGAAAAAGCTGCTCAAGTTGTTGCTTTAATTGAAGATGGCAGAAGTCGAAGATACGTTGCTGAGGCACTTGATCTGTCAGTGTCAACTGTGCAACGTGCTTATGCCAGGTACTTAGACACCAATTCTTTCAAGAGGAGGCCTGGTTCTGGGACGCTCATACAGATTTGCACTTTTTTGACAGGAACATGAACGCAGATGTATACGTGGAAGACATACTCCTTCCGTATGTTGTTCCGTATGCACCCTTTATCGGAGAGAACTTCTTGTTTATGCAAGACAATGCTCGACCACACACTGCGAGAAGAGTGTTTGATTTCCTCGATGAAGTTGGCATAAATCGACTTGTTTGGCCAGCAAGTAGTCCGGATTTAAATCCCATTGAGCATTTGTGGGACAATCTCGGCAAGAAAGTACGAAATCACGTACCTGCACCTCAGTCACTGCAAGAACTTCAAAGAGTTCTTCAAAATGCATGGGATGCAATTACGCAGGATGAAATAAAAAGACTAATACAGAGTATGCCTGATCGTATGAATGAGGTAATACGCGCACGAGGAGGTCATACCCACTATTAATACACACATGCGTGCGCCCGTACACACACACACACACACACACACACACACACATACACACACACACACACACGCCACAAGGAGGGTTTGGAGTCTTTAAATACTGTGGAGCTGACGAACCACGGGGTCCTTATCCTTGTGGTATACAAACGAGCACACACACACACACACCTAAATTAAATTGAAATTATGTGCAACCATTTTTTTTCAAAATAGCGGATAAATGAAAGCATACAAAACCGATAAATAAAGGTTCCCGCTTTGCTCCAGTGCGTGGCGTGAATCAGGTATCGCAGCCCAATGGGACGAAATGCATGTGAAAGTGTGGAGTATCACCTTTACAATGCTTTTTTACCGAGCTCGATACGATAATTATTCGCTGAGCTGCAAATTGAAGAAGAAAAAAGAGCGTTTTTAATTAAATTCGGAATAACTCAGCGAAAAATCATCGTATCGAGCTCGGTAAAAAAACATTTTAAAGATAACACTCCACACTTTCACGAGCATTTGGTCTCATTGGGCTGCGTTACCTGATTTACGCCGTGCACCGTCCCAAACTCGATCCTTTAATAATCAATTTTACATCCTTTCACTTCCTTATCCGCCATTTTGAAAACAATGGCTGAGCATAATTGCCACTTAAATATTCTTAAAGTGGACATTACAGCCTTCATTTTGTTTTTTTAAACATATTTTTATCATCATTATTTACCAAGTTATGATCATTTAAAATTTGATGAAATTTTCTCAAATTTTAGGTGTACCGCTTTTTTTGCGGGTGAGTGTATATTCTTTTATAATTTATAATCTCGTAATAACTTATTACTCTTGCAATAAGAAAGCGCTCCTTATAATATTCATACATTATATATTCGCGAGTCCCTTTCGCATTAAGACTCGGCACGGACGTCGAAAACATTAGGGGAGATAACAAAGTAATAGGGGAGATAACGCGGTACGCTGGACTTAGCCTTGTGCTCTTATAAGGAGACTTATTAGTCGTCTCAATAATAAAATCATGCATAATGAATTTTATAAGACCATACATTCATTATTATTATTAATATGTATATTTATTACCTTGTATTATTATTATTTAAACTTTATATTTCATGTGTGTTATATATGTGTAAATTTTTGTTATAACGAAATTTATTTAGTAGTTATATAGATTTATAATTCTGCACATAGTAAAGAGTTATAAGCTTTATTTTGCATTATTGGTTTTATTAAATCAGAATCTTTATTATTTATAATTATTAATAATTTAAATAATTTAATATATTTGTCTTATATAGTTATTATATTTTTCAGATATTTTGTAAAACGACATTCTATACAGAAGATATTCGAGGGTGCATATCATTTATAGCTTGGCTGTATTTTAATCGACAATATAGAACGTTTATTAGACTATTGTCGGAGCGGATTAAAATACTCACATATGATCATCTGGCCATAACTTATTAACTCTATGCACCTCTAATTGCGGATAAGTTTTGGATATTTTGAAATATTTTAATATTATTTTGAATGTGCTTGACTTGACAACTTTCGGTCATTTATTAAATATATACATACATTAATTAATGTTGAGCTTTTACATAATGAAAATGGTTTATTATTTGGTTATCATTGCTTACTTATTATATTTTAATTGTATATAAAATTTTGCAATTAAATAATCAAAATGAAAAATATATGTATTATTTGGCAATAAGAAATTAGATTTTATATAATTTATTATTATGTAGTGAAGTTTTATTTGAATAACTATATAGAATATACGTATATGAAAAGAGATTTTTATAATGTATTAATTATTATGTTCTTATGCTTAGAGGTTAAACGTGTTATTATTTGAATTTTTCTTATTTGTCTAGGTTGCATATATAGTATATATATATGTTGGAAGGGATATGGACCAATGGATTATTCACGGACAACAGACAGGCTTAAACCATATAAGAATATGCAGCATTGAAAGGATTTTGAGGAATCTGTGCGAATTATTTCGGAAGTTTATTTGGTAAGTTTATTATTTTGATAAGTTAATTAATGAATTAAAGGTTTTATTTTAATTATATCATATATTTATAAAATATATATTATATATATATATATATATATATATATATATAATATATGTATTCATGTATAATATTATGTACCCTTAGTATTTTAATGCATTATCTTTTAAATTTTTATTAATAACTACATATGTATTTATACTAATAATGAGGGTGACAAGTCTGTCCGAGCTTGTTTCGCGGTTTAATTCTTATTAATTTTTACATATGGTATTACGTATAGCGCTGTCTTTCTCACTCGCGCGAGTCACCCGATAGTGCGGTCTCTCTCACTTTCACGTACTACTACCTATTGAGGTCTCGTGTATAAATTTCGGTAGATGCAGTCGGTTAATTATATATTTGAGGAGGCATATTTGTGGTTTGTTATTGAAATATATTTCTAAGGAATTTTATTAATAAATATATTTTTATTTTTCCGTATAGCGTTTTCGTTAAGTGATGAAAATATTGGGACACCCGGTGGACAACCAAGTGGAGGCTATGTTTATAGGGTGACTTATTATTCTGCATGCAGCAAAGAGTTACGTATAAAATTTTTTTCATAATAATTTCTTGACATTTCTTTATTATTTAGTTATTGTTTAGTAATTATTATTTAATTTAATATATTTATTGTTGAAATTTAATATATTAATATTTGATTTATTATACTTCTTTTACTATTTGATTTCTTTTACTCTTATATAATTATATACATTTATAAAATATTAAACCTTTTTAATATAGTAATTTTGATCAATCAAACTTTTATAATGATAATAGATTTTTGTATAGATTGATTTTTTTTAGTATATTTTTGTTAAGTTAATTTTTCATACGGCCAAATATTATTTGATTATTATTTTCAGTTGCTGGGACTTGGAATTCTTGCTACTTATTTATAACAAGCTGTCTTACGTTATTAGGAAGAGGATAAATATTATATATATAGGATCATAAAAGGTGTGCAAGTATGTATTATATTTTAAATGGTTTATTTAATAATTTCTATAGTAGATTTTCTTATATATTTATTATATTTTTCAGGTATCAAGACTCTGAGGAAAATTACTTCCTGATAGTGAACATATATATATATTTACGGGAACTCAACGAGGACCAAGAATTAAAATAATCTAGGATTTTTAAAGGAAATTCTTGCTTGATTAATTATATTATATTTTATTAATTATATTTTATTAATTATATTTTATTAAGAAATGTTTAAATCATTAATTTCTGAAAGAAGCTCGTTACTTTATAAAAGATTATTATTTGGTGATTATTGGCCATTTACATTTTGTAATTAAATAGTCAAAGTTAAATGTTATTCAATAATAATTAGAGTTTTATACAGACATATTTGGCCAATGGTATTAATGTACAATAAAGATTTATTATAACGCTTAGAAAAATATTTATTCAAGGAAAATTTATTAATTTTGTTTCTCTTGAATATAAAAAATATATATATATATTGTTAATTATTTTATTACGGATTATAATTACTGATTTTTAAAGCGTATTGTTTTAGTAACAATTATTATTCATGGGTATTAATTTTTGTTTGACTTGGTACATTTATTTATTGTTTTATATTCTTATATGTACGTAGAATATTAACTTTATAACTTTCCTTTTGTTATTGATGATTCTTTGTAAATTTTCGTATTAATATTTTATGTGGCTCACTTTCGGAGCATTTGTTAACATTTTTACTGTAGATATTTATTACAAAATATTAATTAATTATTTGATTTTCAGGTTTCAAAATTTATAATCGCTGCATCTCTTTTATGACAACCGAACATACTGTTTATTAAAAAGATACGCATGGGCTCAAAATCATTTATTAATAGAATTTAGGTGAGTATCGTTTGATAAAATATTTTGATTTATGCCTTTTCCTTTGTAGTAAGCGCATATACACGCATAGGGATATCCTTTTTTGGTTATATGTGATAACGGAATAATATGAATATTGAGTGAATATCTATATATATTGGTTACATATAATATAAAGTGGATTTATAGTGATTATATATAATTACAAGTAAAGATTATATAAGATACGAAATTCTTTATACTATTCTTTGAAACAAATTATATTTTATTCGTTAAGAATTATTTAAATCATTTTCCTTTTTAAAAGAAGCTTGTTATTTTACAAAGGATTATTATTTAGTCGTTACTGGTCATCTGTTTTTACGTTTTAATTTTATAATTAAATAATCAAAGTAAATATATTTATTATTTGATAATAATTAAACTTTTATATATATATATGTGTGTTTTTCATTGTTTATTGATTTATGTCTTTATTTGTCTAAATACTAATTAGTTATAATATTTTCAGGTTTCGGGATTCATGGCTATGGAAATTTTCCCATGCCAAATTTACCAGAAGAATGTGAAGGAACGCACAAGAGGCTATAAGCCAGTCACCGACGAATTTGTTCGCATACCGATTCATACGAAGTCTTGTTGCAAGTGTTTTTGACGGTTACATTATTTAGAGTGATTTGCTGAGAGTTTTTCTTGATAATAAAATTTCGAATAAATTTCTTTTCTTAGTAAAGTTAATTATTAAGATAAATATCATTATATACGACCAGTACCAGTACTGCTAATTCATTGTAATATTTTTCTGGCTATATACCACATCAATCAATGTATTGTATTAATATGAGATTATGGCGAATATATATATAAATATATATATATATATATATAGTATTTTACTATTGATTTATGAAATTTCATAAGCGATTTTTAAGGTGATTGTATGAGGCTTTTGCAGCTTTATTAAAATTGCATAAATAATAATTATATATATATTGAAATTCTTTTACGATTATTATAAATGACTGTTTCAAAGAGCCTATTACTTTTTCTTGATTGATAGATGTGTATAAGTCCAGCTTTCGGTTAGTACTGGTGGTTACTAATATTTTGACTACATGAGAACTGATTATTATTAAATTGATGTATATATATATTGATTATATATAATATTATGACGCAAATATATAGTGATTATATATAGTATCGCGCAAAGATTATATAGGATGAGAGAATAAGTAGGGATTATACTTTTATAAGTAAGATTTTAAATTTTTCGTTGCGGGACGTAACAAGCGGCAGGTCGAATCCAAGTCTGGCTCGGTGGAAAAATAATTATCTTGAGGAATTTATTCCCATGATAGAGGTTGTTTCTCAACCTAGAGCTGGTGAGGCAATAGAAAAAATAAGCGGCCTCCTGTCAATCGACGTTTGAGTAGGCGAAAATACAGTTTTCGATTAATAGGCAATTATCTTGAGGGATTTATCCCAATGATAGATATTGACCTTTTGATCTTGGATTGAATTTAGCTTTAACTTCAAAATACGAGATACATCTCAGGATTTAGAGACAATACACTGGCTTAGTTTATAACAATTTGAATCATTATCACTACTTGCAATTATAACCTAACCTTACGAGGTTAATACTAAGCCAGCCGTATGATAGGTGGATACCTTGTCAGTGTATCCAAACTCCTGATTTTTCCTCGAATCCCCCTTCGATTTTCAGAGAATCAAAATAAAATAAGAATTTATTTGAAATCAAGATAACACATTAACATTTCAAACAAATAACTTCTCGATAATCCTAATTTACCATCAGTTGGTAATTTTTCCAATAGTCATCAATCAAAACTTACCATCGGACGATAACTTACCATCAGTCGATAACTTACCATCGGTCGATAACTTACCATCGGTCGATAACTTACCATCGGTCGATAACTTACCATCAGTCGATAACTTACCATCGGTCGATAACTTACCATCGGTCGGTAAAACAGAAAGTGGCGCTAACCATCGGCCGGTAAAACAGAAATCTAACTTACCATCAGTCGGTAAAACAGAAAGTGACGCTAACCATCGGCCGGTAAAACAGAAATCTAACTTACCATCGGTCGGTAAAACAGAAAGTGACGCTAACCATCGGTCGGTAAAACAGAAATCTAACTTACCATCGGTCGGTAAAACAGAAATCTACATTACCGACGGTCGGTAATTTTCGGGAGTCAACGTTACCAACAATAAAATTTTTTATACTAATCTTTCTATTTCTGCCGGTCTATACTTCTATCAACTTTGGGGACATCTATCTGACTATACTCGGGATAACAATTATAAATTGAACATTCATATGGAATTCCTTTTTTCTTTTTTTTATTAACAGGTGTCGGGTATTCTTAAATTCAACTTTACGCAAAAGTAAGTGACTTCAAAATCACCAAAGTCTTAAATACTAAATAGACAGGTTTATAATTGGTTAATTAAACGACAGATGGTCCGAGTGAGACAAGGTAACTTCAATACCCGTCGAAATATTCTACGCCGTGTGAGACGAAATAGGCAAACGCGACGTACCTTCTTCCCTATCATCACTCTTGAGAATGAAATCATTGCACCAGTTCCCGAGATCATCGTGTTACGTCCTATTCGATCATTTATTCAACGATTCTGCAGGGCGCACCGTGCAGGGACGAACAATGTTATATCTCTCTATTTCTTTTTCAGGGCAACCTGCTAAGCCGGCTATACCCTAGGACGCCGAGAGATTAGGATCTATAGGACGCTTCTTTTCGGAGGTATTTTAAGGTTGACAAATAAATATACAGATTTATTATATTATAAATTCTATTTTTTCCTTTTATTTATTTTATCCTTCCTCGTTCTTCTACATTAGTTTGTAAGGTAATTTTAGTGAAATTAATTTTATGGTTCGACAATAGAATCGAGGAACTCCTCACTATCTAAATAATCAAGAAGTTGGTTAATTTCATAATCTATAGAGTCCTCTTCACTTGGAGTGATATTTGGGGAATCTAAATCTATTTCTCCAAGCAAGACAGGCGAATAATTTGGCGGCGAATACCCCGGAAAAGAGTCTGGGGTTCGTGGGAGGCTAGGCGGCGGTGAAGTTTGGACCCGTCAATCCAACGTCGCTGGGCTCCTCCTTATTTCCCCGTTTCGCTCCCAAGCGCGGAGCAGTCCCAAGGGAATTCCGTCCGTTCGGTCTTCCAAATCAATAATTATTGTGGACGCGTCGCTTGATGTGTCCGATTCCGCAGATTCAATTTCCTCTTCCTCGGACTCTGCGCTAGCTGGTATCGCAGGGAGATTGCCGTCGGTGGTTTCTGGGTTAAGCTCCGGGGGCAAGGGTGCGAAGGAGAGGTCGAAGAGTGTGTCTTCGCGGTCGGTTGCGGCCCTTGCTATTCCGGTAGGAATCTCGTCCCTATCTATAAATAATTGACGAGCGACGGAGGGGCGATCTCGTAATAACCGCTGTCTAAATATTTCCCGCCGGGTTACACCTGGATTTTGTAAGGGAAATTCGCGGCGAGTTATTGGATCTGGTCGTCGGGCGCTAACCATCTATTATTGAAATAATTTAAATTTTAAATTTGTTCTATTGAAAGGATAATTTGAAATTATTTCGCGGCATCTAATACTTACGATGGAAATTTCGAGGGGTCACCTGTCAACAAAGGATGTACCGCGTAAATCTAAAGTTTCGTGACCGGTTTAAAGAAAGAGACAGGACAGATTCTGAAATCGCGACTCCTCATTTATTATAAGAGAAAATTATTAGATAGTTACCTCACATGCAGTGACGTGGTAAGGAAGGGTGTGTAGGGATATTTAAATATAAGATGGATACCGTGCCTGCTGGTTTAGTTTTATTATTATAAAATAATTCCTCTAATATATTATACTAAACCAGAGTTATCATACTATGTGTCAGTCGGTCCTTAAAGAGCGCGTCCCATGCTCTACGACGAGTTTCGATGTGCAAGACGTCACGTCACAGCGGCACAGAGTCCGTAAAGAAATTTCCCTGGAGAAAATTCTTCGCGGAAACGGCAGAGGGGTAGAGTAGACTACCCAATGCACATCGATTGACAAGTCGAAGGCGACGATTCACTCTTGCGGATAAAACCAAAGACAGACTGAGCGTTTAACGTTCAAAGGCAATCAACGTACTCGTGTTATCAGGAGGAAGAGACGTTGGATATGTATGAAGATAAGTTGTTGACTATTATGTGTAATAAAATTCTTCAAATTGTCATGCAATAATAATAATAATATTCGGTTGATGGTTGCAGATCACGAGAGATGAAGAGGAAATTATTGAATAATTAAAACGAGTACTTACCCAAAAGTACTGCTGTCAGGATATGCGATGAATCTCCGTGGAGGACGGTCTGCCTCGGCGATGTCCCTGTAGGAGAGTCGGAGGAACCGGTGACAAATGATTGGCAGAAAACCCAAGTGATGGTTTAAAGACACTTTATTTTCTTAAAGTATACTATAATATTCGACTGCTCTCTAGACTAAGTTCTTAGTCCGGAAAAATATCCTGCGACTAAGTTCTTTTTCGACTCGAAAATGTTCTGTGATACGCTCGTGATCGCTTTAGCTGTTTTCTTCTCGAGAGCTCCAGGTCAAATGCGCGGAAGACTGAGCTGCGCTCCCTGAGGTACCCTCTGGTCCCTACTCCGTGCCGGCTATCCGCAGTGGTAGGAGAATGCGGCGCTCCCGGGCGTAGGCGGCTCGACCGCCGCTTGCCGCTATAGCTGTCCTTCTTCTTCGAGCGCGCTATGACGTAGTGGCCGCGCTCTTGCGTGGGGATAGTGGGGACGACGGAGCTGTGAGTATTGTCCATGCATCGAGCTCGTTAATTCATTTTACAAAAGGTAAGGCTTTTATAATAGGTTTTTAGTCACCAGAATTTTAATAATTTGCATGCATATATTTTTTAATATAGAATCTCAACCTCTTTCAACAGAAGTGTGAATGATCGTTCTAGCATGTTCCGTTTAGAATTGATTTTTAACTTTCTTTATATTAATTATATAGTTTTAGTTAACAATGTTATAAACAAATTCTGGTGTTATAAACCATTATAATTACAATTTGCTATATAATAATTATACGATATATGTATGTATGTATGTGCATATAGGTGCATGGTCTAGATAGTTGTTAATAATAATTGTGTTACATTATAATATAAAAGTGTATTAATTATTCTTTTTATTATTCAGCTCTTGGAACAAAGGATGTGGCGGGCTGTTTTATCACCGGATGCAGGTGTTCGCCGTGCCAGGCAGTCGCGCCAGGCAGTCGCGCCAGGCCTTTTCTTATCGCTGAGTGAGCTCATGTGCAGCTGCACCGGATGAAGCTCGGAGGGTCGCTTATCTTTTGGTGAGTGAATTTATAACGCTTTATAAATCGATTTAATAATTTCGTTCGTTATAATTTATTCATATATTCTTTACTTGTTAATTGTATAGAATATATATATATATATATACTTATATATATTGTTTGTAAAAGTTAATAAATGTAATTGTTAAAAATTTTATCTTCATTATTTTATTAATTAAATATGTATTATACATATTGTTATTTCCCTTTTGAAGGCTTGAAAGTTTGCTAAAAAATGTATTACTGTTGGATCTTGTTAGTTAATGATATGGATTAATTTAACATATAATATATATATATATTCTTTTATAATTTATAATTTCGTAATAACTTATTACTCTTGCAATAAGAAAGCGCTCCTTATAATATTCATATATTATATATTCGCGAGTCCCTTTCGCATTAAGACTCGGCACGGACGTCGAAAACATTAGGGGAGATAACGCGGTACGCTGGACTTAGCCTTGTGCTCTTATAAGGAGACTTATTATTCGTCTCAATAATAAAATCATGCATAATGAATTTTATAAGACCATACATTCATTATTATTATTAATATGTATATTTATTACCTTGTATTATTATTATTTAAACTTTATATTTCATGTGTGTTATATATGTGTAAATTTTTGTTATAACAAAATTTATTTAGTAGTTATATAGATTTATAATTCTGCACACAGTGAAGAGTTATGAGCTTTATTTTGCATTATTGGTTTTATTAAATCAGAATCTTTATTATTTATAATTATTAATAATTTAAATAATTTAATATATTTGTCTTATATAGTTATTATATTTTTCAGATATTTTGTAAAACGACATTCTATACAGAAGATATTCGAGGGTGCATATCATTTATAGCTTGGCTGTATTTTGATCGACAATATAGAACGTTTATTAGACTATTGTCGGAGCGGATCAAAATACTCACATAGGATCATCTGGCCATGACTTATTAACTCTATGCACCTCTAATTGCGGATAAGTTTTGGATATTTTGAAATATTTTAATATTATTTTGAATGCGCTTGACTTGACAACTTTCGGTCATTTATTAAATATATATATATATAATGTTGAGCTTTCACATAATGAAAATGGTTTATTATTTGGTTATCTTTGCTTACTCATTATATTTTAATTGTATATAAAATTTTGCAATTAATAATCAAAATGAAAAATATATGTATTATTTGGCAATAATGGGTGGATAAGAAATTAGATTTTATATAATTTATTATTATGTAGTGAAGTTTTATTTGAATAACTATATAGAATATACGTATATGAAAAGAGATTTTTATAATGTATTAATTATTATGTTCTTATGCTTAGAGTTTAAACGTGTTATTATTTGAATTTTTCTTATTTGTCTAGGTTGCATATATAATATATATATATGTTGGAAGGGATATGGACCAATGGATTATTCACGGACAACAGACAGGCTTAAACCATATAAGAATATGCAGCATTGAAAGGATTTTGAGGAATCTGTGCGAATTATTTCGGAAGTTTATTTGGTAAGTTTATTATTTTGATAAGTTAATTAATGAATTAAAGGTTTTATTTAATTATATCATATATTTATAAAATATATATTATATATATATATATATATAATATATGTATTCATGTATAATATTATGTACCTTTAGTATTTTAATGCATTATCTTTTAAATTTTTATTAATAACTACATATGTATTTATACTAATAATGAGGGTGACAAGTCTGTCCAAGCTTGTTTCGCGGTTTAATTCTTATTAATTTTTACATATGGTATTACGTATAGCGCTGTCTCTCTCACTCGCGCGAGTCACCCGATAGTGCGGTCTCTCTCACTTTCACGTACTACTACCTATTGAGGTCTCGTGTATAAATTTCGATAGATGTAGTCTGTTGATTATATATTTGAGGAGGCATATTTATGGTTTGTTATTGAAATATATTTCTAAGGAATTTTATTAATAAATATATTTTTATTTTTCCGTATAGCGTTTTCGTTAGGTGATGAAAATATTGGGACACCCGGTGGACAACCAAGTGGAGGCTATGTTTATAGGGTGACTTATTATTCTGCATGCAGCAAAGAGTTACGTATAAAATTTTATTCATAATAATTTCTTGACATTTCTTTATTATTTAGTTATTGTTTAGTAGTTATTATTTAATTTTATTGTTGAAATTTAATATATTAATATTTGATTTATTATACTTCTTTTACTATTTGATTTCTTTTACTCCTATATAATTATATACATTTATAAAATATTAAACCTTTTTAATATAGTAATTTTGATCAATCAAACTTTTATAATGATAATAGATTTTTGTATAGATTGATTTTTTTAGTATATTTTTGTTAAGTTAATTTTTCATACGGCCAAATATTATTTGATTATTATTTTCAGTTGCTGGGTCTTGGAATTCTTGCTTATTTATAACAAGCTGTCTTACATTATTAGGAAGAGGGTAAATATTATATATATATTTTATTAATTATATTTTATTAAGAAATGTTTAAATCATTAATTTCTGAAAGAGGCTCGTTACTTTATAAAAGATTATTATTTGGTGATTATTGGCCATTTACATTTTGTAATTAAATAGTCAAAGTTAAATGTTGTTTAATAATAATGAGAATTTTATACAGACATATTTGGCCAATGGTATTAAAGATTTATTATCACGCTTGGAAAAATAGTTAGTCAAGGAAAATTAATTTTGTTTCTTTTGAATATATATAAAATATATATTGTTAATTATTTTATTACTGATTATTATTACTGATTTTTAGAGCGTATTGTTTTAGTAACAATTATTATTCATGGGTATTAGTTTTTCGATTGACTTGGTACATTTATTTATTGTTTCATATTCTTATATGTACGTAGAATATTAACTTTATAATTTTCCTTTTGTTATTGATGATTCTTTGTAAATTTTCGTATTAATATTTTATTCGTATTAATATTTTATGTGGCTCACTTTCGGAGCATTTGTTAGCATTTTTACTGTAGGTTATTTATCCCAAAATATTAATTAATTATATGATTTTCAGGTTTCAAAATTGGTAATCGCTGCATTTCTTTTATGACAATTGACCATATTATTTATCGAAAAGATACGCATGGGCTCACAAAATCATTTATTAATAGAATTTAGGTGAGTATCGTTTGATAAAATATTTTGATTTATGCCTTTTCCTTTGTAGTAAGCGCGTATACACGCATAGGGATATCTTTTTTTGGTTATATGTGATAACTGAATAATATGAATATTGAGTGAATATCTATATATATATTGGTTACATATAATATAAAGTGGATTTATAGTGATTATATATAATTACAAGTAAAGATTATATAAGATACGAAATTCTTTATACTATTCTTCGAAACAAATTATATTTTATTCGTTAAGAATTATTTAAATCATTTTCTTTTTAAAAGAAGCTTGTTATTTTACAAAGGATTATTATTTAGTCGTTACTGGTCATCGGTTTTTACATTTTAATTTTATAATTAAATAATCAAAGTAAATATATTTATTATTTGATAATAATTAAACTTTTATATATATATATGTGTTTTTCATTGTTTATTGATTTATGTCTTTATTTGTCTAAATACTAATTAATTATATTATTTTCAGGTTTCGGGATTTATGGCTATGGAAGTTTTCCCATGCCAATTTTACCAGAAGAATGTAAAGGAACGCACAAGAGGCTATAAGACCAGTTACCGACGGATTTGTTCGTATACCAATTTATACGAAGTCTTGTTGCAAATGATTTGCTAAGAGTTTTTCTTGATAATAAAATTTCGAATAAATTTCTTTTCTTAGTAAGGTTAGTTATTAAGATTAATATCATTATATACGACCAGTACCAGTACTGCTAATTCATTGTAATATCTTTCTGGCTATATACCACATCAATCAATGTATTGTATTAATATGAGATTATGGCGAATATATATATAAATATATATATATATATATAGTATTTTGCTATTGATTTATGAAATTTCATAAGCGATTTTAAGGTGATTGTGTGGGGCTTTTGCAGCTTTATTAAAATTGCATAAATAATAATTATATATATATCGAAATTCTTTTACGATTATTATAAATGACTGTTTCAAAGAGCCTATTACTTTTTCTTGATTGATCGATGTGTATAAGTCCAGCTTTCGGTTAGTACTGGTGGTTACTAGTATTTTGACTACATGAGAACTGATTATTATTAAATTGATGTATATATATATATTGATTATATATAATATTATGGCGCAAATATATAGTGATTATATATAGTATCGCGCAAAGATTATATAGGATGAGAGAATAGGTAGGGATTATATTTTTATAAATAAGATTTTAAATTTTTTCGTTGCGGGACGTAACAATCGACTTAGAACCTCAGTCACCTATCCCCATAATCACTATTGAGGAAGAAAGCCACGAAATTATCCCAGTCCCACATAATCAATATTCTCCCTCCAATCTAGTAGAAAGAATTACCGAAGATACAAGCAACTGTTCAACCATCTCGTTAAACTCCGACCAGGCATCCATCCCCGGACCTTCAGTGAATTGGAGTCAGAGTCCAGAGACTGCTTCCATCTCGGGGACATTCCAACATCTTGACACCGTACCCCTATACAACTACTATCCCGAGGAAAACAGCCTATATAGTCCTCCTAGCTATTCCCCCGTGGCATATGAAGACCCAGACCCCTTTGAGCCCTTAGAGATTTCCCTAGCTTCCCCGGAAAGACCCATCTCAACCATAAACATCGAATATTCTTACTTTCTACCAGAATTGTACGGTTATCCGAGGGAGGAATAAAAGGATATTCAAATTTGTAAAATAAAAAATATATATATACTTTGAACAAAATAGAATAAACTTATAAAATTTAGTGTGAACGTTTATTCTCACTCCCTCCTGAATCCTCTCTACAAGCACAATAGACCTTCAATCTCTCGGCGTCCCAGGGTATAGCCGGCCTAGCAGGTTGCCCTAAAACAAATTGAGAGATTAATTGCGTCCAACTGGGAAAGTAAGACTTCCAGACCAGTCCTGAGGAACTGGGGACGTAACACTGAAAACATTCGGAAGCGCACTCTCTTCCGCCCAAATTTTCAACCCCGTGCTGATCTCCCCAATAACGTCAGCAATGCAGCTCGCCAAAATCCTATGAGCAACAACACTAACAACCGTTACCATCCCAACAATGGACATACAACCTCGCAACCACCTTTCACCGCATCACCAGTTAAATTAATTGCTGGACAGCCTCAACAAAGTTATCAGACCAAAATCTGTCGCTATTGTAAAACTCCTGGACATCTTATAGAAGAATGTCGGAAGTTAGCATACAGAAGAGCTCAAGAAGGGAACCAACAACCCGGTACTTCGGGAAACGCGCAAGGCGTTCCGATGAGAACCGACGTCCGCCGGAACGACCCGCAACCAGGACGTCCGACTTACCACATTCAAAAGAAAGTCAACATAATAACACCACAGGAAACTCCCGCACAAATTTCCGAATCTGCCAAATAAACGACAGACAACAATCTACAGAATTGTCCACAGTAACGTTATCCTCTCCAGATCTAATAGCAGATTGCAAATTTATGATTGATTCTGGATCTGGACTAAACCTTATTAAACAAAAATGTTTAAATCCAAACGTTACTCTCGACAAAACTAATCCTTTATGTCTGCAAGGAATAGCTTCTGAAACTATCGTTACACTAGGAGCTGTTTCCCTATCTGTACTTGGAAAACTATCTGAATTCTATGTCATATCTGATTCAATAGGATTCTTACAAGATGGAATATTAGGCAACAAGTTCCTGAAGGAACGAGCTGTTATAGTCAACTATAGAGACAACTTTATACAGTATGAAGATATGAGAATTCCATTCTCAAACTCAAGTACAATATGTCTTAAAGAAAGAACTGTCACTCCCTGTTCTTTTCATATTACCAATCCAGAAAAACAAATCGGATATGTACCTCGTCATACCCTTGCCGAGGGCATATACTTCGGGGAAGCTATCGTCACCAATAATAATGGAAAAGTCCATATGCCTATATTCAATACTTCCGAGGAAGAATTGACCCTTAATATTCCATTCATAGAATTGCAAGACTATGATACTCATGAAATAACAGAGAATTCCACTGGAACCCAAGGGCTTCCCAGAGGATTAATCAGAACTTTTAACTCCAACAATCTCGCTGGACTAGACGAACCCCGAGTGGAATTCGTCAAAGCCATAGATAATCCCATTTACTTTAACCAGGCATTATCAACACCAACAGATAGAACTGTTGATGTCATAAACCTTCTACGCCTCGAACATCTGAATTCCGAGGAATCAGAAAATGTTCGACTACTAGTTTTCAAACACTCCGACAGATTTCACCTTCCCGGTGAACATCTCCAAGCGACAAACGCCGCTCAGCATTCTATTCCTACTATTAATGAAATGCCTGTCCACACGAAACAATATAGATTTCCTCCTGTACATAAGGAAGAAATTAATAAACAAGTAAATGAATTATTATCTTCTGATTTAATAAGACCTTCTACTTCCCCTTATAACTCTCCTTTATGGATAGTTCCGAAAAAGCCAGATTCCCTAGGGAATAAAAGGTGGCGAATGGTTATCGATTATCGAAATCTCAATGAAAAAACAATAGGCGATGCCTATCCTCTTCCAAATATAACGGATATATTAGATCAACTTGGATCTGCAAAATATTTTTCAGTACTGGACTTAGCTTCCGGTTTCCACCAAATACCTATGGCATCAAAAGATGCCCATAAAACTGCTTTCTCTACACCTTACGGACATTACCAATTCAAACGAATGCCATTTGGATTAAAAAATGCTCCTGCAACATTTCAAAGATTGATGGATAACGTTCTATCCGGACTTCAGGGAAATGAATTATTCGTCTACATGGATGATATTGTCGTATATGCACGATCATTGCAAGAACACGAAAGCAAGTTCGAAAAATTAATGCAGAGATTGAGAGCTGCAAATTTAAAATTACAACCAGATAAATGCGAATTCTTACGACGTGAAGTTATGTATCTAGGACATATAATTGGATCTGACGGAGTCAAGCCTGACCCCGCTAAGATAAAGGCAATAATGAATTTTCCTACTCCGAAGAATCCGAAAAACATCAAACAATTCCTAGGACTAGCCGGATATTATAGAAGATTTATTCCAAATTTTTCCAAGGTCGCAAAACCATTAACTGATCTCTTAAAAAAGGATAAGAAATTCGATTGGCAGGACAAACAAGCAGAAGCATTCGATATTCTAAGGAATTCACTATGCTCTGAGCCTATTTTACAATATCCCGACTTTACTAATCCATTCATTCTAACCACTGATGCATCTGGATATGCGGTCGGAGGAGTGCTCAGTCAAGGAATAATAGGGAAAGATCTACCCGTTGCCTACACATCTCGAATTCTAAATTCCGCCGAACAAAATTATTCTACAATAGAGAAAGAATGTTTAGCTATCATTTATTGTGTAAATCATTTTAGACCTTATTTATACGGAAGGATATTCACTATAGTAACTGACCATAAACCATTAGTGTGGCTACACTCCATCAAGGACCCTTCCTCAAGATTATGGAAGTGGAGAATGAAACTCTCTGAATATCAGTATGAAATACAATATAAAAAAGGAACTCTAAATTATAACG
This sequence comes from Camponotus vicinus, assembly GCF_025532165.1. Taxonomy (NCBI): domain Eukaryota; kingdom Metazoa; phylum Arthropoda; class Insecta; order Hymenoptera; family Formicidae; genus Camponotus; species Camponotus vicinus. The sequence goes on from NW_028141946.1 coordinate 11,894,844, forward strand.
CTGATGCCTTATCCAGAAATCCACCCGTCGACGTGGCTATTCCGTTATTCCTCATTGATGAAGGAGAATATTCATCCGACGAATCCATATTTTCGTATAGGCCTCAAAGGCCAAAGGGAAAATCTAGTACACCTGAAAGCCAGAATGCAAGATCTAATCAGGAAGACATGGGAAACTATCAAAAAACCGCCGAGACCTCGGCCCCCGTAGAGCGTCAACCAGCAGAAGATTATCAAAATTATTCTGTCGAACATGAAAATAACAATTATGGAGTCACAATCGAAGAAGTTACTGACTCTGACGAAAGCGACGATACGGATTATACTGAAATAATAGAATCCGACATTGTACCGTATCAGTCAAACCCACAACAACTGAATCCACCAGCTCTTCCACCATGGAGTCGAGCCTTAGTGCGAGAAGTTAGAGAGGATTTACTCCAACAGAAAGATAATCACACAATATTTATTTACCAGAACGGGACAGCTTACGACAATGGCGCAAAATCATATCAAGAAGCCAATTTACTCCCTAAATATGAAGGGTTGGCTTTCGAAAGGGCCAGGGTATGTACTGTAAAAGGAAACACGTTAATTGCCCTCCCCATCAAATACGACTATCATACCCTTATAGAAGCCCAGAATCTTAAAAACTGTCTACACTCTTTAGTGGATGTCATTACTGAACTTGGACTCTTTTCCATGAGTCTTAGTAAGACCGAACGCTTCGACGACCTTCCATGGTCATACATCCTTAACCAACTCAAAAGATATCTACAGGAATTACCCATTAATATAACGATATGCTTAAATTTAATTCAAACGCCTGAAATCGAAAAACGTCAATCTCTAATTTTGGAAAATCATGCCTCAGCTCATGGAGGACATAAAGGTGTAACGAAGACCTATAACCGCCTTAGATCTCGTTACTGCTGGAAAACAATGAAAAAGGATATTCAGGAATTCATTAGAACCTGTCGGGAGTGTCAAATAAAGAAACTAACTAGAATAAAAACCAAGCAACCCATGGTTATAACGGATACCCCAGGGGCTGCTTTTGATAAAGTATCCCTGGATATTATGGGACCTCTTCCCCTAACAGTGAGCAACAATCAGTACATACTGACCATGCAGGATTTACTAACAAAATATTCTACCGCCGTGCCATTAAAGGAGGCCACATCGTTAACAATCGCAGACGCCTTCACTAAAGAATTTATCTGTATATACGGTACCCCTCGCGCAATATTAACCGATCAAGGAACAAATTTTTTATCCGCCTTAATGCGACAGTTAACAAGGAAATTTCGCATTCAACATTTTAGGACCACTGCCTATCATCCACAGTCTAATGGATCACTTGAACGATCACATCATGTCCTAACAGAATATCTAAAAACTCAGGTTGATAAGGAGACAAATTGGGATGAATACATTAAACTTGCGATGTTCTCGTACAACACCAGTGTACATGAAGGCACGAGATACTCACCCTATGAGCTAGTATTTGGCCGAATAGCACGACTACCCTCTGCACACCCCATCATCGAAGAAAATATCGAACCCACATACCGTGATTATATTGTTAATCTCTTTAACAAGATAAACGATTTACAAACACAAGCTAAGCAAAACCTCACACTAGCTAAAGAACGGAGTAAGCGATACTATGATCGCAATTTGAATTTACAACAATTTGAGAAAGGCAACCATGTCTTTTTATTAAAAGAGCCACGAAAAGGAAAACTTGCTGACCAGTATACCGGTCCTCACGAAATAATCGAACTTTTACCCCCAAGTAATGTTAAAATTAGAACAGGAAACCAAACCCGAATAGTACACACCAACAAGATCAAACTAGCACATCCCCAGCCGGGATGAGGTAATAATCAGAGTCCTTTGTTACAGATGCTTTGGCACAGAAGGCCCACACAGCCGAGATTGGACGCAACCATTTCAAATCGAATAGAGGAATCCTTCTTCTTCGGCCATTGTGTCCATATAACAGGAGCTCTTTGTTTCTTAGACGAAACGAACTTGTGTAAGGAGTGTTACGATAGACTCCGTACCAATATTATTAAGCAACAATACCGGCCCTTGCGGAGACACTTCTTTGTGAATAGTCACATCGTGCGTAATGACCATTGCTCAGCTTGTGGCACAACGGTCATCGAGACCAATTCTCTTGACAAGTGCATCTCCTGTACACTAACAGCGCACGAATTCTTAGAACTTCTACACAACACCTCAACTTCTATCAATAGTTATAGTTACCCCTTAGTCTTAAACGTATACGACAGGACTCCTACGTTATAAGGGGATGCCATTTACCGGCACAGCCTGCTGTGTAGAATTCAGAGGATATCGGTATGATCCCTTGAACGTCTATATATGTGAACTTTGCTATCACTACGTATTGTCTATTAGAGTACGATTGCCTCTAATATCTCTACACTTTCTCTCTCCGGGACCACGCCATATCGATCCTCATTGTGCACATTGCTTCCGAACACTTGTCACACAAAGACCTTTAGATCAGTGTCTCATCTGCACTCGAGGTATTGTTGAACTTATGTCCATATCCTATTTGCTTACACTGAACAATGCTTCATAATGTCCCAGCTTTCTCTTAATGCTGTCTGCATCAAACTGCATGGTTATCTCAATCTAAATAATCACAACCATTATTGCTGTGCATGTTATTGTATGCTACATACTCCCTGTAACCAAAGGTTTTTCTTTCCAATAGACTCCCATATTATTTCTATCGCTCCACACCCTTATAGAACGATCTGTTCGTACTGTCAACGACCCATCACCATAATACGACCCCTACACACCTGCTCCACCTGTACTAGGAATATCGCTCAAATATTCCGAGAGACTCACCCAACCTTTCTCTCAATAAATGAAGAGAATCCCCCAACCTCCCAACCTTGAAGAATTGAAGAGCTAATATGCTATCGGATACATATTCCGATACCCTGAACTGTACTGTGCACGAAGAATTCGATGGATATTACTCTCTGGAAAAAGGCCTTTATTACTGCCCTATATGTAAAATACACGCGGATCATGAATTAGTCCACATAAATTATCACAGCATATCAGAAAATTTTCCTCATATTAGTCCTTCTAAATGCTGTTTATGTAATCGTAAAGTGTCTCTCATAACTCCCATAATTGATTGCAGGCCGTGCTTCCTAAATTATCTGGAAGAAGAACGAAAAAGAGAATTTGCTAGAGCAAGGCAACATGAATAACGCAAGCAATCCCTGTTGCAATCACCCAATCCATGAATTATTGTCCCACTTCCCCAACATGCATGAGGCAAAATGCAGAAAAGTAATTTTTTACAAAAGATATACCAGAAAAACTCGCACTCCTAGCCGCATGTGTTGCGCATGTTATAAACTTCGACAATTAAGAGTCAAGCCTGATTTAATTGTTTGCCACTGGGTAACTTCGGGAGATATAAATCTTGCTAAGTGTAATTACTGTCAATCCACCCTGGAAACTGTTCGTCCCATCCTTCAATGCCAGGAATGCGTATATTCCTATTTTGAAAGAGCAATATTTGAAAAAAATCAGGGAAGGGACATAAGTAACCTAACTGCTTTTGCTTTTTGCAGGACTCACAGACAAGGCATATACGCATAAAATGTGCCCGCTTTCCAAACTTAAGCGACCTGCTCACCCACTACTAGACTACTCCCTCTTCAACAGCCTTAACGTAAAATGCGTGGTTATAATGACACATGATGTCCTAACCGCTAACAGTCCTCATCTTATATGTACGGATTGCTACAATCCTGCAACTTATAACAGGGTCTTGACGCAATATTCACACACATTCCAATATGGCAATGTGCCAACGAATCAGTGTGCTAATTGCGGGAGTAATTGTCATGAAAAACGACCCCTTCTTGAATGCACTAAATGTTTTAAAGCCTATAGTCAATTTGTAGACATGATCGTTAAAAAGGGAGAAGAAAGAACTTACAGGCAAACTATAGGCCTGTCTGTAAATTCAATCACACTGAAGATAGATTATGGAGTGGCTGAAATAACGGTTGATCCTAATGATCCAGAAATTTTAGAGGAAAGATTATTAAATTAAACAATAAAAGAAAATGGATCATCTCAATCCTTGTTTCACCAATAAACTTAAATACTTTATCTATTAGGAACTATACATATATATATATATATATATATATATATATATCCATAATAAATATGTTAACAAACTGCATTTATAAGAAAAAAAAAAACAAAAACAAAAACAAATACTTTAAATAAAATATATATATATATATAAAAAAAATATATATAAAAAAAAATGTATATATATTTTTATGTATACGTAGAACATATAAACTTTCTTGTATATTCTAAAATATATATATATATAATTATATATTCATATATAATTATCCTTTAATCGATTTACTATTAATAACCAGTAATAATAATCACTCATATTTACCATATAAATATATATATATACATACATATAATAATAACAATAAAAAAAAACAAACAAAAAAAAAGGGGGAAAAGAAAATGCTTCAAAAATATTTCATAGGAAATAATAATCATAAAGAACAATAAAAAAAAAAACACATAGTATAATGATAATAATATACATACAAATTTAGTCAGATTACCTCTCTATATGTATATATATATATAGATACATATACCCATGTTATATTATAATAATCACATTGAGCGACGCTACAAAGATACCTCTTGTGTATTCGAATACTTTCATAAGTAATTATAATTTAAATACACCTAAGATTCAATGTATAATTATGAATCAATTCTGCGACATTTATTCATAATCAAACTTTCACGAACATTGTACCATCAATCATGTAACCACAAAATGTAATATAGACATCTACACGTACATCAAAATTGTAATCATTTCAGACCATCATGACGCCCCTAATCCTAGTAATCTTCTTAAGTAAAACTGCCGCCTTAATCGGATTCGATTGCGGAGGACAACACCTCAACGTAACAGCCGTCTCTCTCCTTGATGTTGGCGAATGCGATCTGAACATACGACAACCCAACACCACAGATGTTCATATTCAGCTACTACAACTATCCGACTACAGTCATACAGAAGTCATACAGTGCAAGGTTGAAATATCCCGAAATATATATCATTGTGGCATGCATTCACATATATCTGCTGTTCACAATGGAAGAGCCGATTATGTGCATGAGACTGGATACACTCAGTGCCTAAGGATGTTTCAAGACGGAACTATTTCCTTGGGAGACAACACCCTTGTCGCTGGCATAAAAGCAAATCAGACGACCTATCGAAGTATCACCTTGGTGGGCCGCGTACAAGTTGACGGATACTGCAAGGGATCCCAGTACAACGATCCATACGGAACATGGGACGACGTAGTCGTCCAAGCTGCTGTGAAAATATCACTAAAATCTTCCTACGTTCCCGTACAATTGAATACGGGAAGAATTAAATTAAAATCTGGAACAGTGTGTAAACTCGTTGACAGCTACTGTTTAGACGCTGACGACGGATACACCTACTGGAAACCTATGCCTACGGATACTTGTAATTTTCAACAATATGATGTCCTCTACGAAGGACCTGCAAACAAAATTTCTGAAGACATCTCCAAGACAGATACCCCAATCATCTATAGTCTTGTGACTCAGGAAATCACTTTCGCCCTTATGAAAACCAAGGAAATACCTCTATGTGGTTATACTCTCCTGTGCACGGAACACCCAAAATTATTCATTCTTGAAGCTAAACCTGGCAATACATTCGCTAGTCGGAAAACTATTCCTGTCAATAATCTTGACATCTTTACATACATGAACTCCAAGTTCGTGTATATAGAAAAACATGTCAAACAACAGATGACGTCTCTCTATAACAACGTAATTTCGCAAAAATGCGAGTTAGAAAGGCAGGTAATTACTAATGCCTTATCTTTTGCTACACTCCAACCAGACGAATTTGCCTATCAGCTCATGAAAGGGCCAGGATACATGGCCGTTACAACAGGAGAAGCAGTACAAATAATTAAATGTATCCCTGTTGAAGTGATGGTAAGAAAAACTGGAGAGTGTTATACCGAACTTCCCATTTCTGTACGAAATCATTCCTTCTTCCTTACACCAAAGTCAAGAATTATCACCAAAATTGGCAACGAACGAGAATGCAGTTTAGAACTTCCTACCTTGTATCGAATCGAAGATACATGGGTGCAACTTACACCTAACATACAAGTTAGACAACTGCCACCTCAACAGCTAAAACCCATGACTGCCTTAACCTGGAGATATCTCACACCGGGACCTTTGGCCGTAAGCGGAATATATTCTGATACAGATCTGGAGAAATTACGAAATCACATAATGTTCCCAGCCGAAAAGCCAGCTTTACTCAATGCCGTTGCTAGAGGACTAACTGGCCATTCCATGAACACTGAAGGAATCTCAGTGTACAACTTGCTGGATGAAAATTCTTTAAATAAAATTGTCGAAAGCACAGCCTCGCGAATCTGGAAGGGATTCATAAATTTTGGATCAGCAACCGCAGGACTCGTCGGAATCTTCATGATTATTCGCCTAGTAAAATTAGTCATTGACACAGTCATCCATGGATACGCTCTTCACACTGTGTATGGTTGCAGCCTTCATCTACTCGGAGCTTTATGGAGCTCCCTCGCAAATTTACTGCTCCATCTGGCACGGGAATCTTCTAGAAAATCTGGAGATGATAACCGAGACAATCAATCACCTGGCGGAGGAACAACCATGCAAACCTCCAACATCGATCCCACTGCACCTGCGGAAGTAATCACTCAACAACCTCCACCAGCCAAACCTCCAAGGACAATGAAACCTTGCCACGAAGAAATCACCAAAAACGTAAATATACCTATATCATATACAAACCTAAGAGACCGCTTAAACACCCTAGACGAAAATATTTAATCTCTCTAGACCAAAATCCTCCGAAAACAATCGGATTTTGTTCTTATTAGGGGGGAGGTGTTACGTCCCGCAACGAAAAAATTTAAAATCTTATTTATAAAAATATAATCCCTATCTATTCTCTCATCCTATATAATCTTTGCGCGATACTATATATAATCACTATATATTTGCGCCATAATATTATATATAATCAATATATATATATATACATCAATTTAATAATAATCAGTTCTCATGTAGTCAAAATACTAGTAACCACCAGTACTAACCGAAAGCTGGACTTATACACATCGATCAATCAAGAAAAAGTAATAGGCTCTTTGAAACAGTCATTTATAATAATCGTAAAAGAATTTCGATATAAATATAATTATTATTTATGCAATTTTAATAAAGCTGCAAAAGCCTCACACAATCACCTTAAAATCGCTTATGAAATTTCATAAATCAATAGCAAAATACTATATATATATATATATATTTATATATATATTCGCCATAATCTCATATTAATACAATACATTGATTGATGTGGTATATAGCCAGAAAGATATTACAATGAATTAGCAGTACTGGTACTGGTCGTATATAATGATATTAATCTTAATAACTAACCTTACTAAGAAAAGAAATTTATTCGAAATTTTATTATCAAGAAAAACTCTTAGCAAATCATTTGCAACAAGACTTCGTATAAATTGGTATACGAACAAATCCGTCGGTAACTGGTCTTATAGCCTCTTGTGCGTTCCTTTACATTCTTCTGGTAAAATTGGCATGGGAAAACTTCCATAGCCATAAATCCCGAAACCTGAAAATAATATAATTAATTAGTATTTAGACAAATAAAGACATAAATCAATAAACAATGAAAAACACATATATATATATAAAAGTTTAATTATTATCAAATAATAAATATATTTACTTTGATTATTTAATTATAAAATTAAAATGTAAAAACAGATGACCAGTAATGACTAAATAATAATCCTTTGTAAAATAACAAGCTTCTTTTAAAAAGAAAATGATTTAAATAATTCTTAACGAATAAAATATAATTTGTTTCGAAGAATAGTATAAAGAATTTCGTATCTTATATAATCTTTACTTGTAATTATATATAATCACTATAAATCCACTTTATATTATATGTAACCAATATATATAGATATTCACTCAATATTCATATTATTCAGTTATCACATATAACCAAAAAAAGATATCCCTATGCGTGTATACGCGCTTACTACAAAGGAAAAGGCATAAATCAAAATATTTTATCAAACGATACGCACCTAAATTCTATTAATAAATGATTTCGTGAGCCCATGCGTATCTTTTCGACAAATAGTATGGTCAGTTGTCATAAAAGAAATGCAGCGATTACCAATTTTGAAACCTGAAAATCATATAATTAATTAATATTTTGGGATAAATAACCTACAGTAAAAATGCTAACAAATGCTCCGAAAGTGAGCCACATAAAATATTAATACGAAAATTTATAAAGAATCATCAATAACAAAAGGAAAGTTATAAAGTTAACATTCTACGTACATATAAGAATATGAAACAATAAATAAATGTACCAAGTCAAACAAAAAATTAATGCCCATGAATAATAATTGTTACTAAAACAATACGCTCTAAAAATCAGTAATAATAATTAGTAATAAAATAATTAACAATATATATATATTTTTTATATTCATGAGAAACAAAATTAATAAATTTTCCTTGAATAAATATTTTTCTAAATGTTATAATAAATCTTTACTGTACATTAATACCATTGGCCAAATATGTCTGTATAAAATTCTAATTATTACTGAATAACATTTAACTTTGACTATTTAATTACAAAATGTAAATGGCCAATAACTAAATAATAATCTTTTATAAAGTAACGAGCTTCTTTTAGAAATTAATGATCTAAACATTTCTTAATAAAATATAATTAATAAAATATATATATAAAATATAATTAATGAATAAAATATAATTAATCAAGCAAGAATTTCCTTTAAAAATCCTAGATTATTTTAATTTTTGGTCCTCGTTGAGTTCCCGTAAATATATATATATGTTCACTATCAGGAAGTAATTTTCCTCAGAGTCTTGATACCTGAAAAATATAATAAATGTATAAGAAAATCTACTATAGAAATTATTAAATAAACCATCCAAAATATAATACATACTTACACACTTTTTATGATCCTATATATATAATATTTATCCTCTTCCTAATAATGTAAGACAACTTCTTATAAATAAGTAGCAAGAATTCCAAGTCCCAGCAACTGAAAATAATAATCAAATAATATTTGGCCGTATGAAAAATTAACTTAACAAAAATATACTAAAAAATCAATCTATACAAAATCTATAAAAGTTTGATTGATCAAAATTACTATATTAAACAGGTTTAATATTTTATAAATGTATATAATTATATAGGAGTAAAAGAATTCAAATAGTAAAAGAAGTATAATAAATCAAATATTAATATATTAAATTTCAACAATAAATATATTAAATTAAATAATAACTACTAAACAATAACTAAATAATAAAGAAATGTCAAGAAATTATTATGAATAAAATTTTATACGTAACTCTTTGCTGCATGCAGAATAATAAGTCACCCTATAAACATAGCCTCCACTTGGTTGTCCACCGGGTGTCCCAATATTTTCATCACCTAACGAAAACGCTATACGGAAAAATAAAAATATATTTATTAATAAAATTCCTTAGAAATATATTTCAATAACAAACCACAAATATGCCTCCTCAAATATATAATTAACCGACTGCATCTATCGAAATTTATACACGAGACCTCAATAGGTAGTAGTACGTGAAAGTGAGAGAGACCGCACTATCGGGTGACTCGCGCGAGTGAGAGAGACAGCGCTATACGTAATACCATATGTAAAAATTAATAAGAATTAAACCGCGAAACAAGCTCGGACAGACTTGTCACCCTCATTATTAGTATAAATACATATGTAGTTATTAATAAAAATTTAAAAGATAATGCATTAAAATACTAAAGGTACATAATATTATACATGAATACATATATTATATATATATATATATATATATATATAATATATATTTTATAAATATATGATATAATTAAATAAAACCTTTAATTCATTAATTAACTTATCAAAATAATAAACTTACCAAATAAACTTCCGAAATAATTCGCACAGATTCCTCAAAATCCTTTCAATGCTGCATATTCTTATATGGTTTAAGCCTGTCTGTTGTCCGTGAATAATCCATTGGTCCATATCCCTTCCAACATATATATATTATATATGCAACCTAGACAAATAAGAAAATTCAAATAATAACACGTTTAAACTCTAAGCATAAGAACATAATAATTAATACATTATAAAAATCTCTTTTCATATACGTATATTCTATATAGTTATTCAAATAAAACTTCACTACATAATAATAAATTATATAAAATCTAATTTCTTATCCACCCATTATTACCAAATAATACATATATTTTTCATTTTGATTGCAAAATTTTATACAATTAAAATATAATGAGTAAGCAATGACAACCAAATAATAAACCATTTTCATTATGTGAAAAGCTCAACATTAATTAATGTATGTATATATTTAATAAATGACCGAAAGTTGTCAAGTCAAGCACATTCAAAATAATATTAAAATATTTCAAAATATCCAAAACTTATCCGCAATTAGAGGTGCATAGAGTTAATAAGTCATGGCCAGATGATCATATGTGAGTATTTTAATCCGCTCCGACAATAGTCTAATAAACGTTCTATATTGTCGATTAAAATACAGCCAAGCTATAAATGATATGCACCCTCGAATATCTTCTGTATAGAATGTCGTTTTACAAAATATCTGAAAAATATAATAACTATATAAGACAAATATATTAAATTATTTAAATTATTAATAATTATAAATAATAAAGATTCTGATTTAATAAAACCAATAATGCAAAATAAAGCTCATAACTCTTTACTGTGTGCAGAATTATAAATCTATATAACTACTAAATAAATTTTGTTATAACAAAACTTTACACATATATAACACACATGAAATATAAAGTTCAAATAATAATAATACAAGGTAATAAATATACATATTAATAATAATAATGAATGTATGGTCTTATAAAATTCATTATGCATGATTTTATTATTGAGACGAATAATAAGTCTCCTTATAAGAGCACAAGGCTAAGTCCAGCGTACCGCGTTATCTCCCCTATTACTTTGTTATCTCCCCTAATGTTTTCGACGTCCGTGCCGAGTCTTAATGCGAAAGGGACTCGCGAATATATAATGTATGAATATTATAAGGAGCGCTTTCTTATTGCAAGAGTAATAAGTTATTACGAAATTATAAATTATAAAAGAATATATATATATATTATATGTTAAATTAATCCATATCATTAACTAACAAAGATCCAACAGTAATGCCATTTTTTAGCAAACTTTCAAGCCTTCAAAAGAGAAATAACAATATGTATAATACATATTTAATTAATAAAATAATGAAGATAAAATTTTTAACAATTACATTTATTAACTTTTACAAACAATATATATAAGTATATATATATATATTCTATACAATTAACAAGTAAGGAATATATGAATAAATTATAACGAATGAAATTATTAAATCGATTTATAAAGCGTTATAAATTCACTCACCAATAAAGCGTTATAAATTCACTCACCAAAAGATAAGCGACCCTCCGAGCTTCATCCGGTGCAGCTGCACATGAGCTCACTTAGCGATAAGATAAGGCCTGGCGCGACTGCCTGGCGCGACTGCCTGGCACGGCGAACACCTGCATCCGGTGATAAAACAGCTCGCCACATCCTTTGTTCCAAGAGCTGAATAATGAAAGAATAATTAATACACTTTTATATTATAATGTAACACAATTATTATTAACAACTATCTAGACCATGCACCTATATGCACATACATATATATATATATATATATCATATAATTATTATATAGCAAATTGTAATTATAATGGTTTATAACACCAGAATTTGTTTATAACATTGTTAACTAGAACTATATAATTAATATAAAGAAAGTTAAAAATCAATCCTAAACGGAACATGCTAGAACGATCATTCACATTTCTATTGAAAGAGGTTGAGATTCTATATTAAAAAATATATGCATGCAAATTATTAAAATTCTGGTGACTAAAAACCTATTGTAAAAGCCTTACCTTTTGTAAAATGAATTAACGAGCTCGATGCATGGACAATACTGACAGCTCCGTCGTCCCCACTATCCCCACGCAAGAGCGCGGCCACCACGTCATAGCGCGCTCGAAGAAGAAGGACAGCTATAGCGGCAAGCGGCGGTCGAGCCGCCTACGCCCGGGAGCGCCACATTCTCCTACCACTGCGGATAGCCGGCACGGAGTAGGGACCAGAGGGTACCTCAGGGAGCGCAGCTCAGTCTTCCGCGCATTTGACCAGGAGCTCTCTGAAGAACAAGAACAGTAGCAGTCACGAACCATTTAAAATCGAAATAAAGACTTAGTCTCAAAACATTATTCGACTTAAAAACTTAGTCGCGAGAGCTGTAAGACAGTAGTATACTTGAACAATAAAAGTGTTTTATCTGAACATCATCGCGGTCTTCTGCCATTTATTTACTACCGGCTCCTTCGACTCTCCTGCCAAGGCATCACTGAGGTCGACAGTCCACAGCGGAGGTTCGACGAGCACTTCCAACCGCAGTACTTTTGGGTAAGTACTCGTTTTAATTATTCAATATTTTCCTTTTTCATCTCTCGTGATCTGCAACCATCACCCGAATATTATTATTATTTTTGCATGACATATTGAAGAATTTTATTACACATATTAGTCAACAACTTACCTTCATACAATTCCAACGTCTTCTCCTTCCGATAACACGAGTACGTTGATTGCCTTTGAACGTTAAACGCTCAGTCTGTCTTTGGTTTTATCCACAAGAGTGAATCGTCGCTTTCGACTTGTCAATCGATGTGCATTGGGTAGTCTACTCTACCCCTCTGCCGTTTCCGCGAAGAATTTTCTTTAGAGGAAATTTCTTTACGGACTCTGTGCCGCTGTGACGTGACGTCTTGCACATCGAAACTCGTCGTAGAGCATGGGACGCGCTCTTTAAGGACCGACTGACACATAGTATGATAACTCTGGTTTAGTATCATATATTAGAAGAATTATTTAATAATAATAAAACTAAACCAGTAGGTACGGTATCCATCTTATATTCAAACATTCCTACACCCCCTTCCTTACCACGTCACTGCATGTGAGGTAACTAACTAATAATTTTCTCTTATAATAAATTAGGAGTCGCGATTTCAGAATCTATCCTGTCTCTTTCTCTAAACCGGTTACGAAACTTTAGATTTACGCGGTACATTCTTTTTTGACAGGTGACCCCTCAAAATTTCCATCGTAAGTATTAGATGCCGCGAAATAATTTCAAATTATCCTTTCGATAAAACAAATTTTAAAACTTAAATTATTTCAATAATAGATGGTAAACGCATTACGCATCGATCCAGTTCTCCGTCGCGAGATCCCCTTCCATCGGGCGGGTATAAGGCGTCGCGAGTATTTCCGACAGCGTCTGTTGAGAGACCGACGTACTGTTCCTTACCATTTATACATAGACCGAGATGAAATTCCGAGCGAGATAATTCGGGCAATCAATGATCGTGAAAACACCCCACACGACCTTTCATTTGCCCCTTTGCCCTCCGAACTAAACCCCGAGAACAGCAGACAACCCCAAACGATACCGGCTGGAGAAGAACCGGAAGAAGAACAGGAATCATCAGATAGTTGCTCTGTCAGCTCAACAGCTTCCACGATTGTCCTCGACCCGGATGACCTTACTGCTGGAATACCACGGGGATTACTCCGAGCTTGGGAGGCCAACGCCGAAATAAGACGGGACAGGCAGGTCCAAACGTCTCCCCGTCGCCCCGATAGCCCGGCCTCATTTTCAGATTATTCAACCCCAGATTATTCCCCGGTTAGACCCGGAGAATTCGGGTTTGACCCCGTGGATATCTCCCCAGCAGAAGAAGGCTTGGTGGACCAAGCGGTTAATCATTTTCTGGATTATCTGAACAGCGAAGAATTCTTAGATACAGTCGATGACATATATCATACATAATTTGATTTCGCTAAAATTACCTTACAAACAAATGTAGAAGAACGAGGAAGGATAAAATAAATAAAAGGAAAAAATAGAAATTTATAACATAAAAATCTACATATTTATTTGTCAACCCTAAAATACCTCCGAAAAGAAGCGTCCTATAGATCCTAATCTCTCGGCGTCCCAGGGTATAGCCGGCGTGGCAGGTTGCCCTGAAAAACAAAATAGAGAGATATAATATTGTTCGTCCCTGCACGGTGCGCCCTGCAGAATCGTTGAATAAACGATCGAATAGGACGTAACACTAATCTCTCGGCGTCCCAGGGTATAGCCGGCGTGGCAGGTTGCCCTGAAAAACAAAATAGAGAGATATAATATTGTTCGTCCCTGCACGGTGCGCCCTGCAGAATCGTTGAATAAACGATCGAATAGGACGTAACAACGTCTTTCGCAGCAGAAGCGGGACAAGCATATCAACTTGCTGTACATTGAAGACGACAACAGCGTCGGACATTTCGCTTGGATTAAGAATTTATCCTGGCTAGTGAGCTCGCAACTGAGCAAAAAGGACCACAAGGAATATATCTGCGACCGGTAAGTTTAATTTATATTATTTGAATAATTATAGGTTATACACTTTGTTATATAAATCTTAATTAAAATTTTTCTTTTACAGATGCCTGCATTATTTTAATTCGGACGCCAAGTTGCAGTCGCATACGGTCGACTGCGGAAAGATGAACGATTGCGCTGTCCGATTGCCGAGCGAAAAGGACAAGTGGCTCGAGTTCAACAACTTTAATCGGAAGGAGCGGCTTCTATTTGTGGTCTACACCGAGCTGGAATGCGTTCTGGCAAAGATGGATGAAGAACAGCGAAATTTGCGTCAACATCACCAAGTATTTAGTATAGCTTATTATGTACATTGTTCGTACGACGAATCTTTATCGGCGTACCATTCGCGTCGTAGCGCCGATTGTATAGCATGGTTCGTCGAAGACCTTAAAAATTTAGCGTTGCGTGTAAAAAGTAACTTAAAAACAAA
Organism: Camponotus vicinus; assembly: GCF_025532165.1. Lineage (NCBI taxonomy): Eukaryota > Metazoa > Arthropoda > Insecta > Hymenoptera > Formicidae > Camponotus > Camponotus vicinus. The sequence continues at coordinate 11,910,114 of NW_028141946.1, forward strand.
TGTCCCCATGGTAAATTTGACGTCCGAAGAGTGGGAAAAATTCCATAGCGCCACTCAATGTCATATATGTGAAAAACCATTCGCGGAAAACGATACACGCGTACGCGATCATTGCCATCTGACCGGGCGTTACAGAGGTCCAGCACATTCAAATTGTAATTTAAATTATAAAGAATCTTTTTGTATTCCCATAGTTTTTCATAATTTATCCGGTTACGATTCGCACTTTATTATCGAGGAAATAGCCATCATTCGAAGGGAAAATCGAGTTACTTTCGATAACAAAAGAGAAATATATTTCGTTTACTAAAAATGTTGACCTTAAAGAAGAAAAATCCAAAAATCATATAAAATTACGTTTCATCGATTCATTCAAATTTCTCGCATCGAGTCTCGATAAATTGGCATTATTTTTGGACAAAGACAAACTCAAAATTTTAAAATCAGAATTTCAAAATTTATCAACAGAAAATTTCAATTTGTTAACACGGAAAGACGTACTTCCGTACGAATATATCGACTCTGTAGGTAGGTTGCAAGATACGTGTGTTACGTCCCCAGTTCCTCAGGACTGGTCTGGAAGTCTTACTTTCCCAGTTGGACGCAATTAATCTCTCAATTTGTTTTAGGGCAACCTGCTAGGCCGGCTATACCCTGGGACGCCGAGAGATTGAAGGTCTGTTGTGCTCTTCGAGAGAGGATTCAGGAGGGAATGCGAATAAATAAATGATTTATATAGATTTAAGATTTCTTTATTTATTTCACCTTTTGTTTCTTTTCTTTTATAACTTGAATAAATGTGGATTTATTCCTCCGAAGAGTAACCGTATATTTCGGGGAGAATATATGAATATTCGCTATCGATATTTGCAATAGGTATCGCGATTTCTATTTGGGGAATCTCCAAGGGTGCGAAAGGGTCTAGATCCTCGTAGGTTACTGGTGAATAGCTTGGAGGGGGATAGGAATCGTCTTCTTCCGGCGAATAATTATATTGTTCTGGGTTTGACGCTATCTCAGCGTTTCGCTCTTCGGTTTCCAAGATAAGGTCGCTCAGTTCTTCAGGTAGTTCCTCTGTTGTTTCAAAGGGAGTGTAGTTATTTCCCGTAGGTTGTGTCGTTGAGGCGAAAGTATTTATTTGAGTGTCGAGGGGTTCTTGGGTTTCTGTATTTCCTTCGGTTAGAGGGGGAGACAGATCTTTTGACGTTGAAACATTTATTTCTGCGATCTCTGGGATGAATGGAGAAGACTGATTTATCGTAGATGGGGTTGGCTCTATAAGTTCGTTAAAGAATGAGACGCGATTAAGCAGTAATCGTCGGGTGCGTCTATTCTGTTGTATATGGCGAGAAGCGTTGCGAATGGAAAGCTCACGTCGAGTACCCGCGGTTGAGCGTCGAGCGCGGACCATCTATTAATTATATAGTTTGGTAACAATTTAATTAAGTGAAGATGGAATAATATTGTATAGTGGTTCGGTGGTACTTACGTTGACCAACACCTGTTGAATAAAAGAAAGGGTCTCGCGTGACTATTCGTTCAGTAATAAATAATTATTATCCCAAGAATACAGAAAGTAATAGTAAGATCTAATTATTGAAGCTTCACAAAGGTTTAGATCGCGGCTAGAATATAGTCGGAGCAGAATAAGTCATAATAGTAATAATGAATTACCGACCCGGGGTAATTATCGACTCACGAAACTTACCGACCGATGGTAATGTAGGTTTCTGTTTTACCGACCGATGGTAACATCGGTTTTGCCGACCGTCGGTAATGTAGATTTATGTTTTACCGACCGTCGGTAATGTGGATTTCTGTTTTACCGACCGATGGTAACTTTAGTTTTGCCGACCGTCGGTAATGTAGATTTCGGTTTTACCGACCGATGGTAACCTTAGTTTGCCGACCGTCGGTAATGTAGATTTCGGTTTTACCGACCGATGGTAACTTTGGTTTACCGACCGTCGGTAATGTAGATTTCGGTTTTACCGACCGATGGTAACTTTATCGACCGACGGTAATTTATATAATTTCGTTAAATTATTAGGTTAGCCTTGTTTTTAAATTGCGATTTGAATATCTAAAGTCGGTTTGCTGAAAATCGAAGAGGCTTGAGGAGGAATAAGGAGATTGGATACTTTAATAATGTATCCACCTGTCAAACGTCTGGCTTAGTATTAACCTTATAATGTCAGGTTATAATAAATGAAAGTACTAAAATAATAATTGAAATTATCAAAAGCTAAGCCAGTGCATCATCACTAATTTCTGGGATGTATCTCGTGTCTTGAAATCAAGGCAAGATTCAATGTGACGGTTACGTCAATCAGCTCCAAAATTAAAAGACAATCTCATGAAAATTGTCAATTAACCGGGCCGAAATTGTATCTTCGCCTAATCAAACGTCGATTGACAGGACACTCTAGTTCCGTTTTCCAGGAATGGTCAACAGCTCCAAGAAAAAAAGGAAATTTCCCTGAGGATAATTGCCTTTTTCACTGCGCCGCGCCTTGAGCAATACCCTGCCGAAGCAGCCTCGCTTTATTCACTGTCAATCGAGTCGTCTTATCAAGGAGATAAGTCCCAGTAAAAGTCTTCCAATTTGAAGTAATATTTAAATAAATTGAATAACTGGATTAAGGAATACGGGTAATCAAAGGTAAGGTTCCCGAATTGTCGCGCACTGTTTCACTGAATTTAGTTGTTAGTAGTAAGTTGAAATGAAATTGAATTAAGAATTTAGATGAATAACATTCATCTAAGTATTTACCAAGAGCTGCTGTATTCTAATGTGTGGATGCTGCTTCCTTCCACTGGATGCCGTCTACCTCGGTGATGGCGCAGGAAGAGGGTTGCAGTCAAGCAATGAAGTCTCTCGGTGTGTAAGGATGATTCCTCTCTGCTGGAGACCGACTGCCTCGGCGAGGTCCCTGAAGAGAGGTCCGGAGCCGTTGGAGAATAAGTGGCAGGAGGCCCAGATTATAAGCTCGAAGACACTTTATTTTAAAGTATACAAGTTAACACTGTGAAGATCGCTGGGCCAAATGCCGGAGGTAGTTAAGTGTTGAAAACGTTGGGCCAAATGCGAGGAGGACCGCTCTGCACGGGTTTATATAGGCGTCGGTCCCTACTTTTCGTGCTGGGTCTGATGGTGGAGGATGTGCGCCTCAGGCGTGGGCGGCACGATCGCTCATTGGTTCCCTTCTCCGGGCTGGTTGCGCGCGCCGCTGGTGCAAGCGTGGGGAAGATGCGCGCGCTGCTGGGCGTTGCCGTAGGAATTGGGCGTAACTTGAGTTGTAGGTGGCGCGACTCTTCTGATTTAGAGTGGGGGCGACGGAGCGGTCAGTATAGAATCGGCTATACTGGTACATTGTCTTTTGACATATAATTTTTTATAATAATTATTTGACTATCAGAATTTCTTTGCAGTTCACATGCATATATTTTCTAATGTAGAATTTTAAGCTCTAACTGTAGAAATGTCAACGGAGTTTCTAGCATGCTCCGTTCGAAAGTTCATTCTTTTCTTTTATGTATTATTATATAAAAATGCTTTTAAATATTATTAATAAATTCTGATATCATAATTATTATAATTACAATTCTTTTAACATCTGAAAATATATATATATTTATGATTACGCAGTCGGATATAGATATATGTATATATATATATATAATATATCTATATGAATATAATTATTGTTAACAAATTCTCGTTTTAGCATGCAATAATTTATTTTATATCACGGTGGGATATAATTAAAAGAGTAATATAAATTAAATTTATTTCATGGCGCAATAAAGTATTGCGGCTATTTTATATATGCATATAATTAATTCACGGTGGAATAAAATAATGTAAATTAATTGTTGTTAATAAATTATTGCAGCTATTTCACGCGGTGTGATATAAGTGAACATAATTTTAATTTACGGCGGAATAAAGACTATTAATTAACTATTTCAACATGTTATGCAACAAATTTTATTCTTTGATTTTAACTTTTAATACTTATAACCGTTAGGTTTTTGAATTAATAAATTAATAAAAATTATTGCATATGCTTAATATTAACATTTAACAATAATTTCGTTTGTCTCTTAATAATAATTAATTATTTCATCATGTTGCATTATGTTGCGCAATAATATTCGAACGGAATATTCTTTAGATTTAACTTTTAATAATTATAACCGTTAGGTTTTTGAATTAATAATTTAATAAAAATTATTGCGTATGCTTAATATTAACATTTAACAATAATTTCGTTTGTCTCTTAATAATAATTAATTATTTCATCATGTTGCGCAATAATATTCGAACGGAATATTCTAGAATATTCCGGAGCTTGGAATGCGGAGAGCTAGGCATTTCTGAGAATTGTGATCGATCGGCGCTTCTGAGAAATGCGTTGCATTTAACCTTGAGCACTTTTTAGCGACTTATAATATTGCATACGTAAAATCATATTTAAAACTTTAGTTATAAAATTGGTAATAGTGAAGTTTTCATAATTATGCATATATGTATTGACTCAGCTTTTTGTGCTCTTTAAGTAAAAATTATAACGAGATTTATATCTATATTATTTTTTGAGTTAATAAGAAATAAAAGATTTTTGATATAGTCTATGCCTTAAAATAATGAGATATATGTATAGTCGGTGCTGAGACGTGTACAAATATATATATATATATGTATATATAACTTAATAAAAATCCTTTGAATTTTAGTTTTTAACTTTTTTAGTATCAGGATAATATACCAATAAAAGAGGTATACTCTTATATGTCGGTAAGGTTAGCAACATTATTATCTTCAATCGGTAAAGTAGGAAGCAACCTTATCTTCAGTCGGTAAAGTAGGAAATGACTTTATCTTCAGTCGGTAACGTCGGTAACTGTGTTATCATGTGTCGGTAACTTTTGTGTCGGTAACTTTTGCTCGGTCGGTAAGGTAGAAAACTTCCTTATCAACCGTCGGTAATTTTTGTGCGGGTGACATTACCTGCTGTTGGTAAAGTAGGAAATTACTTTACCATTCGTCGGTAACTTTTCTGCCGGTAACTTTTACTCTGTCGGTAAAGTAGGAATTTATTTTATCGACTGTCGGTAACTTTTGTGTGGATGATTTTGCCTATTGTCGGTAAAGTAGGTAATTTTTATGCGGATGATACTGTATGTGGGCAAATACTTAAAATTATTTCTATCATTCCTAAGTGAGGTTATGTTATGTATAGCTAGCTTCTTAACAAAGAAAGATTATTTTCGGAGATATTGACAATAGTATATCGCGCGGCGGAATGATATTGATGTACTATAAGTATTGGTGATATTACATTGCGCAGTGAGATTTTATAATAAGAAATATTGGTGATAATAGATGGCGTGATGGAATTTTAATTAACAACATTAATTATATTAACAATAATATGTTACGCGGTGGGATTAAGATTTATATGTTCGTCGGTGGAACTACAATTTAAAGATTATAGAGACAAATTTTGCGTGTTTAAATAAAAATAAAAATTTTGTTGCGGGACGTAACACGTGTTTACCACCGCGCGAATCGTTTTACAGTTCTTTAACCGGTGAAACTGTATCCGAGACCGATTACGCGCACGCCGAGAACGTCTGGACGCGATTCTCCATTCGGACGCTAGGCGAATATAGTGTTACGTCCCCAGTTCCTCAGGACTGGTCTGGAAATCTTACTTTCCCAGTTGGACGCAATTAATCTCTCAATTTGTTTTAGGGCAACCTGCTAGGCCGGCTATACCCTGGGACGCCGAGAGATTGAAGGTCTATTGTGCTTGTAGAGAGGATTCAGGAGGGAGTGAGAATAAATATATGTTTTATGTAAATTAAGATTCTTTTATTTATTTCACCTTTTGCTGCTTTCCTTTTACAAATTTGATAAATATTGTTTATTTATTATATAACGATTGGGCGTTTTATTCCTCCAGAGAGTAACCATACATTTCTGGGAGAATATATGAATATTCGATATCGATATTTGCAATAGGTATCTCGGGTTCTATTTGGGGAATCTCTAAAGGTGTGAAAGGATTGTTACGTCCTATTCGATCGTTTATTCAACGATTCTGCAGGGCGCACCGTGAAGGGTCGAACAATATTATATCTCTCTATTTCTTTTTCAGGGCAACCTGCTAAGCCGGCTATACCCTGGACGCCGGGACGCCGAGAGACTAGGATCTATAGGACGCTTCTTTTCGGAGGTATTTTAGGGTTGACAAATAAATATGCAGATTTATTATGTTATAAATTTCAATTTTTTCCTTTTATTTATTTTATCCTTCCTCGTTCTTTTACATTAGTTTATAAGGTAATTTTAGCGAAATTAAACTATGAATGATATATGTCGTCTACCGTTCCCAAGAACTCCTCACTATCTAAGTAATCTAAAATTTGGTTAGTTTCAAAATCCGCGAAGCTCTCTTCGGCTGGAGAGATGTCTATCGGTTCTGGGTCTATCTCCCTAAGAGCGACCGGAGAGTAATTCGGGGTAGAATAACCTGAAAATGAATCAGGGGTTTGTGGAGGGCTTGGCGATGGCACAGTCTGGACTTGTTGGTCTCGAGTTCTTCTTATTTCTCCGTTTCTCTCGAAAGCTAGGAGAAGTGCTGGGGGAATTCTGACCGTTGGGTTATCCAAATCGTACACGACTGTTGGGCAATCGCTAAGGTGATCAGAGTCCTCGTCTGTCAGCGGAAGGTCCTCTTCTTCACTCGATTCTTCGCCTGCTGGTATCGCTGGGGGGTTGCCGTTGTTGGTTTCGGGGTTTAATTCAGGAGGCAAAGGAGCGAAGGACAAATCAAAGAAAGTATCTTCGCGATCGTTGGCGGCGCGTAAAATACTAGAAGGGATGTTATCCCTATCTACAAATAATTGCCGTGCGATAGAGGGGCGATCTCGTAATAACCGCTGTCTGAATAGTTCTCTGCGAGTTACGCCTGCGTTTTGCAGAGGGAATTCGCGGCGAGTTATTGGGTCTGGTCGTCGGGCGCTAACCATCTATTATTGAAATAATTTAAGTTTTAAAATTTGTTTTATCGAAAGGATAATTTGAAATTATTTCGCGGCATCTAATACTTACGATGGAAATTTCGAGGGGTCACCCAAAAGTACTGCGGTTGGAAGTGCTCGTCGAACCTCCGCTGTGGACTGTCGACCTCAGTGATGCCTTGGCAGGAGAGTCGAAGGAGCCGGTAGTAAATAAATGGCAGAAGACCGCGATGATGTTCAAATAAAACACTTTTATTGTTCAAGTATACTACTGTCTTACAGCTCTCGCGACTAAGTTTTTAAGTCGAATAATGTTTTGAGACTAAGTCTTTATTTCGATTTTAAATGGTTCGTGACTGCTACTGTTCTTGTTCTTCAGAGAGCTCCTGGTCAAATGCGCGGAAGACTGAGCTGCGCTCCCTGAGGTACCCTCTGGTCCCTACTCCGTGCCGGCTATCCGCAGTGGTAGGAGAATGCGGCGCTCCCGGGCGTAGGCGGCTCGACCGCCGCTTGCCGCTATAGCTGTCCTTCTTCTTCGAGCGCGCTATGACGTGGTGGCCGCGCTCTTGCGTGGGGATAGTGGGGACGACGGAGCTGTCAGTATTGTCCATGCATCGAGCTCGTTAATTCATTTTACAAAAGGTAAGGCTTTTACAATAGGTTTTTAGTCACCAGAATTTTAATAATTTGCATGCATATATTTTTTAATGTAGAATCTCAACCTCTTTCAATAGAAGTGTGAATGATCGTTCTAGCATGTTCCGTTTAGAATTGATTTTTAACTTTCTTTATATTGATTATATAGTTTTAGTTACCAATGTTATAAACAAATTCTGGTGTTATAAACCATTATAATTACAATTTGCTATATAATAATTATACGATATATGTATATATGTATGTGCATATGGGTGCATGGTCTAGATAGTTGTTAATAATAATTGTGTTACATTATAATATAAAAGTGTATTAATTATTCTTTTTATTATTCAGCTCTTGGAACAAAGGATGTGGCGAGCTGTTTTATCACCGGATGCAGGTGTTCGCCGTGCCAGGCAGTCGCGCCAGGCAGTCGCGCCAGGCCTTATCTTATCGCTGAGTGAGCTCATGTGCAGCTGCACCGGATGAAGCTCGGAGGGTCGCTTATCTTTTGGTGAGTGAATTTATAACGCTTTATAAATCGATTTAATAATTTCATTCGTTATAATTTATTCATATATTCCTTACTTGTTAATTGTATAGAATATATATATATATATATACTTATATATATTGTTTGTAAAAGTTAATAAATGTAGTTGTTAAAAATTTTAACTTCATTATTGAATTTATTTTGTGATTATTTATTAATTAAATATGTATTATACATATTGTTATTTCTCTTTTGAAGGTTTGAAAGTTTGCTAAAAAAAATTGCATTACTGTTGGATCTTTGTTAGTTAATGATATGGATTAATTTAACATATAATATATATATATTCTTTTATAATTTATAATTTCGTAATAACTTATTACTCTTGCAATAAGAAGGCGCTCTTTATAATATTCATACATTATATATTCGCGAGTCCCTTTCGCATTAAGACTCGGCGCGGACGTCGAAAACATTAGGGAAGATAACAAAGTAATAGGGGAGATAACGCGGTACGCTGGACTTAGCCTTGTGCTCTTATAAGGAGACTTATTATTCGTCTCAATAATAAAATCATGCATAATGAATTTTATAAGACCATACATTCATTATTATTATTAATATGTATATTTATTACCTTGTATTATTATTATTTAAACTTTATATTTCATGTGTGTTATATATGTGTAAAGTTTTGTTATAACAAAATTTATTTAGTAGTTATATAGATTTATAATTCTGCACGCAGTAAAGAGTTATGCATGAGCTTTATTTTGCATTATTGGTTTTATTAAATCAGAAGCTTTATTATTTATAATTATTAATAATTTAAATAATCTAATATATTTGTCTTCAAAATTTTATCATATGGATTTAATACATTTCTTTCGTTATTCGATTTCCTTATTTTATGTACTTATATGCATTTATAAAATATTAAATTACTTTTCTTTGTAATGATTTTTAGAATTTTATAATAATGTCTTGAATTGATTTTTATAAGGTATTTATCATATTTTATGTTAGGTTAAATTTCTATTTGATCATATATTATTTGTTATATTAATTAATTATTATAAGTATTTTCCTTCTTATATATTTGTCTTATATAGTTATTATATTTTTCAGATATTTTATAAAACGACATTCTATACAGAAGATATTCGAGGGTGCATATCGTTTACAGCTTGGCTGTATTTTAATCGACAATATAGAACGTTTATTAGACTATTGTCGGAGCGGATCAAAATACTCACATATGATCATCTGGCCATGACTTATTAACTCTATGCACCTCTAATTGCGGATAAGTTTTGGATATTTTGAAATATTTTAATATTATTTTGAATGTGCTTGACTTGACAACTTTCGATCATTTATTAAATATATATATATTAAATAATGTTGAGCTTTCACATAATGAAAATGGTTTATTATTTGGTTATCATTGCTTACTTATTATATTTTAATTGTATATAAAATTTTGCAATTAAATAATCAAAATGAAAAATATATGTATTATTTGGCAATAATGGGTGGATAAGAAATTAGATTTTATATAATTTATTATTATGTAGTGAAGTTTTATTTGAATAACTACATAGAATATACGTATATGAAAAGAGATTTTTATAACGTGTTAATTATTATGTTCTTATGCTTAGAGTTTAAACGTGTTATTATTTGAATTTTTCTTATCTGTCTAGGTTGCATTTACATATATAATATATATATATGTTGGAAGGGATATGGACCAATGGATTATTCACGGACAACAGACAGGCTTAAACCATATAAGAATATGCAGTATTGAAAGGATTTTGAGGAATCTGTGTGAATTATTTCGGAAGTTTATTTGGTGAGTTTATTAATTAAAAAATTTTATTTAATTGAATCATATATATATATATATATATATATATATATATGTATATGTATATGTAATATACATATTTATGTATTTTTATTATTTCAATGTATTGTCTTTTAAGTTTTTATTAATAACTATATATGTATTTATACTAATAACAAGAGTGACAAATCTATTCGAGCTTGTTTCGCGATTTAATTCTTATTAATTTTTATATATAGTATTACGTATAGCGCTGTCTCTCTCACTCGCGCGAGTCACCCGATAGTGCGGTCTCTCTCACTTTCACGTACTACTACCTATTGAGGTCTCGTATATAAATTTCGATAGATGTAGTCTGTTGATTATATATTTGAGGAGGCATATTTGTGGTTTGTTATTGAAATATATTTCTAAGGAATTTTATTAATAAATATATTTTTATTTTTCCGTATAGCGTTTTCGTTAGGTGATGAAAATATTGGGACACCCGGTGGACAACCAAGTAGAGGCTATGTTTATAGGGTGACTTATTATTCTGCATGCAGCAAAGAGTTACGTATAAAATTTTATTCATAATAATTTCTTGACATTTCTTTATTATTTAGTTATTGTTTAGTAATTATTATTTAATTTAATATATTTATTGTTGAAATTTAATATATTAATGTTTGATTTATTATACTTCTTTTACTATTTGATTTCTTTTACTCCTATATAATTATATACATTTATAAAATATTAAACCTTTTTAATATAGTAATTTTGATCAATCAAACTTTTATAATGATAATAGATTTTTGTATAGATTGATTTTTTAGTATATTTTTGTTAAGTTAATTTTTCATACGGCCAAATATTATTTGATTATTATTTTCAGTTGCTGGGACTTGGAATTCTTGCTACTTATTTATAACAAGCTGTCTTACATTATTAGGAAGAGGATAAATATTATATATATAGGATCATAAAAAGTGGGCAAGTATGTATTATATTTTAAGTGGTTTGTTTAATAATTTTTATAGTAGATTTTCTCATACATTTATTATATTTTTCAGGTATCAAGACTCTGAGGAAAATTACTTCCTGGTAGTGAACATATATATATATTTACGGAAACTCAACGAGGACCAAAAATTAAAATAATCTAGGATTTTTAAAGGAAATTCTTGCTTGATTAATTATATTTTGTTTATTAATTATATTTTATTCATTAATTATATTATATATATACTTTATTAATTATATTTTATTAAGAAATGTTTAAATCATTAATTTCTGAAAGAGGCTCGTTACTTTATAAAAGATTATTATTTAGTTATTATTGGCCATTTACATTTTGTAATTAAATAGTCAAAGTTAAATGTTGTTCAATAATAATTAGAATTTTATACAGACATATTTGGCCAATGGTATTAAAGATTTATTATCACGCTTGGAAAAATAGTTAGTCAAGGAAAATTAATTTTGTTTCTTTTGAATATACAGGGCGATCCTGAAAAACGTTATGTCTTTAAAATGACGTATTCTTGACACCATTCTAAGACAATTTTTCCTTTACCAAAATTTGATTTGAAGCGTAGTTTTTGAATTATGAGCAAAAATAGTTAGTAAATCACGCGTCGGGTACAGAAGGCAGGCAGGAGCGGCGCGGCGTGCCGCGAGCGCGGGCGCAGCTGACCGCCCGACGGGTGATTATCACCGCATGAGTCGCTAACTATTTTATCTTATAACATAAAATTATGCTTTAAATAAAATTTTGGTAAAGAAGAAAATGTCTTAGAATTACGTCAGAAATACGTGTTGCTTAAAATAACGTTATTTTAATAATGAAAAGTTGTTCCGGATCGCCGGCCGTCCGACGTTGCAATCAGCTGATTGCTACACGCGATGTGTGTATGGCGGAGTGTGTGCGTAAGAGAGAGAGAGAGAGAGAGAGAGAGAGAAAGAGAGAGAGAGAGAGGGAGGGTAGGAGGGACAGACATTCATACACACGCACGCACTTTTTTTCTCGCTCTCTTTCTCTCTTTTACGCAACACTCGTACACTCTCTCATTCAGTCTCTCACTCACACTCTCTCGGACACTCACTCACTCACTCACCTGCTTACTCACTTGCTCACTCTCCTTGTAGCAGCGTAGCGAATCTTCATGCTATGTATTGTTGTTATCTGCTGCACGGTTATGATTGCTAGAGATGCACGACACATCGAAATTTTTTCGATTATTAGTCTCACACTCGATTGACACAATACAGATTACACGATAACGAGTTTACTGTTTATTCACTCACTATTGATTTATCGATACCAAAAATTACTTTCAAAGAAACGCGAATGCAAACAGCACATGACTCGACGCGAAGCGACGGACCGCGGAGACTGCGCGACCACAAGAGTTATGTTGCCAGAAACGCGACACGCGACATCTAACAAATGACTTGCGCGTGGCGCGTGATTGACGCGAGATAAGACGAACGATCGGCTAAAACCTTCGCATTGCGAATGCGGTAGAAAACATGAAACGTATAATGACATACTTAAAAAATTAATTATTTATTATAAATAATAACTATTTCTAATAATAATTATTATTTTATAATTATTATTATTTTATTATTTTAATTATTATTATTATTATTATTATTTTAATTATTATTATTATTATTTTATAATTATTATTTTAAAAAGCATGTGTTGTACGTTATTACGTTTTCGAAATTATTGCATTCACGATGCGAAGATTTAAGTCAATCGCAAGAATAATGTAATTAAAATTACATTTGGAAAAATTTATTTTTATTCTGCTCACAATGAAATGTTCCAACGTGAAAATGTATTGGTCGCTCTGAAAAGAGCGGATTGATTAAAAAAAATTTTAAAGCAGATGCTCAAAATGCCCGCCATCCATCCTAATGCAAGCTCTCATGCGTTTTAATAAGTTTCTTTCGACGTTTTCCATTATTTCTTCGTCAATATTCCAAATAGAGAATCGTAATCTTGTCTCCAGATCTTCAATATCTTCGGGAAGCGTTTTATAAATTACTTCCTTGCAGTATCCCCATAAGAAAAAATCTAGAGGATTGAGATCCGGAGATCTTGCGGGCCAACGTATCGGGCCGTACCGACCCATCCAGCGTCCGGGAAAATTCTCGTTTAAGTAATTCGTAACGATCCTGGCGTTGTGTGGCCCAGCACCGTCTTGTTGGAAGATAATATCGTTTCTTTCAAATAATGGCACATCTTCTAAGAAATGTGGTAGATTTTCTGTTAATAAATCGACGTAGGTTCTTCCAGTTAAAATATCTGGAAGAATAACTGGACCAAGTATTTCAGTGCCCATTATTCCAGCCCATACATTAATCTTCCAACGAGTTTGAAAATTTCGAAATCGCGTGACTCTGGGATTTTCTTCGCTCCAAAAGTGCATATTATGCACATTAAAAATTCCTTCTTGTGTGAATAGCGATTCATCGCTGAATATCACACGAGAGGAATATCTGGGATCTCGATCGACGTTTCGCAGAAAATTTTCGCAAAACGTTCGTCTTGCAGGGTAATCTGCTGGTCGTAAATGCTGCACGCGTGTATAATGAAACGCGTGCAACTTTTCTTCTTTTAATATTCTTTGTACGGTTGTATAGGATAAATCATGTTCTCGAGCAACTACCCGAATACTTGTTTCGGGATTATCCTCGAAAGTACGTATGACTCTCTCCGTGTTCCGTACATTTCTAACATCGCGATTTCTCCCAGCGTCGTGTTTGTTCGGCAGGACACTGCCAGTATCATACAGTCTTTGAGCTGCTCTAAGTATGACGTTACCCGATGGATGTCTTCGGTTTGGATATAATTCGGCGTATCTTCTTGCAGCAGGGTTTTGCTGCCCGTGACACTCGCCAAGTGCCATCAGCATGTCATAATATTCTTGACTTGTGTACGCTGCCATATCTTCTTCGCGCTTATTGATAATCGCTGATAATCGCAGGCTTATTGATTGCATCATCGATCGTGCGTCTAATTTATACGATCTTCGCTGGGGGTCTATGCCCCTCCTCGCCTCCCGCGACCAATCACTAATTAGCGTCCGCGACATTCGCGATTGGTCGCGGGAGGCGAGGAGGGGCATAGACCCCCAGCGAAGATCGTATAAATTAGACGCACGATCGATGATGCAATCAATAAGCCTGCGATTATCAGCGATTATCAATAAGCGCGAAGAAGATATGGCAGCGTACACAAGTCAAGAATATTATGACATGCTGATGGCACTTGGCGAGTGTCACGGGCAGCAAAACCCTGCTGCAAGAAGATACGCCGAATTATATCCAAACCGAAGACATCCATCGGGTAACGTCATACTTAGAGCAGCTCAAAGACTGTATGATACTGGCAGTGTCCTGCCGAACAAACACGACGCTGGGAGAAATCGCGATGTTAGAAATGTACGGAACACGGAGAGAGTCATACGTACTTTCGAGGATAATCCCGAAACAAGTATTCGGGTAGTTGCTCGAGAACATGATTTATCCTATACAACCGTACAAAGAATATTAAAAGAAGAAAAGTTGCACGCGTTTCATTATACACGCGTGCAGCATTTACGACCAGCAGATTACCCTGCAAGACGAACGTTTTGCGAAAATTTTCTGCGAAACGTCGATCGAGATCCCAGATATTCCTCTCGTGTGATATTCAGCGATGAATCGCTATTCACACAAGAAGGAATTTTTAATGTGCATAATATGCACTTTTGGAGCGAAGAAAATCCCAGAGTCACGCGATTTCGAAATTTTCAAACTCGTTGGAAGATTAATGTATGGGCTGGAATAATGGGCACTGAAATACTTGGTCCAGTTATTCTTCCAGATATTTTAACTGGAAGAACCTACGTCGATTTATTAACAGAAAATCTACCACATTTCTTAGAAGATGTGCCATTATTTGAAAGAAACGATATTATCTTCCAACAAGACGGTGCTGGGCCACACAACGCCAGGATCGTTACGAATTACTTAAACGAGAATTTTCCCGGACGCTGGATGGGTCGGTACGGCCCGATACGTTGGCCCGCAAGATCTCCGGATCTCAATCCTCTAGATTTTTTCTTATGGGGATACTGCAAGGAAGTAATTTATAAAACGCTTCCCGAAGATATTGAAGATCTGGAGACAAGATTACGATTCTCTATTTGGAATATTGACGAAGAAATAATGGAAAACGTCGAAAGAAACTTATTAAAACGCATGAGAGCTTGCATTAGGATGGATGGCGGGCATTTTGAGCATCTGCTTTAAAATTTTTTTTAATCAATCCGCTCTTTTCAGAGCGACCAATACATTTTCACGTTGGAACATTTCATTGTGAGCAGAATAAAAATAAATTTTTCCAAATGTAATTTTAATTACATTATTCTTGCGATTGACTTAAATCTTCGCATCGTGAATGCAATAATTTCGAAAACGTAATAACGTACAACACATGCTTTTTAAAATAATAATTATAAAATAATAATAATAATAATTAAAATAATAATAATAATAATAATAATTAAAATAATAAAATAATAATAATTATAAAATAATAATTATTATTAGAAATAGTTATTATTTATAATAAATAATTAATTTTTTAAGTATGTCATTATACGTTTCATGTTTTCTACCGCATTCGCAATGCGAAGGTTTTAGCCGATCGTTCGTCTTATCTCGCGTCAATCACGCGCCACGCGCAAGTCATTTGTTAGATGTCGCGTGTCGCGTTTCTGGCAACATAACTCTTGTGGTCGCGCAGTCTCCGCGGTCCGTCGCTTCGCGTCGAGTCATGTGCTGTTTGCATTCGCGTTTCTTTGAAAGTAATTTTTGGTATCGATAAATCAATAGTGAGTGAATAAACAGTAAACTCGTTATCGTGTAATCTGTATTGTGTCAATCGAGTGTGAGACTAATAATCGAAAAAATTTCGATGTGTCGTGCATCTCTAGCAATCATAACCGTGCAGCAGATAACAACAATACATAGCATGAAGATTCGCTACGCTGCTACAAGGAGAGTGAGCAAGTGAGTAAGCAGGTGAGTGAGTGAGTGAGTGTCCGAGAGAGTGTGAGTGAGAGACTGAATGAGAGAGTGTACGAGTGTTGCGTAAAAGAGAGAAAGAGAGCGAGAAAAAAAGTGCGTGCGTGTGTATGAATGTCTGTCCCTCCTACCCTCCCTCTCTCTCTCTCTCTTTCTCTCTCTCTCTCTCTCTCTCTCTCTCTTACGCACACACTCCGCCATACACACATCGCGTGTAGCAATCAGCTGATTGCAACGTCGGACGGCCGGCGATCCGGAACAACTTTTCATTATTAAAATAACGTTATTTTAAGCAACACGTATTTCTGACGTAATTCTAAGACATTTTCTTCTTTACCAAAATTTTATTTAAAGCATAATTTTATGTTATAAGATAAAATAGTTAGCGACTCATGCGGTGATAATCACCCGTCGGGCGGTCAGCTGCGCCCGCGCTCGCGGCACGCCGCGCCGCTCCTGCCTGCCTTCTGTACCCGACGCGTGATTTACTAACTATTTTTGCTCATAATTCAAAAACTACGCTTCAAATCAAATTTTGGTAAAGGAAAAATTGTCTTAGAATGGTGTCAAGAATACGTCATTTTAAAGACATAACGTTTTTCAGGATCGCCCTGTATATAAAATATATATTGTTAATTATTTTATTACTGATTATTATTACTGATTTTTAGAGCGTATTGTTTTAGTAACAATTATTATTCATGGGTATTAGTTTTTGATTGACTTGGTACATTTATTCATTGTTTCATAGAATATTAACTTTATAACTTTCCTTTTGTTATTGATGATTCTTTGTAAATTTTCGTATTAATATTTTATTCGTATTAATATTTTATGTGGCTCACTTTCGGAGCATTTGTTAACATTTTTACTGTAGGTTATTTATCCCAAAATATTAATTAATTATATGATTTTCAGGTTCCAAAATTTGTAATCGCTGCATCTCTTTTATGACAACTGACCATACTATTTATTGAAAAGATACGCATGGGCTCACGAAATCATTTATTAATAGAATTTAGGTGCGTATCGTTTGATAAAATATTTTGATTTATGCCTTTTCCTTTGTAGTAAGCGCGTATACACGCATAGGGATATCCTTTTTTGGTTATATGTGATAACTGAATAATATGAATATTGAGTGAATATCTATATATATTGGTTACATATAATATAAAGTGGATTTATAGTGATTATATATAACACAGCCACACAAAAAAAAAAATTTTTTTGGCCCAGGTATCTGACTATGTTTACTGTATGTTTTCGGGGTCGCTGAATCCGAATCCAAAGTCAGATTTACCCCATCACGTCAGGATTTCGCCATAACCTCAAAAAACCCTATAATCAACGCTGTTAAGCCCTGTAACGTTGTTACTCAAGCTTTAAACTAAAAAACCAATCAGTTAATCCAAATAAACCCATAACCCTATAACCCCATAACCCCATAACCACTAACCCTATAACCCCGTAACCCCATAACCCCGTAACCCCATAACTCCATAACCCTGTAACCAAAAAAATAAATAAATCATCACAGGCAATCTGCATTATGGCAATTTCTCAGGTGTTGAAGATTCCGTAAACCCATTTCATTAAATCAAATAACCCCATAACCCCAATAACTCCATAACAGCTTTTATAGGTTCGCTTTTTTACTCTATTCATCCACTTGTAGTTTTGTATAAGAAACAGGCTATCATTATAGTTTACCCATGAGAGAATCAATCAGCTTCGTCTTTAACTTAAATCATGATATGTAATGGCAAATTTACTATCCGATCCTTGCGAAGTATTTTTCTTCCTTCTTGATCATACAGTTTTCTTGAAAAATTCTGTTTGAAAATACCTCAAGTTTATATAGCTTTTGAAGAAATTCATGGAACTTCTTCATTCCAAATATTCTTCTTGCGTGTGTCTGCATCCAGGGCACCTCCTCGCGGTCACGGCGGGCAACGGAGTGAGCCCGTTATCCGGCTGAGTCCCTGGATTACGGCTTCCATGCCGTCATGGCAGGCGCACGCAAGCGTTTTACGATGCAGAGGGTCGGATCCTCAGTATCGGCGGCTGGTCAGGGTGGGAAAGCGGGCCCGCAGGCGTCGTCATCATACGACCGCAGCTCTACATTGGTTGGTGACTTGGCCAATGTAGGGTTCAAAGCTACAAGAAAAAGGGCAAAATCGACGTGCCAATTCACAAATGTGAATCTGATCGAAATATTTTTTGCTACGTGTGCTTGAAATTTGAAACGAGCTCTTTGCGAAAAGTCATCGATGATGATATTCGCGAGACGTATGAAGACATTTTCAGTTTGAAAATAGATGAAGTTGGCATTAAAAACTGGGCTCCCAATATAATATGCAATTGTTGTCGAAAAATATTCAACGCTTGGAAGCAGGACCAAAGGAGGCATAACATCAAGTTTTCCATTCCCACAATATGGAAACGTCCTCAAAGTGCAAATGATTGTTTTTTCTGCTGCAATAAAATCAAGGGTTTCAACACTAAAAATAAAGACAAAATTTTGTATAACATGGTCACCTCTGTAGTAGCGCCAGTTACAGTTGCTAAGGACAACAGCGATAAAAGAGATGCCACTGAAAATTTACCCGAGGAGATGGATGAAATGATGGATATCGATCAAATATTGGAAGTTGAATCTGCATCTGAGATCGATGACGAAGAAGATAGTGACGAGTATTTTGCTTCAAGTACTAATAAAACATTAGTCCCATCATTAATATCCCCATAGAGATATAAGAATAGAGCGCGCTAGTGCTATGCTGGCCTGCAAGTGGAAACGATATCAGAGTTAGAGAGAGAACGCTGCATACGGGACCCGTCTGTCTCTTTCTACGAGTCGCGCGATTGGCTGTTCCCCACTAGGAGCATCCATCCCGTAAATCGTAAACAACGGCAGCACAGCAGAAGTACGTTGACAACTGTTTGTACATGTGATACATTGATACGTATTAAAAATATTTGAAAATGTAAAATTTTGCGACAAAACATTGATCATACACATAAATAAAAATGCCAAAAAAGTGTATCATTTGTCGTATTGAAGCTAGTCCAATTTGTGATCGGAGTTTTCATTTGTAAGTAAATGTTTACCTATAACCTTAAAATCGAGTAGTATGAAAAATTTCATAAACTGTATTTACAGATTTCCTAAAGATGATTCACGAAAGCAAGAATGGATGCAAGCATTAGGTTTTAATACTCCACTTAATTACAAAACAGCCTAGGTCTGTAGTGCTCATTTTAAAGATGATTGTTATGGTGATGTGGATGATCAACGTACTCGTAAAAGATTACTTTCAACTGCTGTTCCACACATTGAGAGAATCATTGAATCAAAAACTATGGAAGATTCCTTGCAAAAAGGTAGTAGTATCTGTGAAGCTAATGTAAACAGGGATGAAAGTACTGAGAGGGTTTCTACTGTAGCTATTAATGAAGAAATCAATTGTCATACAAACTCCGAAGAAGATGACATGAACACTGGGAGAAATTTAACTGAAGTAGCTCACGTATAGAGCAGTTTAACCGTAACCTCTCAGTGTAATGGAAATTCTGATGATGCTGTGGCTAACAGTAGGAAAAGGTAACATAAAAAATATATATAAATAAAATTGTATCACATATTAATTTGATATTTGTTATACGATTTAGGAAAAGTACGTCTCAAGTTCTAAGTGCAGCGAAAAAAATTAAATTTACAAAAGACAACTGTGTGCTGTACCTAAGCAGACATGATTTTAGTTCTGAAGAAAGTTATCAAAAGTTTTTAGATTTTGTAGATGTGCAAAGATTAAAATTAGTTGCAGCTCGAAACCAAAATTCCAGGAAAAATAAGAAATTAAAACTGTATTCTGGAATGATTAATGACTTAAAAAATAATCAAGAAACAGCTGCAGTACAATATTTGCAGGTTACTCTTTAATTTATTTATAATTATATCAAATTCTATATTACAAAACAACACAAACACTATACATTTGTGTATTTATAGTAATTCTTTTAATTTTTTAAAATTTTTAATTGTGT
Source organism: Camponotus vicinus (assembly GCF_025532165.1). Lineage (NCBI taxonomy): Eukaryota > Metazoa > Arthropoda > Insecta > Hymenoptera > Formicidae > Camponotus > Camponotus vicinus. The sequence goes on from NW_028141946.1 coordinate 11,930,249, forward strand.
AATATTAGATTTATTCATATTCAATTATTTTATACCAAGTATAAAAGATTTCAAAATCTTTTTTCTATTTTAACAAATTTTAATCATGATAAAGAAGACAAACGATAATAATAATCATTATAAATCACACAATTTTCATTCAGCTCATATTATGCGAGATTTATTGTTATATATACAATATTATTTACATTTATTTTTACATATTTATTTGTATTTTATTTATATTTTTAAATTTCTTATACAAATTGAAGTACCATACACAGAATTTGTATTACGGCAAAATATTTTTTTGTTTATGTTATTTACACGCTTTACTTTTTAACGTTTTCCTATTTACGTTGTTTTGTACATTATTTTCTAGTAATAAAATAAAAAATTGTAATTTTTTTTAATGAAAAATGGACACCTGAAAAATTATACAATTTCTAATTATCTGAATATTTTTATGTACATTGAATTTCAGTAATCAGTAATTAAATAAGCAATCGTGTGAATGTGTGTGTGCTTTTTTTCATAAGAATTAATGAAATTTAATCTGAAAGTTAAGAAATATTATATACTTAAAGTATATTTATGCTTTTAAAGTTAATAAAGAAGAAATGTTATGTTAAATAAAGTATTTCATTTATTTGATTACAACGAATAAAACTGTCCTTTCAACACATCCTTTCAACACACCAATACAATTCACTAACATAAAAAAATACTTTTTTTCTTTAATAAATATTTTATCCTACAGGAACTTCCAACGCATGTTCAAGAGCTCATTCAGCGTATGATAAATAAAAAAGCAACTATTCCCTTTCCAACTGACCTTAAAAATTTTGCTAAAAGTTTGCATTTTCATTCTCCATCTGCCTATGAATTTATGAGACAAAGTTTTTTGAAGTGCTTACCATCCACTCAAACTTTGAATAAATGGCTTACTACTACAGAGTACACACCTGGTATATCAGAAGAAATGATAAAAAAAATTTCAAAAATTGTTGAAGAGCAGTCGCCGAAAGAAGTTTTTTTTAATATAACGTTTGATGAAATGAGTATCAAGCAACACAAAGAGTGGAATTGTGCCACTGGTACTTGGAAAGGTTTGGTAGATTTGGGAGGGCAGTTAACTGAAAATTATGATGACGGTACAGAAAAATTAGCTACAAAAGCTTTAGTATTTTTGTTGGTCAATATTAATGGTTCATTCAAAGCTCCAATTGCTCATTACCTTATTAACTCTTTGAATGGCTTAGAAAAATCGATTCTACTGAAGAATTTACTAATAAAACTTCACGAGTACGGCATCAAAGTTATTAGTGTTACTTTTGATGGTGATAAAGCACACAAAACGGCATGTGAGTTACTCGGAGCTCACTTAAATTATTGCCATATTGATTTTAAACCATCTTTTCCTCATCCTACGACCCAGGATCCTGTGTACATATTTTTCGATCCTTGCCACTGCCTCAAGCTTATTCGAAATTACTTTGCTAACAAAGGACCTCTAATATATATGATAACAAAGACACAATCGATTGGTCTTATGTTGTAAAATTGAATGAAAAACAGCAAAATGAAAAACTTCACCTTGCCACCAAAATACGAAATCGTCATATTCATTTTCAAAACGAGAAAATGAAAGTATTTTTAGCGGCACAAACACTGAGTAACAGTACATCAGTTGCGTTAAATTTTTTAGAATATCAGTTGAAAGAAAAAGACTTTATCGGTTCTAATCCAACAGCTCTTTTTTGTAAGAATATTAATGACACTTTTGATATTCTTAACGTCAAAAGTAAATATTCTAACAATCCTGACAGATCGTCTGTAACAATCAACTCGTTACCAGAGCTCAAAATAAAAATAGATTACCTTGTATCGTATATTGAAAAATTGGAAATATATGAAAAACCAAAAAAAAATAAGTTAAAATCAGGTGATAATCTAAAAATAAAGAAAAAAGTTACCGAAAGTCCCACCGTGTGTACAGGTTTCGTCGGGTTCATAATATGTTTAAAAAATATATATGACCTTGCTTATTATTTATTGCATAATAAATATATCGATTATCTTTTGAGTTACAAATTGTCTCAAGACCATATAGAGATGTTTTTTTCTCTTATTAGAAGGATGAACGGTTTCAATAATAATCCAACAACGATTCAATACCTTTCGGCTATTCGGAAATTATTAAGCAATCGTTTGAATGTTTGTATCTCATCATCTGCTAACTGTGCACCATTAGATAATACGTTATTAGTAACTATAGATAACACCTCTAAAAATGAATCAGTAAAACCAAATGGTTGCTTTAACGTCACAAATGAAAATGAAACTTCGGAAACTTCAGAAAATTGTATTTCAGCCAATAAAAATCAATGTAAATTCGATCACGAGTACTGTACAATGGATGGTTCTTGGAGTAATAGTGAATACCGAGATGAAATAATTGCGTACATTTCAGGATCAATTGTACATTATTTAAAGCGATCTATTCACTGTACTGATTGTTTAAAACTAATTGACGGATCAAGTAATTGTGATAAAACACCAAAGCTAATCGTATTAAAAAATAGAGGAGGTTTAAATTTTGCAGCAGACTGGGTAATTGTTATATGCAAAAGCACGGAAAGAGTTATTAGGGAGCAAAAAAATTTGTTTGATAAAAAAATTGTATCAATAATTATAAGCGAAACATTGACTAATTTACCATGTGATATACTTAATGATAAGCATTTTTTAGAACAAGATCCGTTATTAAGCCATAGGAATCAGTTGTTGACACTAATAATTAAAAAATATATAAACATTAGGTTTTTGCATGAAAGTAGATTGATGAATGATAAAGTTAATCGTATTCGAATGAAAAATAACAAAGTTACCTTATTTTGCGGCCAATGATAACTTTCAGTATTTGTTTATTTACTATTTACCAAAGTTTTGTAATTAAATAATTATAGATTCATTATTTATGTTTTGCATGTTTTTATTTATAAATTTTAAGCATTAAATACATTTAATATGTAGTTACTGTATAGTTTTTAGGATATTATAATTTTTTAAATAAAGTATTTAAAAAAGATTGTAAAAATAATTGTAAGTTTTCATTTTAACTTCCATACGTATATCATTCCTTTGTCGATTAAATTCGTATATAACATTTAAAATAAAATATTATTTATACAAAAACACAATTTATTATCATTTTTTATATTTACATTAAAAGTTTCATTAATTTTTTTTTACGAATAATATACTAATAATTGAAATTACATTTATCAATTATATAACCTAAAATAAAATATATATCAATTTACTATTTAAACAATAAAAAAAAACAAAAAAATAAAATACATTTGATGGGAATCGAACTCGATTCTTTCGCCAAAAAAACATTCGCAGCTATCCGCGCAGCTATTTTACTTGTTCTAATGTAAAGGTTAAACTTATATTTAAGTTGTGACCCTTGTTTGGGTTTAGGTTAGGTGGAAGGGGGCTTACGTTGTAGGAGTGCTTGTGGTGGGAGACAGCCAATCGCGTGGCTGGGCTAGAGAGAGACAGACGAGTCCCGTATGCAGCGTTCTTTCTCTAAGCTGATATCGCACCAGCGGTCCTCTCGCGCGCTCTATTCTTATAACTCTATGAATATCCCAGTCGGAATTGAATGATCTTGTGCGTGATTTGGGATTACCGAAAGATGGTTCTGAATATTTAGCGTCCTTTTTAAAAGGAAAAAATTTATTGGAACCCACAACCAAAGTTTCATTTTATAGAAACAGAGATACTAAATTCCGCCAGTATTTCTGTAAAGATGAAAATTCATCACTAGTATTTTGTATTGATGTGGAAGGACTCATAAACGAATTGAAACCGAATAGCTATGATGCCAAAGATTGGAGACTTTTTATAGATTCATCTAAGCGTAGCATAAAAGCAGTTTTGCTTCATAACACAAACGTATACGCTCCAGTTCCAATAGCTCATTCCACCATAATGCAGGAAAAATACGAAAACATTGAGGTCCTCTTGAAAAAGATTAATTACGAAACTCATAAATGGCAAGTTTGCGGAGACTTAAAGATTATAACAATTTTACTTGGTCAGCAGTCAAGATTTACAAAGTATCCATGTTATCTATGTTTGTGGGACAGTCGCGATCGAGTACATTATGTGAAAAAAAAGTGGCCAGCTAGAACATCACTCGCTCCTGGCTCACATAATGTCATCCACGAATCGCTCGTAGATCCAAGCAAAATTCTTATCCCTCCCCTACACATCAAACTTGGAATGAAGCAATTTGTCAAAAGTCTTGATAAATCTAACGCCTGTTTCCAATACCTTGTCGGAAAATTCCCGAAATTGTCTGAGGCAAAATTAAAAGAAGGCGTATTTGACGGTCCTCAAATAAGAACAATGTTTAGAGACAAAGCCTTCATTGGAACAATGAATGAATTGGAAAAAGAAGCCTGGCAAAGCTTCAAGGCTGTCGCTCAAAATTTCCTGGGAAATAAAAAAAGCCCTCACTATGAAGAAATCGTTGCTAAAATGATCTCCGACTATAAAAAGCTAGGGTGTCTCATGAATTTAAAATTACATTTCCTTGACTCCCATCTTGCAGAATTTCCAAAGAACCTTGGGGACTTTAGCGAAGAGCAGGGTGAAAGGTTTCACCAAGATATCATGGTGATGGAAAATCGGTATCAAGGCCGATGGGACATCAACATGATGGCAGATTACTGCTGGACGCTACAGAGAGAAACACAGGACAGTAAGAAACGAAAGCGTAATCCCTTGCACAGATCGTTCGACGAGAAAAGAACTCGATACAGTTCAAAAAAAGAGACTGACTAAATCCTAATTACTATTTATTTATTCGTTGATTTATTTATATATTTACTTATTTTTATTTATATACAAATTTATTTATTTTTATTTATACATATATTTATTTATTTTTATTTATACATACATATTTATACGCTCATTTTCAAAACAGCCCTTGCAAAAAAACTCAAAACAGTTAAAAAAAGGGACTACCATAAGCTTTATTAATGTTATTTATTTATTTGTAGATTTATTTATTGTTATTTATATATACGTTTATTCGCTCTTCTCAAAAACAGCCTTCATAAGAGCTATATGGTGTACGAAATCCGTTCACGCAACCTCCTCGCGGTGTACATCGGATAACATTGATGCTGACAGTTTTACAAATATTAAATAGATTTACAATTGAGTCCGATACTTTAGGGTTATGGTATTTTTAATTAGAATTTATCGGGTTATGAGGTTATAGGGTTTAACAGCTTTAGTTTTGTGGAATCCATGCCACGATAGTTGTTTTGCTATGAGAGATTCAGTATGACGATTTTAGTAACATGGTTATGGGGTTATGGGGTTACGGGGTTATAGGGTTAGTGGTTATGGGGTTATGGGGTTATAGGTTTATGGGTTTATGTGGATTAACTGATTGGTTTTTTAATTTAAAGCTTGAGTAACAACGTTACAGGGCTTAACAGCGTTGATTATAGGGTTTTTTGAGGTTATGGTGAAATGCTGACGTGATGGGGTAAATCTGACCTTGGATTCGGATTCAGCGACCCCGAAAACATACAGTAAACATAGTCAGACCTCTGGGCCAAAAAAATTTTTTTTTTGTGTGGCTGTGTAATTAATATTAATATGTTAAATGTTTATTATGTTTACCGCATTCTTCAATCAAACACATGATCGCGTTCGATAGCGCCAGTAGTACCTTAACCTACCGCAACCTACCATGACAAAAAACTGCTTGCAGTCGCCGAGTAATTATCATCGCATTGTCGCGTCGTCGCGTCGTGTAGTAACGTGTCCACGCGTGTTTCTTTCATCGAGTGATTTTTAATCGCCAACAGTTATTATTCGACAGTGATTAATAATGATTAGTGATAGAGTAAATTTCTCGTCTTATCGAGTGAGTAAATAAATGTGATTACGTTAAAGTTTATAAAAGAATACAGTTCATGAAAGAAGAAAAACTTTCAGTTAATAATTTAGTGTGGATTTCTTGTCTTTTGCAACGTGATATCTACGTTAAATTTGAGAACGTACGATCTATCGTAAAATTCATTTCTCCTTCAAGCAATTACAGCAATACATCAAAAGTCATCGAACAAGGTAATAATAACTATTTTTTGACGTTATGTGAAAACAGATCTCGGGAAGTCAGAGGGACAGTGTGTTGTTACGTCCCGCAACAAAATTTTTATTTTTATATAAACACGCAAAATTTGCCTCTATAATCTTTAAACTGTAGTTCCACCGACGAACATATAAATCTTAATCCCACCGCGTAACATATTATTGTTAATATAATTAATATTGTTAATTAAAATTCCACCACGCCATCTATTATCACTAATATTTCTTATTATAAAATCTCACCGAGCAATGTAATATCACCAATACTTATAGTACATCAATATCATTCCGCCGCGCGATATACTATTGTCAATATCTCCGAAAATAATCTTTCGTTGTTAAGAAGCTAGCTATACATAACATAACCTCACTTAAGAATGATAGAAATAACTTTAAGTATTTACCTACATATAGTATCGTCTGCATAAAAATAGGCAAAATCACCCACACAAAAGTTACCAACGGATGGTAAAGTAATTTCCTACTTTACCAACAGTAGGTAATGTCACCCCGCACGAAAATTACCGACGGTCGATAAGGAAGTTTTCTACCTTACCGACCGAGCAAAAGTTACCGACAGAAAAAATTAGCGACGGTTGATAAGGAAGTTCTCTACCTTACCGACCGAGCAAAAGTTACCGACAGAAAAATTACCGACCTATGATAACACAGTTACCGACGTTACCGACTGAGGATAAAGTCATTTCCTACCTTACCGACAGTGAAGACTGTCCGTACCCACATTACCGACATATAAGAGAATACCTCCTTTATTAATATGTAATCCTGATACACAAGAAATTTTACAAATCAAAAACCAAAAGACTTTATATACATATATATATATTTTTGAACACGTCTCGGCACCGACTACACGTATATCTAATTATTTTGGGGCCTAAATTATATCAAAAATCATTGATTCCAGATTAACTCGGAAAATACTATAAATAAAAATCTTATAACAATTTTCCCTTAAGGAGCATAAAAAGTCAGACCGACACGTGTATACATAATTATGAAAACTCCAATACTACTAATTTTATAAACGAAGTTTAAAATATAATTTTCCGTATGCGATATTATGAGTCATCATCACATTCCAAACTAAGACTATGGAATATTCCGCTCGAATATTATTGCACAACATTACGCAACATGATGAAATAATTAATTATCATTAAGTAACAAATGAATTTATTGTTATTAAGCGTATGCAATAACTTCCATTTATATATTAATTCACAAAAAATCCGTTCAAGAGAACATTGCGCAACATAACGAAATAATTAACTTATTAATATTAAGTATATGCAATAATTTTTATTCAAGAACCCAATAGGGATAAATATTAAAAATAAAAGCAAAGAATAAAAATTGTTGCACCATTTACTGAAATAATTTATAGTCTTTATATACTTATATCCCACCGCATAATCATAAATACTTATATGTCAAATAATAATTGTAATTATAATAATTATGATGTCAGAATTTATTAACAATATTTAAAAGCATTTTCCATAATAATACATAGAGACAAAAATGAACTTTCGAACGGAGCATGCTAGAAACTCCGTTGACATTTCTACAGCTAGAGCTTAAAAAACTACATTAGAAAATATATGCATATAAACTGCAAAGAAATTCTGATGGTCTAATAATTATTATAAAACTTATGCGTCAAAATACAATGCAACCAGTATAGCCGATTCTATACTGACCGCTCCGTCACCCCCACTCCAATTCTGAAGAGTCCCACCATCTACAAATTAAACTACGCCCAAACTACGCCCAATTCCTGCGGCAACGCCCAGCAGCGCGCGCATCTTCCCCACGCTTGTGCCAGCGGCGCGCGCAACCAGCCCGGAGAAGGGAACCAATGAGCGACCGCGCCGCCCATGCCGAGGCGCGCGCATCCGTCACGTCAGCGGGAGCCAATCCCAAATCATTGCGCAACAATCACGTCAGAGAAAACCAATCACCCGTTGACAACGCGGCACATCCCTCGAGGCGCACGCATCTTTCGAGGCGCGCGCAGCCAGAAGCAGAGGAGGGAACCAATCACTGCTCGACTCCCTCCACGGAGAAGCGCATCTCCTACTATTGGGACCGTGTGCAAAACTGGGACTGACGACTATATAAACCCGTGCAGAGCGGTCCTCCTCGCATTTGGCCCAACGATATTCAACATTCAACTACAGTTACCAACTACTGGCATTTGGCCCAACGTTTTCAACAGTTAATAACTGGCATTCTGCCCAACGATCTTCAAGCTAATACTTATATCTCCGAGATTTTGTACGTGTATTCAGTTAATAAATTCAGTGACTATTGAACATTGAGTTTCTCAATCGAATTCCTGGACTGCAACCTCCATCCCGAACTGTCACTGAGGTAGACGGTATCCAGCGGAAGGAAGCAGCATCCACTCATCAGCCTAGTGAAGGGAAGCCGCCTTCACACACTAGAACATTTCAGACACTGGTAAATATCCGGCCACTTGTCATTAATCTAACCTTTAATTTCTACTAATAACTAAATTCAGTGAAACAGTGCGCGACAATTCGGGAACCTTACCTTTGATTACCCGTATCCCTTAATCCAATTATTCAACTTAGTAAATATCATTTCCAATTGGAAAATTTATCTGGGACTTATCTCCTTGATAAGACGACTCGATTGACAGTGAATAAAGCGAGGCTGCTTCGGCAGAATATTGCTCAAGGCGCGGCGCAGTGAAAAAGGCAATTATCCTCAGGGAAATTTCCTTTTTTTCTTGGAGCTGTTGACCATTCCTGGAAAACGGAACTAGAGTGTCCTGTCAATCGACGTTTGATTAGGCGAAGATACAATTTCGGCCCGGTTAATTGACAATTTTCATGAGATTGTCTTTTAATTTTGGAGCTGGTTGACGCAACCGTCAGATTGAATCTTGCCTTGATTTCAAGACACGAGATACATCCCAGAAATTAGTGATGCACTGGCTTAGCTTTTGATAATTTCAATTATTATTTTAGTACTTTCATTTATTATAACCTGACATTATAAGGTTAATACTAAGCCAGACGTTTGACAGGTGGATACATTATTAAAGTATCCAATCTCCTTATTCCTCCTCAAGCCTCTTCGATTTTCAGTAAACCGACTTTAGATATTCAAATCGCAATTTAAAAACAAAACTAACCTAATAATTTAACAAAATTATATAAATTACCGTCGGTCGATAAAGTTACCATCGGTCGGTAAAACCAAAATTTACATTACCGACGGTCGGTAAACTAATGTTACCATCGGTCGGTAAAACCGAAATCTACATTACCGACGGTCGGTAAACTAAAAGTTACCATCGGTCGATAAAACAGAAATCTACATTACCGACGGTCGGTAAAACAGAAAATCTACATTACCGACGGTCGGCAAAACCGATGTTACCATCGGTCGGTAAAACAGAAACCTACATTACCATCGGTCGGTAAGTTTCGTGAGTCGATAATTACCCCGGGTCGGTAATTCATTATTACTATTATGACTTATTCTTCTCCGACTATACTCTAGCCGCGATCTAAACCCTTATGAAGCTTCAATAACTAGATCTTACTATTACTTTCTGTATTCTTGGGATAATAATTATTTATTACTGAACGAATAGTCACGCGAGACCCTTTCTTTTATTTAACAGGTGTTGGTCAACGTAAGTAACACCGAACCACTATACAATATTATTCCATCTTCACTTAATTAAATAAATTGTTACCAAACTATATAATTAATAGATGGTCCGCGCTCGACGCTCAACCCCGGGTACTCGACGTGAGCTTTCCATTCGCAAAGCTTCTCGCCATATACAACAGAATAGACGCACCCGACGATTACTGCTTAATCGCGTCTCATTCCTAAACGAACTTACAGAGCCAACCCCATCTACGATAAATCAGTCTTCTCCATCCATCCCAGAGATCGCAGAAATAAATGTTTCAAAAGATCTGTCTCCCCCTCTAACTGAAGGAAATACAGAAATCCAAGAACCCCTCGACACTCAAATAAATACTTTCGCTTCAACGACACCACCTACGGGAAATAACTACACCCCCTTTGAAACAACAGAGGAACTACCTGAAGAACTGAGCGACTTTATCTTGGAAGCCGAAGAGCGAAACGCTGAGATAGCGTCAAACCCAGAACAATATAATTATTCGCCGGAAGAAGACGATTTCTATCCTCCTCCAAGCTATTCACCAGTAACCTACGAGGATCTAGACCCTTTCGCACCCTTGGAGATTCCCCAAATAGAAACCGCGATACCTATTGCAAATATCGATAGCGAATATTCATATATTCTCCCAGAAATATACGGTTACTCTTCGGAGGAATAAATCCACATTTATTCAAGTTATAAAAGGAAAGAAAAGGTGAAATAAATAAAGAAATCTTAAATCTATATAAACCTATATTTATTTATTCGCATTCCCTCCTGAATCCTCTCTCGAAGAGCACAACAGACCTTCAATCTCTCGGCGTCCCAGGGTATAGCCGGCCTAGCAGGTTGCCCTAAAACAAATTGAGAGATTAATTGCGTCCAACTGGGAAAGTAAGACTTCCAGACCAGTCCTGAGGAACTGGGGACGTAACAGTGTCAAAGGAAATTCGTGAAAAGAGAGGGGTTTTTAGTGGGTAGGGAGTACCGAGTTGGTAATTCGACTTGGTACTCGAGTCCCACATAACTCACTGGATCAACCGGTGGGTATGCATAAAATGCATTTTCCCCTCTCTCGTAAAAAAAAAAAAAAAAAATACAGGTGAGTGAGCGAATGAGAGAGAGAGAGGGAGAGAGAGGGAGAGAGAGAGACAGACAGATAGACAGACAGACAGACTGACAGACAGACAGAGAGAAAATGTATGTGTTCGCATGTGTGTTCGCGACCAGCTGATCGCAGCAGGCGCCCCGCGTAAGCACCCGCGTCTGACGGTGAATCGCGCCACCCTTGCCTGCCTCTTGTATTCGACCCGTCATACGTTAACTACTTCCTTTAATAATTCAAAAACTAAGCTTCGGACGAAATTTTGCCAAAGGAAAAATCGTCTTAGAAATCGGTCAAGATTATGTTTTTGCAAAAGCATAAAGTTATTTAGAATCACCCTGTATATATACATATATATATATATATATATATTTGTATAAATATAAATAATTATAATTCGATTTATGTTATGCTTATGTGGTCATTTTAATACATATGTATACATATATGACTCCATAAAATATATTTAAATAAAAAAAATAATATGTAATATAGGATATCAATAAATCCATGTTTCCGTATTTATTTCGAGATCCACAATTGTCAATCTAGTACGGACACGAACCGTTTTACCACGGCACTGGAAAGTCGATCCGGCCATGTAGTTCCGCTGGCCAAAATATCGATCCAGTTAGCCACTGAATCGGGTAGGGAAACTGACTTAAGAAAAACGGCGGCGTGGCGCTTCTCAGGTTTCTCTCTGATATTGTGCAGTGAAATAAATTATTTTAATTTCTTTACATTAAAAGTCAATTAAATACGATGTATAAAAGCTATATATATACCCACATAGAACAGAAACCTCTAATGGACGTCCATTAGACGTCTATCATGGATATTTAAAACTTCCACTAGACGTCTATTAGACATCCAATGGACGACCACAAGACATCCATAGTTCCGCATTGTGTACATCCATTGGACCTCCATTAGACGTTTTTAAAGATATCCATTAGACGTTGTGTGGAACATTAATAGAGGATTCGTGAGGTCTCGATGGATGATTAATCGATGTTCCATGGATCATTAATAGAAGGTTCACAGAGCCTCGGTGGACGATTAATTGACGTTTCGTGGATCATTAATAGAGAATTTACGGAGCCTCGGTGGACGATTCATCGACATTTCGTGGACCATTAATAGAGAATTCACAGACCCTCCGTGGACGATTAATCGACGTTCCGTGGATCATTAATAGAAAGTTCACGGAGCTTCTGTGGATGATTAACGGACGTTGCGTGGATCATTAACAGAGGATTTACGAAGCCTCGATGGACGCTCAATCGACGTTCCGTGGATAATTAATAGAGGGTTCACGGATCCTCGGTGGACGACTAACGGATGTTGCGTGGATCATTAATAGAGGGTTCACGGATCCTCGGTGGACGACTAACGGACGTTGCGTGGATTATTAATAGAGAGTTCAAAGAGACTCGATGGATGACTAACGGACGTTGCGTGGATTATTAAAAAAAAGTTCACGGAGCTTTGGTGGACGACTAAGCGACGTTGCATGGATCAATAATAAAGGATTCATGGAAGATGGATGGATGAAATATATAATTCTAAATAAAAATAATATCAAAAATTGTAAAAAAAAATTATGTTTATTGAAGATAAAATTACAAATATTATTTGATGCTTAAAAGACCAATATTCCTTTAAAGTTTGCAGCAACTGATGAAAATAGCATACGCACTTGTGCCAATGATAAATTTCAATTTCAGAAATTTATACTAATATAGATGCTTGTTGAATTATCAGCTGCGGCAATCTTTTTCTACAAATAAGAATTTATTATTACATACATAATTTAGAAAATTATTATATATGATCGATATTCAGAGTTTGATCTCACTTTAAATCGTTTTATAAGTACATATAAATATATATATATATATATATATATATACGATTTTTAAATGGCCGCGTATTAGTTTTTTAAAACTGTTTAAGATCTTAAATTGAGAACAAACTTATGAATATCGGATCTATTAATTTATATATAGACTTGTTTACATTGATATCTGAAACATATAATTAAAATCTTTTAGTATATCGTATCATGAAAATGGTTAAGACACGATAAACGAAAGAACAAACAGAAAATTGTATTCAACATAACGAATAAAGAGCGAGCGTTTCATATCATATGTTTTTTATATATTCTACACATTAAACTGTTCCTTATTTCGTTCATTGTGTCTGACTCTTTTAATTATTCTACAGCACACATTCTATATCAATGTTTGCGCTAAATGCACACAATGAGATTTTCCGTTTTAGATCGTAAGTGATCCAGTAAATGTACTAAAATTGCAGTATGCAGCGAATTTAATAATTTATTAGAGCGCATTGCATCTAGTACGAAAAATCGCATCATGTGCCATTATTTTTAATAATAGAAAATTGATGACAAATATAATGTCTAAAAAGGAATTAATCTTGTGAAAATGGTCATGCAAGCTTCATTTAAGTGATGAAAAGCGAATGTTAAAGGTAAGTAGACATATACATTTATATAAAATATATAAACATGATATGTATATATATATATATATATATATATATATATATATATATATAGTCTTCCCGTAAAAAGTGTGAAGTTATATATTTTAATGTTATTTGACGTTATTTCCAATACCTTGAAAGTTAAATTTTTTTTACAGATTGCCTCAGACTGGCGATATAAGTTATTGAAAACTTTATATAGCGCATCTCATCATTGGCAATACAAGAAAAGCTGAAAAAAAACTAAATAAAACATGTAAAAAGCAGTAAGTTAAATATGTATATGTAAGTATATAATTCAAAAATAATATGTCAAAAGTATTATTATAGATAGTTGAACGTGACCAGTAAAACCTTACACATAATAATAATAATAATAATAATATTAATAATAATAAATATACCATAAATATAATATACCTTAAATATAATATAATAATAATAATAATAATAATAATAATAATAATAATAAAATATACCTCTCATACCTTTTGATATTGTTAAAATACCTTTTTTCCTCTTATATCTTTCCTTACTTTTTCCTTTCTCAATTAATCCACGGAACCGTCTTCACCTTGTGCTTTCCGTTTCTCCTCATTTTGATGTCTCGCTTTTGAATGTCGGAACCATTCCATAATCCTTCGCTGAATTTTGCCATGGTCAGTATCTGGGACATTCTGAAGTACGCAGCCTGCACAAACATTTTTTACATTTTAACTTTTTTTTTAAATATATATACAGTGCGTCGTGGTATTTCATTGTATAATTACTTTTTAATTAATATAAAAATTGGAAATATTATTTAGTTAAATTTGTACAATAATAATGTGAAAAAAACGATAACTTGTTATATATCTCGAGAATTGAAATTAAATTAATCAGAAGTTTTGTAAATTTGATACAGTTAATAATCACATCAAAATATATATTAAAAGTGTATATATTAAATAATGTATATATTATAAAATGACTATATATTTTCTTTATTTATATGTCAATATATGTATACTTGTAAACGTTTCTTAATTGTTTACAAAAATTTTAATGTATAAATACTACTATGTAGTACTTACTAAAAATCACTTTTATTAATTCTAATTTGCGTAGTGGTTCCTTTCCGCATCGACCTTCCCAATTGAACTTTTCCGCCAATTTATTGGAAAATAATTTATATAAAGTTCTCTTTACGGCATCAATGACGTTGGTACCTCCGATGGATTTGATGTATGCGCGCTGTAAATTAGTAAAGTAACATATAATTTTATTATATAGAATGTAAGAGAGAGAAGAAGAGAGAGAGAGAGAGAGAGAGATAAGTGTGTGTGTGTGTGTGTGTGTGTGTGTGTGTGTGTGTGTGTGTGTAATATAATTCTCGAATTATCTTCTTTCAAATTCCCAATTTTTAATCTTTTAGGAAAAAAAAGAGAAAAATTTTTTATACTTATACGTTTAATATTTTAAGTAAAATTCTTTTGTTAAAATCTTTATAATATTTAATACTATAATAAAATGTAAAATTATATGTGTTAACTTACTAGCGCAACATTATGTTGAGAATCACGATGTTTCAAAATCTCCTCCACCTCCATTAATTGTTCTGTAGTTTCTAACGGAAATCTGGTCTCAACATCTTCAAAAGAAACCTCCGTATTCTTGTTCGCTTCTGTTTCCGTATTTGTCTTTTTGACCAAAATGTCCAACAAGGAAAGTGATTGCCTCATATCATATTTAATGAAAGCTATTTCTCTCGTTAATCTCTTCAAATAGTCCACTGTAAAAATATGAATAGCATTATATTTAATAAACAAATAAAATACATATATATGTTGTATATACATAACTTTATCATAATTTAAACATAAAATTCCAAACATCATTATACGTTGCTTTGTAAAAAAAAAAGAAAAAGAAAAAGAGAAAAATCAAATAAAAATAGTTTTAATTTTTTATATTTTAATTTCAAGTTTATATTTAATATATTATTAGGATCCTCTAAATTCTTATTGTTAGAAATATTTTTATTTCGGTATAAAATATTTTGCTCTTTATCCAAAATAATATATAAAAAAATTTTTAAACATTTTAAATTAATTTTTTATTAATACATGCTATATTATCTTTTCGCATATTTGTTATTGTAAGTTATATAATATTATTTAAAAGTATTGTATATATTATATAAAAATATAAATAATGATAATAAGTTCGAATATATTTGTAAATGTTAAAAATTAGATGAGTAACTGAAACATTTAATGTCTCTATTATTTTAAAATATGGAGAATATTTTTACGTATAAATAAATATTTCAGAAATAGTAAGTTACAGTCGTAAAATTTTTATTTTATCATGCTTAAAATAGAATTATTTAATTTTTTTAATAAAAATTATTATTACACAAAATGTATTATATCTGATAAATATTTACTTACCAATTGCGTCCTGTGAAGATTGATGATTTAAATGATCATCTATTTTCTCTCCTTGTTTCATTTTACAGCTGCTTCGATCATTTTCTTCTACTTTATCATCCACATGCTGATTTGGTATATTCTTTTCATTTTCCTCTTCTCTTGCATATGCAGCACTGCTATGCGCTTTTTCATTACGATTATCCACATCTACGTATAAAATAAAAATATATTATTTAGTATTCATTTAATACTATATCATTATTAGTACATGAAGTAAAAATTATTAGAATAAAAAAATGAAAAATTTTTCACAAATTATGTTCAAAGACATGACAAAGATTTTAGAAAATATATTCCATGTATATATGTATTGGTCATAAAAGTTATGGTACAAAAACAAAATTACTAATTAATATATACAAAATATTGTGCATGTGTGCACACGCATACATATTAATAATTGTGAGTGTATGTTTGTACAAAATTTATAATAAAAGATAAACAATGAATCAATTTACATATATGTTTTACGAAATAATTGTTAATATTTTACTTATTAATATTTTAATATATTGTTAAAATGTTATATTTATTATATATAATGGTATATTTATATATTTTTATTTTTTAATTTTGATGTCAATATTAATATTGATATCTAAAAATTATGTATAACTTTTTAAATTTACATTTACAATAAATAATTATAAATATGAAATATATATATAGACCAATACATATATATAATTATGCAATTATTACAAAGAGATTTAACGAATATACCTTGCGAAAATGATTGAGAGTTCGAATTTGAGACTTTTTGCTTCGTTTTGTTTGACTCGCTGTTTCTTTTCATAGATTTCCCAGAATATGTAAGGGATGAATATGAAGGGATTTCATCTGTATCATGCAATCGTTGACCTTTAATACAAAATAAAACATGAACGTAAAAAATGTAAAATATAAATTTCTCTCATAAATAGATATAATATTAAATATAATATTAGATTTTATGTACTTACGTTTTGGAGAAGATGGAGGAGATGATAAAGTTGTGTCTGCGCATGATTCGTCTTCGCTTTCGGACGAGTATACAACTCTTTTCGCTCTCATTTTTCTGTAAGACCTCGCTTCCTTGTCAGTATCCAAGTCTGATGTATAGATTGCCCTTCTTGCTTTTTCATCGGCCTTTTGTAAGGATGCTGAAAATATTTTAAATATTATTAGCAAATATTACTAATACGAAAAGATAAGATAAAGAAAATTAAAAGCGATTTTATTTATACTTACGATACTCGCCAAAAATCCGTTCAATTTTAAAAGAAGACCAATCAGAAGCCGGCGGTTCCTCTTTTTCAATTGCCTTCCGAATTCTCGAATCTGTCTTATAATGTGAAGGATATTTGCAAAAATCCTTACTTTGCAGCCACATTTTCGGTATTACTTGGATACCATCAGAGAATTCCGCGACGATAAATACTTTATTCGGCATTTTTCTAGAAATCTTAAATTATTTGTTATTAGTACAGTATTATATAAACACGCACACACATATACAAAATATCTATTCAAATATTTGCACAAAAAACCTATTTCTTGTATATAGATTATGTATATATATATTTAAAATTTTATAAAGCATAATAATAATTTATATATTAAAAATTATAAGTGTGCGGTGCTTATTAGCGGTATTATTGCAAAAATTCTTTCATTATCCTTTTTTGTATATGGTAATTTTATAAATTTATGATTAATTTTATGCAAAGGCCAAACTTGAAGAGCAGATAATTTACTGACTTTAAATATACCCAAACGGACAGAACTACATGGATAATGATAAAGTTCCTCAACAACTTGAAATTTACGACCTATTACAACGTAATTGCCTTCACTCGAGGTAGCAATATTTTCTAAACAGACGATATCATTTTCTATAAAACAACAATTATCAGCAGAAGACTTAATTGAAATAATAAAATGAGGAAATTCAATCTTTGAAAATTGTGGACTAAAACAACCCGATATCAATGGTCCTTTTTCGTGTGGAGCTTTTACATTAATTTTTGAAATATTTATATTGTTAGAATTGTTTTTACAAAAACTCATCTCCGCATAACAATTACTAATTTGCTGTAATGGTTTATCCGATTTTCTTAAAATAGATTTCAATTCTTTCATAAAATTTTCGAACGGAAAAGCACTAAAGGTGTCTAATGGTCCAAATTGTCTTACGCAATCAGTTATATGTAAAAGTCCGTGAATATTATAGGATGCAAATTCAGATCCGTAAATTTTAATAAAGCACTTAACAAAATGTTTCATTAATTTATCTGCATATTCAATATATTCGACTGTACTTTTCTGACATAAAATGCGAACAGCAATGTGCAAAGTGAGGAAATTGGAAAAAATATCAGAATTCAATTCTTTTTGTAATATAACAGGACCGGTATATAACAGAAATTGTCTCAATTCGGTTGCTTTCCACTGTGCAATATCTTCTATTTCTCGTGGCCTTCTTGCAAATTCTTTAGGAATAAAATGTCTAATGTTAAGAAGAGATTTGGAAACATTTTTTATTTTACGCGAGGTTAAACATCTAGTTTTTAGAGGCCCACTTATCCATAATTTTATTAACTTTTTAACAACGCCAATACATATTAGATGCATATAATCTAATGGTATATGAGATACAATGCCAAAATTTGAAATATTTAATAGAATAGAATGACCAAGATGATGTTCTTCTTGAATTTGATTAGAAAAGCTATCGTCTGTTCTCATTTGATAATCAAAACTAGGAAAACAAACTCTGTTAGCGATAAAATCGCCTTCAATTGTACATTTCGAGCAACTAAAATAACCCGTATGTCCCTTAGTAAGGGTAATAAAAGATTTTGCAGGGGCATCACATATGATAGAGTGTATTAATACTGAAAATGTTGTCCCGTTATAAGTTACGCCTTTATTAATTAGATTATTGATATCATTTACAAATTGTTGTAGAAATTCATTCGCATCCGCTGGTTTAGTTTTACCGAAATAACAACCGATAAGAATTACTTTCTCGTGAGGCATAATTCGACCTAAAATGGGCCATAATTGATTTGAATTTGATCGCGATATGGGTAGACCGTCGATACCAATTTGAATCTGAATAAGAGATGAAACCGGTGTATTCTTGTTTCTAGATAAGAATTGGAGAATGCCATATTCAATACCAAAATGACAATATTGTCCAGGAAACATTTCAGTAATAACGGAAGATTGTGGTGTGCGTAATAATGTCTTGGCACATTTTGGGAAATTGGAAAAAATTGGATGTATTGTTCTCAAACCGGATAATAAATTCGACAAAGCTACATGAGAAATACGATGCGTAATAGCCCATTGTACTAAAAATGTCTTAAAATCATCATTTTCTTTCTCTAAATTATTATCCTCATCTCTTATATTGTCCTTAATTGTTATAACATTATTCTCTCGATCTAAAGACACGTTATTGTTTAAAAAAAAATCATATGCGGAAATGTTCGTTAAGTCGGAAAATGGTATTGTTTCTTGTTTCTCAATTTCGGAAATAACGCGATTAAAATTGACAATCTCGTCATGATCATCATTATCCGAGACAGAATTATTTATAATTATGCTCGAATTGGTTGTAGAGTTTTCATTAAATAGAGCAAATAATTCGTCGCTCTCTTCTCGAATTAATTTACGGCGATATCTTGTCGAAATATCTTGTTGAAATAATTTACGCTTTGGCATAGTCGATTGTTAGTTAATTATTTCTATGTAAAATCTATATAAAAATGTATACACAATATTTACTATATTTAAAATAAAAACTGTGAAATAAAGATTAAAAGATACTGATACTTGCGTTTTTTCGATACTTATTCTCTCGTTGCTGATCACGCAGGAACGTGTGCCTCAGTAGACAGGAATAGATTTTTCGATTGCTAGAAAAAAATTGCAATAAAATATATATAAAATAATTAATAAAAGTAAAACGCATATATGGCACATGTGCTAACATGTCTAGAAAAATTCGTACATGTCGCATATATCTCGAAACTTTTGACTCTAATATTCTTTATAAAAAATTAAATATATTGGAAATTATTCATATATATATATATTACTTTCTTCTCGATGTCCTAAGGACGTTTGTATATTCGTCACATAAAGATGAGCGTTGCGTAGGATTAATTTACGGCGGCACCTCTTTGAAATACGCGACAGAAATTTAAGCATGCTTCGGCATGGTTTATTCGATGTATTTCAATATTTCTATATTTCACGTAAATATGTACTACACTCGAATAAAGTCTACATTGAATAAAAATTAAAGATTCTACTTACTTTTCCTTTCTCGAAAATCTTCGTTGTCCAGTAGCTCGTATAATAACGTTTGCCGCTGAATTAAAAGCTCTCGTTAACATCCAACACGCTCGACTGACGGGAATAGACTGGTCGTGAGAGTCGTTGTCCTTTATCTCGAAAAGACAAGTAATACGCGATACGACAAAAGTAAAGCCCCTCCTCCCGCAGCAAAGGTTAGGCAGTTTATGTAGCCCCGTGCTAAAATTGGTTCATCAATTAAATGAAATATATTATAATTTAATAATTTAATTAAATTATTATACAAGTAGTGCTTAATGCAGCATATTTTATTTGATTGAAATAATTTTAAAAATTTGCTAATTTTAGCCGGTACAAAACGGGGCTATGCGCAAATAATGTACGTACGTACCTAAACTGCCTAACCTTTGCTGCGGGAGGAGGGGCTTTACTTTTGTCGTATCGCGTATTACTTGTCTTTTCGAGATAAAGGACAACGACTCTCACGACCAGTCTATTCCCGTCAGTCGAGCGTGTTGGATGTTAACGAGAGCTTTTAATTCAGCGGCAAACGTTATTATACGAGCTACTGGACAACGAAGATTTTCGAGAAAGGAAAAGTAAGTAGAATCTTTAATTTTTATTCAATGTAGACTTTATTCGAGTGTAGTACATATTTACGTGAAATATAGAAATATTGAAATACATCGAATAAACCATGCCGAAGCATGCTTAAATTTCTGTCGCGTATTTCAAAGAGGTGCCGCCGTAAATTAATCCTACGCAACGCTCATCTTTATGTGACGAATATACAAACGTCCTTAGGACATCGAGAAGAAAGTAATATATATATATATGAATAATTTCCAATATATTTAATTTTTTATAAAGAATATTAGAGTCAAAAGTTTCGAGATATATGCGACATGTACGAATTTTTCTAGACATGTTAGCACATGTGCCATATATGCGTTTTACTTTTATTAATTATTTTATATATATTTTATTGCAATTTTTTTCTAGCAATCGAAAAATCTATTCCTGTCTACTGAGGCACACGTTCCTGCGTGATCAGCAACGAGAGAATAAGTATCGAAAAAACGCAAGTATCAGTATCTTTTAATCTTTATTTCACAGTTTTTATTTTAAATATAGTAAATATTGTGTATACATTTTTATATAGATTTTACATAGAAATAATTAACTAACAATCGACTATGCCAAAGCGTAAATTATTTCAACAAGATATTTCGACAAGATATCGCCGTAAATTAATTCGAGAAGAGAGCGACGAATTATTTGCTCTATTTAATGAAAACTCTACAACCAATTCGAGCATAATTATAAATAATTCTGTCTCGGATAATGATGATCATGACGAGATTGTCAATTTTAATCGCGTTATTTCCGAAATTGAGAAACAAGAAACAATACCATTTTCCGACTTAACGAACATTTCCGCATATGATTTTTTTTTAAACAATAACGTGTCTTTAGATCGAGAGAATAATGTTATAACAATTAAGGACAATATAAGAGATGAGGATAATAATTTAGAGAAAGAAAATGATGATTTTAAGACATTTTTAGTACAATGGGCTATTACGCATCGTATTTCTCATGTAGCTTTGTCGAATTTATTATCCGGTTTGAGAACAATACATCCAATTTTTTCCAATTTCCCAAAATGTGCCAAGACATTATTACGCACACCACAATCTTCCGTTATTACTGAAATGTTTCCTGGACAATATTGTCATTTTGGTATTGAATATGGCATTCTCCAATTCTTATCTAGAAACAAGAATACACCGGTTTCATCTCTTATTCAGATTCAAATTGGTATCGACGGTCTACCCATATCGCGATCAAATTCAAATCAATTATGGCCCATTTTAGGTCGAATTATGCCTCACGAGAAAGTAATTCTTATCGGTTGTTATTTCGGTAAAACTAAACCAGCGGATGCGAATGAATTTCTACAACAATTTGTAAATGATATCAATAATCTAATTAATAAAGGCGTAACTTATAACGGGACAACATTTTCAGTATTAATACACTCTATCATATGTGATGCCCCTGCAAAATCTTTTATTACCCTTACTAAGGGACATACGGGTTATTTTAGTTGCTCGAAATGTACAATTGAAGGCGATTTTATCGCTAACAGAGTTTGTTTTCCTAGTTTTGATTATCAAATGAGAACAGACGATAGCTTTTCTAATCAAATTCAAGAAGAACATCATCTTGGTCATTCTATTCTATTAAATATTTCAAATTTTGGCATTGTATCTCATATACCATTAGATTATATGCATCTAATATGTATTGGCGTTGTTAAAAAGTTAATAAAATTATGGATAAGTGGGCCTCTAAAAACTAGATGTTTAACCTCGCGTAAAATAAAAAATGTTTCCAAATCTCTTCTTAACATTAGACATTTTATTCCTAAAGAATTTGCAAGAAGGCCACGAGAAATAGAAGATATTGCACAGTGGAAAGCAACCGAATTGAGACAATTTCTGTTATATACCGGTCCTGTTATATTACAAAAAGAATTGAATTCTGATATTTTTTCCAATTTCCTCACTTTGCACATTGCTGTTCGCATTTTATGTCAGAAAAGTACAGTCGAATATATTGAATATGCAGATAAATTAATGAAACATTTTGTTAAGTGCTTTATTAAAATTTACGGATCTGAATTTGCATCCTATAATATTCACGGACTTTTACATATAACTGATTGCGTAAGACAATTTGGACCATTAGACACCTTTAGTGCTTTTCCGTTCGAAAATTTTATGAAAGAATTGAAATCTATTTTAAGAAAATCGGATAAACCATTACAGCAAATTAGTAATCGTTATGCGGAGATGAGTTTTTGTAAAAACAATTCTAACAATATAAATATTTCAAAAATTAATGTAAAAGCTCCACACGAAAAAGGACCATTGATATCGGGTTGTTTTAGTCCACAATTTTCAAAGATTGAATTTCCTCATTTTATTATTTCAATTAAGTCTTCTGCTGATAATTGTTGTTTTATAGAAAATGATATCGTCTGTTTAGAAAATATTGCTACCTCGAGTGAAGGCAATTACGTTGTAATAGGTCGTAAATTTCAAGTTGTTGAGGAACTTTATCATTATCCATGTAGTTCTGTCCGTTTGGGTATATTTAAAGTCAGTAAATTATCTGCTCTTCAAGTTTGGCCTTTGCATAAAATTAATCATAAATTTATAAAATTACCATATACAAAAAAGGATAATGAAAGAATTTTTGCAATAATACCGCTAATAAGCACCGCACACTTATAATTTTTAATATATAAATTATTATTATGCTTTATAAAATTTTAAATATATATATACATAATCTATATACAAGAAATAGGTTTTTTGTGCAAATATTTGAATAGATATTTTGTATATGTGTGTGCGTGTTTATATAATACTGTACTAATAACAAATAATTTAAGATTTCTAGAAAAATGCCGAATAAAGTATTTATCGTCGCGGAATTCTCTGATGGTATCCAAGTAATACCGAAAATGTGGCTGCAAAGTAAGGATTTTTGCAAATATCCTTCACATTATAAGACAGATTCGAGAATTCGGAAGGCAATTGAAAAAGAGGAACCGCCGGCTTCTGATTGGTCTTCTTTTAAAATTGAACGGATTTTTGGCGAGTATCGTAAGTATAAATAAAATCGCTTTTAATTTTCTTTATCTTATCTTTTCGTATTAGTAATATTTGCTAATAATATTTAAAATATTTTCAGCATCCTTACAAAAGGCCGATGAAAAAGCAAGAAGGGCAATCTATACATCAGACTTGGATACTGACAAGGAAGCGAGGTCTTACAGAAAAATGAGAGCGAAAAGAGTTGTATACTCGTCCGAAAGCGAAGACGAATCATGCGCAGACACAACTTTATCATCTCCTCCATCTTCTCCAAAACGTAAGTACATAAAATCTAATATTATATTTAATATTATATCTATTTATGAGAGAAATTTATATTTTACATTTTTTACGTTCATGTTTTATTTTGTATTAAAGGTCAACGATTGCATGATACAGATGAAATCCCTTCATATTCATCCCTTACATATTCTGGGAAATCTATGAAAAGAAACAGCGAGTCAAACAAAACGAAGCAAAAAGTCTCAAATTCGAACTCTCAATCATTTTCGCAAGGTATATTCGTTAAATCTCTTTGTAATAATTGCATAATTATATATATGTATTGGTCTATATATATATTTCATATTTATAATTATTTATTGTAAATGTAAATTTAAAAAGTTATACATAATTTTTAGATATCAATATTAATATTGACATCAAAATTAAAAAATAAAAATATATAAATATACCATTATATATAATAAATATAACATTTTAACAATATATTAAAATATTAATAAGTAAAATATTAACAATTATTTCGTAAAACATATATGTAAATTGATTCATTGTTTATCTTTTATTATAAATTTTGTACAAACATACACTCACAATTATTAATATGTATGCGTGTGCACACATGCACAATATTTTGTATATATTAATTAGTAATTTTGTTTTTGTACCATAACTTTTATGACCAATACATATATACATGGAATATATTTTCTAAAATCTTTGTCATGTCTTTGAACATAATTTGTGAAAAATTTTTCATTTTTTTATTCTAATAATTTTTACTTCATGTACTAATAATGATATAGTATTAAATGAATACTAAATAATATATTTTTATTTTATACGTAGATGTGGATAATCGTAATGAAAAAGCGCATAGCAGTGCTGCATATGCAAGAGAAGAGGAAAATGAAAAGAATATACCAAATCAGCATGTGGATGATAAAGTAGAAGAAAATGATCGAAGCAGCTGTAAAATGAAACAAGGAGAGAAAATAGATGATCATTTAAATCATCAATCTTCACAGGACGCAATTGGTAAGTAAATATTTATCAGATATAATACATTTTGTGTAATAATAATTTTTATTAAAAAAATTAAATAATTCTATTTTAAGCATGATAAAATAAAAATTTTACGACTGTAACTTACTATTTCTGAAATATTTATTTATACGTAAAAATATTCTCCATATTTTAAAATAATAGAGACATTAAATGTTTCAGTTACTCATCTAATTTTTAACATTTACAAATATATTCGAACTTATTATCATTATTTATATTTTTATATAATATATACAATACTTTTAAATAATATTATATAACTTACAATAACAAATATGCGAAAAGATAATATAGCATGTATTAATAAAAAATTAATTTAAAATGTTTAAAAATTTTTTTATATATTATTTTGGATAAAGAGCAAAATATTTTATACCGAAATAAAAATATTTCTAACAATAAGAATTTAGAGGATCCTAATAATATATTAAATATAAACTTGAAATTAAAATATAAAAAATTAAAACTATTTTTATTTGATTTTTCTCTTTTTCTTTTTCTTTTTTTTTTACAAAGCAACGTATAATGATGTTTGGAATTTTATGTTTAAATTATGATAAAGTTATGTATATACAACATATATATGTATTTTATTTGTTTATTAAATATAATGCTATTCATATTTTTACAGTGGACTATTTGAAGAGATTAACGAGAGAAATAGCTTTCATTAAATATGATATGAGGCAATCACTTTCCTTGTTGGACATTTTGGTCAAAAAGACAAATACGGAAACAGAAGCGAACAAGAATACGGAGGTTTCTTTTGAAGATGTTGAGACCAGATTTCCGTTAGAAACTACAGAACAATTAATGGAGGTGGAGGAGATTTTGAAACATCGTGATTCTCAACATAATGTTGCGCTAGTAAGTTAACACATATAATTTTACATTTTATTATAGTAAAATATTAAATATTATAAAGATTTTAACAAAAGAATTTTACTTAAAATATTAAACGTATAAGTATAAAAAATTTTTCTCTTTTTTTTCCTAAAAGATTAAAAATTGGGAATTTGAAAGAAGATAATTCGAGAATTATATTACACACACACACACACACACACACACACTTATCTCTCTCTCTCTCTCTCTCTTCTTCTCTCTCTTACATTCTATATAATAAAATTATATGTTACTTTACTAATTTACAGCGCGCATACATCAAATCCATCGGAGGTACCAACGTCATTGATGCCGTAAAGAGAACTTTATATAAATTATTTTCCAATAAATTGGCGGAAAAGTTCAATTGGGAAGGTCGATGCGGAAAGGAACCACTACGCAAATTAGAATTAATAAAAGTGATTTTTAGTAAGTACTACATAGTAGTATTTATACATTAAAATTTTTGTAAACAATTAAGAAACGTTTACAAGTATACATATATTGACATATAAATAAAGAAAATATATAGTCATTTTATAATATATACATTATTTAATATATACACTTTTAATATATATTTTGATGTGATTATTAACTGTATCAAATTTACAAAACTTCTGATTAATTTAATTTCAATTCTCGAGATATATAACAAGTTATCGTTTTTTTCACATTATTATTGTACAAATTTAACTAAATAATATTTCCAATTTTTACATTAATTAAAAAGTAATTATACAATGAAATACCACGACGCACTGTATATATATTTAAAAAAAAAGTTAAAATGTAAAAAATGTTTGTGCAGGCTGCGTACTTCAGAATGTCCCAGATACTGACCATGGCAAAATTCAGCGAAGGATTATGGAATGGTTCCGACATTCAAAAGCGAGACATCAAAATGAGGAGAAACGGAAAGCACAAGGTGAAGACGGTTCCGTGGATTAATTGAGAAAGGAAAAAGTAAGGAAAGATATAAGAGGAAAAAAGGTATTTTAACAATATCAAAAGGTATGAGAGGTATATTTTATTATTATTATTATTATTATTATTATTATATTATATTTAAGGTATATTATATTTATGGTATATTTATTATTATTAATATTATTATTATTATTATTATTATGTGTAAGGTTTTACTGGTCACGTTCAACTATCTATAATAATACTTTTGACATATTATTTTTGAATTATATACTTACATATACATATTTAACTTACTGCTTTTTACATGTTTTATTTAGTTTTTTTTCAGCTTTTCTTGTATTGCCAATGATGAGATGCGCTATATAAAGTTTTCAATAACTTATATCGCCAGTCTGAGGCAATCTGTAAAAAAAATTTAACTTTCAAGGTATTGGAAATAACGTCAAATAACATTAAAATATATAACTTCACACTTTTTACGGGAAGACTATATATATATATATATATATATATATATATATATATATACATATCATGTTTATATATTTTATATAAATGTATATGTCTACTTACCTTTAACATTCGCTTTTCATCACTTAAATGAAGCTTGCATGACCATTTTCACAAGATTAATTCCTTTTTAGACATTATATTTGTCATCAATTTTCTATTATTAAAAATAATGGCACATGATGCGATTTTTCGTACTAGATGCAATGCGCTCTAATAAATTATTAAATTCGCTGCATACTGCAATTTTAGTACATTTACTGGATCACTTACGATCTAAAACGGAAAATCTCATTGTGTGCATTTAGCGCAAACATTGATATAGAATGTGTGCTGTAGAATAATTAAAAGAGTCAGACACAATGAACGAAATAAGGAACAGTTTAATGTGTAGAATATATAAAAAACATATGATATGAAACGCTCGCTCTTTATTCGTTATGTTGAATACAATTTTCTGTTTGTTCTTTCGTTTATCGTGTCTTAACCATTTTCATGATACGATATACTAAAAGATTTTAATTATATGTTTCAGATATCAATGTAAACAAGTCTATATATAAATTAATAGATCCGATATTCATAAGTTTGTTCTCAATTTAAGATCTTAAACAGTTTTAAAAAACTAATACGCGGCCATTTAAAAATCGTATATATATATATATATATATATATATATATTTATATGTACTTATAAAACGATTTAAAGTGAGATCAAACTCTGAATATCGATCATATATAATAATTTTCTAAATTATGTATGTAATAATAAATTCTTATTTGTAGAAAAAGATTGCCGCAGCTGATAATTCAACAAGCATCTATATTAGTATAAATTTCTGAAATTGAAATTTATCATTGGCACAAGTGCGTATGCTATTTTCATCAGTTGCTGCAAACTTTAAAGGAATATTGGTCTTTTAAGCATCAAATAATATTTGTAATTTTATCTTCAATAAACATAATTTTTTTTTACAATTTTTGATATTATTTTTATTTAGAATTATATATTTCATCCATCCATCTTCCATGAATCCTTTATTATTGATCCATGCAACGTCTGATGGATATTTTTAAAGACGTGTAATGGAGATCCAGTGGAGATATATATTACGTTTTTAATGGATTTTTATGATTTTTTTTTCATGAGTTAATCAGTTTTCTTTTCATTAAACGCTTTGATAATTATATTTATATACTTTAAATTAAAATTAATATACTTAAACTTAAATTAATTTAGACAGTTAATTTACTTAATTGTATAAAATTTATATTTATTTTAATTATTAAATTAAATTATAAAAATTTTTTAACCAGGTGTGATATAATTAATGTTTAAAATTTACTCATAAAAATAGCTAAAAAATTTTTATTTTTAATTAATTATTTTAAATTTTTAATTGATAATAAACCAATATTAATTTTAATAATATTAATTATCTACTTAAGTATTAATTATTTATATAAATTATCATCCCTAATAAATGTCTAATAAATGTCTATAAGAGATTTGTATAAGATATTTATTATAGAGGCAGAATGGATCTCTAATAGACGTCTGTCTGACTTCTACCGTGGAAGTAAACATTCCATAGTGTTATGAAGGTTTAATGGATCTCTAATAGACGTCTGATTTCCACGATGAAAGTAAACATTCCATAGAGCTGCGGAAGTTTAATGGATCTCTAATGGACGTCTCTCTAACTTCCACCATGGAAGTAAATATCTCATTGCTATAAAGCTTGAATGGATCTCTAATAGACGTCTGTCTTACTTCCACCGTGGACGTCAACGTCTCAGTGCTATGGAAGTTGAATGGATCTCTAATAGACGTCTATCTGACTTCCACCGTGGACGTCAACGTCTCAGTGCTATGGAGATTGAATGGATCTCTAATAGACATCTGTATGACTTCTATCGTGGAAGTAAACATCCCATAGATCTATGGAGGTTTAATGGATTTCTAATGGACGTCTGTCTGACTTCCACCGTGGAAGTAAACATATCATAGACCTATGGAGATTTAATGGATCTCTAATAGACGTCTGTCTTACTTCCACCGTGGACGTCAATGTCTCAGTGCTATGGAAGTTGAATGGATCTCTAATAGACGTCTATCTGACTTCCACCGTGGAAGTAAACATCCTATAGAACTACGGAGGTTTAATGGACCTCTAATGGACGTCTATCTGACTTCCACCATGGACGTCAACGTCTCAGTGCTATGGAGATTGAATGGATCTCTCATAGACATCTGTATGACTTCTATCGTGGAAGTGAACATCCCATAGATCTATGGAGGTTTAATGGATCTCTAATGGACGTCTATCTGACTTCCACCATGGAGATAGATGTCCTATGGAGCTATGGACGTTTAATGGACATCCACTGGATGTCAATTTCTATGTGGGTATATATATATATTTATTTGTTACACTTTGTCACGCTTGCCAGCCACAGGTTTGATAGCAAGCGAGATGAGAATATACAAGACGACTACGTAAGAGCGAGCGAAACAATAACAGGAACGAGCGAGACCATAATAGGAGCGAGCGAAACAATAATAAGAGAGAGCGAGACAGTAATGGAAGCGAGTGAGAGGAATAGTGTGCAAGGAAGACTCGATTCTCGAGTCCTCGTCGCTCGTGTTATTCCTATCTCGCTCGCTCTTATTACCTTCTCGCTTGCTCACTCGCTTAACTCTTGCGTATACTTATATATATATATATATATACAGGGTGCGCCAAAAGTCTGGATACACCTAAATATCTCACAAACGGTGCATTTTAGAAAAAAATGTTTCAGGCAAAAGTTGTTTGGTTTCAAGGGGGCCATGAGACGGTACCATTGGTTTGACCTTGAAGAGTCATTTGAAGGTCACGTGAAGGTCACTTCAATTTTTTTAAATGGAACACCCTATATATTTTTGCACATTCTTGTAGCTTATTTCAAGAGCTTTCCAAAACACTATAATTAAGTACCTTTTCGTTAAGTACTTTTTGAGTTATGAGACTTGAAATAATTTCTTAATTTTACATAAACCGTAAAATATCTTGTAAAATATTTATTTTTCGATTATCTTACCTTAATACTTTTACGTACAAAATAATGAGAGGAATCAATTGGTGTAAAGAAAATACATAGTTGTTTTGAAGAAAAAATATGTAATTTGCAATTAACAATTCCATATTTTTTCTTAAAAACAACTATGTGTTTTCTTTACACCAATTGATTCCTCTCATTATTTTCTACATAAAAGTATTAAGATAAGATAATCGAAAAATGAATATTTTACAAGATATTTTACGGTTTATGTAAAATTAAGAAATTATTTCAAGCCTCATAACTCAAAAAGTACTTAACGAAAAGGTACTTAATTATAGTGTTTTGGAAAGCTCTCGAGATAAGCTACAAGAATATGCAATGACAAATAGTAGGCTCCATTTAAGAAATTGAAGGTGACCTTCATGTGACCTTCAAATAACTCTTCAAGGTCAAACCAATGATACCATCTTATGGCCCCCTCGAAACCATAAAACTTTTGTCTGAAACATTTTTCTCTAAAATGCTTTGTTTCCGAAATAATTGCGTGCATTAATTAAAATGGCTCACCCTGTATATATACATATATATATATGTATATACATATATATATCGTTTCATTCTCTGTCGTGTCATTTTATTTCATCTATGCGAATTTATTATAATTATATTTAATAATAAGTATAAATTAGATAATAATAATAATAATATATTATTTTTTTTACTGGGAGTAATGTATTTTATAAGCATGTGTGCAAGTGTTAATGTTTTCACAAAAATATATAAAGAGAAAAGATCACGCATAAATGAACTCGATGCCCGTGTTTCTCAATACGAAAATTATGGGTGTAGCACAGACACGCACCCAATATAAACTTTATCGGCAGTGTTAGAAAGTGGGTGTAACACGGACACGCACCAAGTGGAGACATTACCGGCAGTACCAGAAAATGGGTGTACGAAATAGTTCCAACTTTGAAAATGAGAGCGAGGGGCGTATCAAACAGTCAAGTTAAAGCGTCACAGGCAAAAGGCCGTTCTGGCCGCTCTCAGGTTTCTCTCTGATACGAGCTTTACACATGTATGTATTCACTAAGAACAGTAGAAGTTCAGTAAAAAAGGAGAGATCCTACATTTTCAATAAAGCGTAGTCTATAATGAGACTTTAAGACGTAAGACTTAAGAAATTAATCAATCACAATTGAGTTTAGAAAAGAATCATAAATGTGATTGATTAATTTCTTAAGTCTTACGTCTTAAAGTCTCATTGTAGACTACGCTTAATGGCAATGAATTTCAGAACACGGCCTCTGTCATGATTGTCACGTGATGCGGCGCATGCACGTACATGTTTCCCGCGTTTTTCGCGGCAGAAAATTCCATTTTGCGTAGTCCGCATACTCATGTCGTTCTTCATTTGTTAACGTCGTTCTTTATTTGTCGTGATAACGCTTTTGTTGTAATCATCGTTGTTGTATCGTATTTCTGAAGTAAATAAACCGTTTTGTTGAGCAACAAATATTTTAAGAGATTTCAACTGACATCGTTTTATTACTATAAAGAGATATATTTCCTCGACTGATGTCTATGCCATAATCGATGTAAGTTGATTGTAAAACGAGACATTCAATATTTGCTATCATATTATATATTTGAGAATGAAATTCAAACATTATATTATATTAAGTTAAATTGAAGTATTATGATAGATCCCTACATATATTTAATATTTTTATTTTAAGGAAACAGTTTTACTCATATAATTTAATATATAAAACGTTTACTCGACACGTTTTCGAGAAAGTGTTTCTCAATTACAGATGGAAGTTTTGCCTGGAAGACAGAAAAATACAAACATTTATCTATATGATAATTATGCATATCATATAGACACTCGCTATGACAATGTTTTTCGATGCAGTGGTCGTCGGACATATAAATGTCGTGGTTCAGTTTTGCTTATGGATAATAATAACGTACACGTTTTTTACGACAACATAATCATCCAAAGTCAACATTTCTTAAAGAACAAATGAAAATGAAACAAGAAATGCTAAGGCTTTCTCGTGATATTTATCTTGGATTTAAAGAAATTTTTGATTCAGTTTGCAGAAGGTAAAATTATTTTTGATTATATTTTATGTAATATTTATCTATTTATTATAATATTTTATGTAATATTCATAATGCACAATTTTCAGTGTTAAAAAAGTTTTTATATCATTAATATGTAAAGACATTGCTTTGCGATTGGATTAATTAATCAATATTTTATGTAATATTCATATCGTACAATTTTCAATGTCAAAAAAGTTTTAATATCATTAATATATAATGACATTGCTTTGCGATTGGATTAATTAATAAATATTTTATGTAATATTCATATCGCACAATTTTCAGTGTTAAAAAGGTTTTTATATCATTAATATATAAAGACATTTGCTTTGCGATTGGATTAATTAATCAAATTTATATAATAATTTATATAAATGGTTTTTCTTGAACTATTAAAAAGAATGCATTCAAATCTTTACAGATTACAAGTAACTATTATTTGTGCTACAAGTTTGTAAACATTTAATAAATTTTTGGCATGATAAATATAATTAAAATCATTGTCTTCAATTTCCAAATAATAAGACGTTTAAAACGTAGTAATTCTATTATAGAAAGGTTTTTTGAAACATTTCTGTTTATTTATCTCATTTAAACAAGTATATCAATGTTGTAAATATTATTTTTATAATGACAATTTAAGTAATCAATTTAATAAATTCTTAATAATTGTAATAAATTATTTAGAATATATTTCTTCAGAATATGTCTATATATCTACCTTCAGAATATATCTCTCTTCATCTTCTTCTCTTTTTCTAAAATATAAAACTGCTGTTTTTTTTTGTAATAAAAAACATCTCCCAAAAAACTTTTCTAAAAAAAGGAACAAACATGTGCCAAGTGTAAAAGTACAAAAAATACAAATTAAGTATACAATAAATATAGATCTTACAAAATGTAACTATTAACAGAATGGTAAATCGTTTAGAAAGAGATGAGATCAATGTAATTAGCCAAATATTTATGTTATCTGCTATATCAATTTATAATCAATATTGAATTCGAGCAGAATTCCTTCTAAAATATCTAGAAAATGTATCATGTGAAAAAAAATTTCTCGTAAACTGTAAGTCGTATAAAACAAAATTACCAAAGCAAAACTGGCATGATCAAGAGAGTCACATTATGGTACATTTTATAAATATATATAGAATATTTTTATACTTTTTCTAAAATATTTGTATAATAATTTTAAACAATATAACAGTTAGAAATCTTAATTTACAATTATTTTTTACTACTTTCGTATTATCTTTGGTACTACTTACGTAGTATCTTAAATTAAATATTTTTTACTATCTTTTTACTATGTTGATAGTACTTATATGTCGATAAGAATATATGCATGATGTATTAAAGACGATATATATATATTATATGTACATAATATATAAAAGTGTATATATATTTAGAAATTGAAATTTTGATGTAAGTACTCTTTTAATACTTTATAAATCATATTCTTCTATATATTCTTTTTCAATACATGCATTTTACATAAAACTGTAACATTTTGTATAAAGTGTTAATAAATGTTTAATATATTTTTATTATTATATAAATATATAAATATATGATATAAAAATTATATACAATATATATGAAATATACAATATATATACATATACAATATATATGAATTATATACAATATATATACATATATATGAAATAATTAAGCAACACAAATTTGTAACGATGTTTTAATGCGACCTGGCCATACCAACTTTGCTTTTGTAAGTTTGTTTTATACGATTTACATATAGTTTACAAAAAATTTTCTTTCAAATTAAATATTCTATAATATATAAGATATAATATAATACATATATAAGAACGAAAAGTAATTAAGCTCTCTGTAAATTACAAACTAATGTGATTAAGTAGGCATAGAGAGCTAATGACAAATGTCAAGAGTAAAAAATTGGTAAAAATTATATATATTAATAATTCATAATATATATATTAATATTCATAATATAATTCATAATATATATATTAATAATTCATAATTACAAGTTAATATAAAATAAGAAAAGAAATTAAAAAATCAGATAAGATACATATAGATGTTTACAAGTCATGTGCGGACGTTTCGACTTATTTTTAAGTCATCTTCAGTGCAAAGTATGTTACACGTATAGGGAATTTCATAGAACAGTTTGCAGAAAAAATATGCAGAAAAGATATATATTAAATACAATTCCAATCCTTATAATCGAGGAGAAGCAATTTAAAACGCTAAGAGTATTCATATTTAGTTGTAATAGGCTCACGGTTTTTCCGATTGAAGGGGACCATCTCTAATTTGGGTTAATAGGCCCAAAGTTGAGTGTAGTTCAATTGGAAGTATTACCATGAGGAAACTTATATAAGATATAAGATATACTTTGCAAATTATATGACTTCTAATCGCACACTCAACATTGATTATTATAAATTGATATAGCACGCATATAACATAAATACTTGATTAGTTACATTCATCGCACATTTTTTTGTAAACAGTTTAGTAATTAGTTAATAGTGTAACATTTTTTAAAATCAATATTTATTGAATATAAATTTGAATATTTTTTAATATACTTGGCGTATTTTTTCTTTTTTAGCAAGATTTTTTGCCAGATGTCACTACTTTCAAATTTAAATTTATTTTTAAACATTTTTGTTACGTTGTTATTCGGATACTTTTTCATGTAGGTACTTGACGTATGTTTTTATTTTTGTAAGGTTTGTTTTGTATAGAATTGCACTATTTTTTGTGGAGTTTGTTTTTTTTAAAAGCATATATATGTTATTGCACTTGCTGTACAAATAATATATATGCATTTTTCACATTTCAAGGTCGATTGCAATTTTCAAATCACTTATGGATATCCATTCTATACTTTTAGAACGTTATATATTTGTAGTATTCATCAGTTTCACCATGAATTGCACAGATATTTTTACAAGTGTACCAATATGTATTTTTATTGTGGATATACTTTTAATATTTATTATCCTTATAATTTTCATATTGCTAATTTTAAATAATTAAAAAATATATCGGTCAATATATATAGAAGATGACATTACTATCTCAACATTATAAAATGAAATATCCGATTAAATACTAAATATATTTATGGTAATGAATAAAATTGTATTTTTGTATATTTTTCAACAGAATTTCTATTTTTTATATTTATAATATGTACTTTTTCTTACTAGCAATCCAGATGCAGGACAATATTTGAGTTTTTCATCTATAAGATGTAACATGCAACGTGAACGTATAAAGAGTCGACCACCTGTACCTGATACATTAGCATCATTACGCAATATTCTTGGAAACTATGATATAATGAAAAATATTTATAAAGAAAGCGTTACTACAAATGATGGAAAAGTTGCAATAATTTTATCAACTAATTATTTACTAGAAGCCTTATCATCTGCTACTGAAATCTACGTGGATGGAACATTTTCTGTAAGTACATTGTTTCTATATATATAAAATTTTTATAAAAAGTTGTAATAGTATCCATAAAATACTGGAAGATTGCAGAAACATTGTACAGATCTTACATTGAAACATTGTAATATAGTATTGCATTTCAACTTACAACATTGTAACATTGCTGTAATGTAATGTGATTGAAATATTCTGTACTGTATGGGATTTACAATAGCAAACAAATAACAGTATTTATAATAGTAACTTATTATAGTATATAATAATGTAATTTTTTGTCAAATTATGAAAAATGTTTTGTACATATCTTTCTTCAGATCCTTCCACGCAAGCCTCACATTGCGCAACTCTACTCTGTACATATACGATACATGGATACGGTAAGATATTTTATTTAAATTTTTAAAACCTTATTAAGATTTTTGAAACATCAGACAAATTTATTTTTCCAGGGCATTGCAGTATTATTTATATTGTGTGATACGCGTACAACTTCTATGTATGATGTTTTGTGGGATAAAATTACACAGATGGTACCACAACTTGAACAAAACATTAATTTTATAATGAGCGATTTTGAAATGGCTGCAGTAAAATCGCTTAGTACGAAGTTTCCCAGAGCAAATTTAACTGGATGTTGGTTTCATTTTAATCAGGTACATAATTGTTAAGAAAAGAAAATATTTTGTGTTGTTTTTTTATAGTTTTGTCGCACATGACAAGAGAATTCTTCATTTCTTGATTACATTCATAACAAATATGATTTAAATTACATTATTTAAATTTAACTACATTGTTTTCATTTTTTATAGGCTGTATGGCGTAAATGGCGAAAACTACACCTTTCAAATGTTCGAAAAACTATACTTTCCATGACAATGGCATTGCCTTTATTACCACCAGATATGTTTAAAGAAGCTTTAACCATTATTCAAGCTGAAGCCGATCTACTTTCTTGTGAATATCCAGATATTTTACAATTCACATCCTATCTGAGACTTACCTGGTCAAATATGACATCAAAAATTAGTACTTATGGTTGTCCTGTACATACTAATAACATAGCAGAAAGTTTCCATAATATTGCAGTGGAGAAACTAAGCACAAGGAATATTAATATTTGGACATTTTTAGGTATATAATATTTGTATTACTATACTTTTATTGAATGTCTTATTACAAATATTAATATAAACAAATTTCTTACTTTTATTAATAACAATTATTTTATTAATATTACATTATATATAAATTGTAATTAATGTCAATCTTATGTAGAAAAATTATCAAATTTAATTGCCGATCAAGAATTGGACTTTCGCCGCTTAACAAATGGTATTAGATCTCGACGAAGCCGCACACGAATAAATAGAGAACGCGATACCAAAATTTTTAATGCGCAAACAGACCTAGTTAATAAAAGGTATTATTTTTTAAATTTTGTTACTTTAATGTGTTGAATCTAATAATTATTTGTATTAGTATATAATACATAAAAAATTATATTTAAAGTTTTAATTGTTTTAAGGTTGCCACTAAAAGAACTTTTGTTGATGTTTACGAATATACATATCTCTGAAATGGAACGCATAACATCTTTAGAAGGTAAATATCCTTCATTTAATACAATATATAAATATACTTACGAATAGATGTCTGTATCATAATCTTACAATTTTCATTACATTTAAATACAAACTACAGAATCATAAAGTATAATAAATTACAATAACTTTATTCAAAAAATAACTGTTTCTTCTTTTTAGATGCTGAATCGTCAAGTGATATTATTATACAAGCTACAGACGTACAGTTGTTCACAGAAAATTTGAGCGGAACGTTTCAAACAAGTAAATTAGTTTTGCTTTTTTTGTATCTATTTATTAATTGTATGAATTGATAACGATTTTAAATTAATTTTTTTCTTAATCTCTAATTATTTACGATCAAAGACTTTCAGCTTGTTAATTTCTATAATTTTCAGTTATTTTAAATTTCATTACAATAATATTAAAAATTATATATTTAAAAATATTAATAATGTTATTAATTGAAAGAAATTAGCTCAAAATTACTTTTTTTCATAAATCATCTTCTTTAACTTCAAGAACGCAAATTAGACGAAGATCTCGATATGTTCATACAAATACATATAGTCCAAGAACAGATGTATTCGAAAAGAGTGCAGGTATAAATAATTTTCTCATATTTTACAAGTCTTTAATGACATTTTTCAGATGTTTTTTATCGTAATGTTAATTATGCTTGCATATCTTTACAAGTTTGTACTTTTACTAGTATGTATTAAATATTCAAAAAAATGTATAAACATAATCTTTCATTTCCAGACCAAGGTACAGAAAATTCTTCCGATCCACAAAGAACAATTACACAAACAATAGAGCAAACATCGCATATGACGCAAAATGAAGAATCTCAAGCAGTCTCTGTTACTTCTGATTCGGAAGATGAATTCACAAATACACAAGGTAATGTTATTATTTAGAGACTCTAATTGCTTTAAGATAAGAAATTCAATTCATCAAATTCATCTAACATTTTCTCATAGTTTACAAGTCTTTAATGCCACTTCAACTGTTTTTTTATCATAATAATTATGCTTGCATATCTTTACAAGTTTACACTTTTACTAGTATGTATTAAATATTCAAAAAAATGTATAAACATAATCTTTCATTTCCAGACCAAGGTACAGAAAATTCTTCCGATACACAAAGAACAATTACACAAACAATAGAGCAAACATCGCATATGACGCAAAATGAAGAATCTCAAGTAGTCTATGTTACTTCTGATTCGGAAGATGAATTCACAAATATACAAGGTAATTTAGCAATTCTAGTTGCTTTAAGATAAGATATTTAAGTCATTCTTATATTTACATAAGAGTATATAAATGATTTATAGACAATACATAGACTATATTTTTAAACTTCTTTCTTCCTTCTTGATTTTATCACAGATGATGGATCAATATATGATGTTCCGGAAGATGATTACGGACATTTGTACTCGTCCACAAACGCAAATCAGAGAAATGACTCCACAGATCTTCCATTTTATACTGTGGATTGGACTCTGCAGAATAGCCAAAGTACATCCAAAGAAAAATCTTCCTCAGACATTTGTACGGTGTGCTACACTGACGAACGAACACACATTTTCATACCCTGTGGTCACCTCGCTTGTTGTTTCCAATGCATTGAACGTTTAGAGGCTAATCGATGTCCGATATGTAATGTGACTTATGAAAACTATATTCGAGTTATAACACCATAAGATTTGTTCCAAGCAACATATATATTTTTTTTTAAGACTGATCTTCACAAGTTTTAGATATAAAAATGCAGTATTACTTGATACGATAGAATTATTTTATGTTAGAATCAATATCATACTTGTGCAATATGTGCAATATGTTACTTTTTAAAAGCTCTCTTAAATATTCTTTTATATAATTTGATTACGTTCTTGCGGACAAAATTATGAATTGTATTGTATCAAAATAAGTTTAAGTTCGTTAAATACATATAGATATTTATTTAAAGATTACATAAAGACAAAAATGATAAAAGGCAGATAACGGTATTAAGCAGTATTATTTGAATTTACTGTCTACAAAACTGTCGTTGCTAAAATAATTGTTGTAAAAGTGATGTACATTATTTGTTTTATCAAATTAATTCTACAATTTAGCTATAAGTTTATTTTCTAAAATAGACATTTTGTTACTTTTCAAAAGATGTTTGATTATAGAAATCGAAGTTCTTAAAGATAATTTTCTCTAATCAATATAAATACATAATTTGTTATTATATAGAGATTTAAAATTTTGTTCAAATGCATGTAACGCCAAAGATTGTTTGACTGCTTTTCCATTGTTAAATGTAGTGTACCAGGAACTGCGGTTATATTTTAGCTTTAAAGAAAGTTTTATGATGTCAAGAATTTGAAAAATAAATATTTTTATTTCAGTAAATAAATATTACATAACAGGAGATAACAATTTAAAACAAGTGTTGTTTTATACTGTTATATATAACATAGATACAAAATAAATTATACCAGGAAGATACACATAACATAAATAAAACTTTTGTATAACTTCCGTTTATGAGATTCAATAAAACGTTTCCCAAACTTATCTTAACCTTACTCTAATTACACCATGTGTAAAGCAGCCGTAATTAATCGCAACATCCGGACTTTCGGGAAACAAGACAAGGAATCAGATGCGAATTGCAACGGATGTGGAGACCGTGTTCTCACTCCATTGTAAATTTAGCATAGTGCATTTTTTCGTGGCCGACTGATCGGTGTGCATCTTTTCGTGGCCGACTGATCGGTGTGCATCTTTTCGTGGCCGACTGATCGGTGTGCATCTTTTCGTGGCCGACTGATCGGTGTGCATCTTATCGTGGCCGACTAATCGGTGTGCATCTTTTCGTGGCCGACTGATCGGTGTGCATTTTTTCGTGGCCGACTGATCGGTGTGCATCTTTTCGTGGCCGACTGATCGGTGTGCATTTTTACGTGGCCGACTGATCGGTGTGCAATTGAACGGTGTACGTCTGAGCGGTGTGCAACTGAATGGTGGGCATTTTTACGTGTCCGACTGATCGGTGTGCATTTTTTCGTGTCCGACTGATCGGTGTGCATTTGTTCGTAGCCGACTGAGCGGTGTGCATTTTTTCGTGGCCGACTGATCGGTGTGCATCTTTTCGTGGCCGACTGATCGGTGTGCATTTGTTCGTGGCCGACTGATCGGTGTGCATTTGTTCGTGGCCGACTGAGCGGTGTGCATTTGTTCGTGGCCGACTGATCGGTGTGCATTTGTTCGTGGCCGACTGAGCGGTGTGCATTTGTTCGTGGCCGACTGATCGGTGTGCATTTGTTCGTAGCCGACTGAGCGGTGTGCATTTGTTCGTGGCCGACTGATCGGTGTGCATTCTTTCGTGGTCGATTGAACGGTGTCCAATTGAACGATGTGCAACTGAACGGTGTACATTTGAGCGGTGTGCAACTGAACGGTGTACGTCTGAACGGTGTGCATTTTTACGTATCCAACTGATCGGTGTGCGTTTTTATGTGTCCAATTGAACCGTGTCCAAATGAACCGTGTGCAATGTTTCGTGTCCATTTGCTCCGTGTCCATTTGCCCCGTGTCCAATTGTACTGTGTCCGATTGAAGGCCTCTCGAATAAGAGATGGCGAATGGTTATCGACTACAGAAACCTTAACGAAAAAACAATAGGAGATGTCTATCCCTTATCGAAAATAACTGATATATTGGATCAACTCGGACCTGCCAATATTTTTCAATACTGGACTTAACTTCCGGTTTTTATCAAATACCAATGGCATCAAAAGACGCTCATAAAACTGCTTTCTCTACGCCTTACGGACATTATCAATTTAAAAGAATGCCATTCGGATTAAAAAATGCTCCTGCAACATTTAAAATACTAATGGATAACGTTCTTTCCGGATTACAGGAAAACGAATTATTTATTTACATGGATGATATTGTCATATATGCTCGATCTTTGAAAGAGCATGAAATCAAATTTGAAAAATTAATTCAAAGACTGAGAGCCGCAAATTTGAAACTGCAACCCGATAAATGTGAATTTTTGCGACGCAAAGTTATGTACCTGGGACATATAATCGGATCCGACGGAGTCAAGCCTGACCCCGCTAAAGTAAAGGCTATAATGAACTTTCCTACCCCCAAGAATCCGAAAAATATCAAGCAATTTTTGGGATTAGCCGGATATGGGAGCGTCCCGTTTGACCACGTTAATATTGACCACGATGATATTGACCATGTTGATATTGACCACGTTGATATTGACCACGTTGATATTGACCACGTTGCGATTGACTACGGTCCCGATTGACCATGGTTGATATTGACCACGTTGCAATTGACCACGGTCCCGATTGACCACGGTTGATATTGACCACGGTTGATATTGACCACGGTTGATATTGGCCACGTTGATATTGGCCACGTTGAGATTGGCCACGTTGATATTGACCACGTTAATATTGACCACGTTGCGATTGGCTACAATCCCGGTTGACCACGGTTGATATTGACCACGGTTGATATTGACCACGGTGATATTGGCCACGTTGATATTGGCTACGATGATATTGACCACGTTGATATTGGCCACGTTGATATTGACCACGTTGATGTTGGCCACGTTGATATTGGCCACGGTGATATTGACCACGTTAATATTGACCACGTTGATATTGGCCACGGTGATATTGGCCACGTTGATATTGACCACGTTGGTATTGACCACGTTGATATTGGCCACGGTGATATTGACCAGGGTGATACTTTGGATGCTTTGAAGCGTTTGATTGATCAATCAGGACAAAAGGAATAAATAAGCGTTGAGGAAAGCTCTCTTTAAATTAACAATAATTAGAAAAAATACAATAGGCAATAGAGAGCAAGAGAATTAAATTTAACTTAAAGTAAATAATTAGAAAATATAATTCATTTAAGTTACAAAAAACTAAAAACACGGTAATAGAAATAAGTACATGAAAAGGCGAACGTTTCTGGCTCTCGTTTGAGCCTTCTTCAGCGCATTAACAAACGGTACAAATTTAAATACGTAATATCTTAAAATCGGACAGACATGTTGAATTCAATGCTACGCAACTAATCGTCAGTGGATCCTGTATAAGTAGACCTGAGATGCATCGTTGGTGGACTCGCGTTCACCGTAAAAGGCTCCATGGTGGTTGAGCCAAAAGTCTTCTGCGGAATATTTATTACCAAATTCCGACCTGCTAATGATATCAATCATATCCTAAAAAGTGGCACGATACAAGTGTATAAAAGAGATTATGTAAATGCACTTAACTAAAACACTTTGACGTTGATCTTATCACACTTACAGAGAGAGAACATTCGGTAAAAATATTATAACGGATGAAAGCAACAGTGTCTTTCTGAAGTCAGACCGTTAATGTGTGGAACTCTCGAGACATATTGTTTATATACAATTGCATGACTTTTAAATTTTCGGAAGCTTATTTATTATGTCCTGATATAAGGCCGGTAGGTTATCTGTGTCTGTCTGTAAATTCAAACCATTCTTTTGTCTTTTAATATGAAGCATTTCTGAGATCAATCTTTTGCTGTAGTATGGAACCTCCTCCAAAATTTCAACATCGTTCCAGCAAAATTCATGATCAAAAAGAAGTCTATGGTTAGTGATCACGGAATAATTAACATTCCTATTAATTTGTGATCTATGTTCAGATATTCTGGTCCTCAGCATCCTAGAAGTTTGACCCACATATGAAGCATCACAGTCAGAGCAGTTAATCTTATAAACAACGTTATTTTTGCGTTCATTAGGGATGTTATCTTTGTGTGCTTTGATGAATTATTTTAATTTGTTTAAACTAAAGTAAGATAATTTAATATTCATATTTTTTATGATGTTTCTATATTGCTCTGTGACCTTAGGTAAATACGGAATCGTAAAGAAAGAGGAAGCGTTCTCTTGTGTCTTGTCATTAGTGCCGTCGTGTGTTACGTCCCCAGTTCCTCAGGACTGGTCTGGAAGTCTTACTTTCCCAGTTGGACGCAATTAATCTCTCAATTTGTTTTAGGGCAACCTGCTAGGCCGGCTATACCCTGGGACGCCGAGAGATTGAAGGTCTGTTGTGCTCTTCGAGAGAGGATTCAGGAGGGAATGCGAATAAATAAATATAGGTTTATATATATTTAAGATTTCTTTATTTATTTCACCTTTTCTTTCCTTTTATAACTTGAATAAATGTGGATTTATTCCTCCGAAGAGTAACCGTATATTTCTGGGAGAATATATGAATATTCGCTATCGATATTTGCAATAGGTATCGCGGTTTCTATTTGGGGAATCTCCAAGGGTGCGAAAGGGTCTAGATCCTCGTAGGTTACTGGTGAATAGCTTGGAGGAGGATAGAAATCGTCTTCTTCCGGCGAATAATTATATTGTTCTGGGTTTGACGCTATCTCAGCGTTTTGCTCTTCGGCTTCCAAGATAAAGTCGCTCAGTTCTTCAGTTCCTCTGTTCCTCTGTTGTTTCAAAGGGGGTGTAGTTATTTCCCGTAGGTGGTGTCGTTGAAGCGAAAGTATTTATTTGAGTGTCGAGGGGTTCTTGGATTTCTGTATTTCCTTCAGTTAGAGGGGGAGACAGATCTTTTGAAACATTTATTTCTGCGATCTCTGGGATGGATGGAGAAGACTGATTTATCGTAGATGGGGTTGGCTCTGTAAGTTCATTTAGGAATGAGACGCGATTAAGCAGTAATCGTCGGGTGCGTCTATTCTGTTGTATATGGCGAGAAGCTTTGCGAATGGAAAGCTCACGTCGAGTACCCGGGGTTGAGCGTCGAGCGCGGACCATCTATTAATTATATAGTTTGGTTTACAATTTATTTAATTAAGTGAAGATGGAATAATATTGTATAGTGGTTCGGTGTTACTTACGTTGACCAACACCTGTTAAATAAAAGAAAGGGTCTCGCGTGACTATTCGTTCAGTAATAAATAATTATTATACCAAGAATACAGAAAGTAATAGTAAGATCTAGTTATTGAAGCTTCATAAGGGTTTAGATCGCGGCTAGAGTATAGTCGGAGAAGAATAAGTCATAATAGTAATAATGAATTACCGACCCGGGGTAATTATC
Organism: Camponotus vicinus; assembly: GCF_025532165.1. NCBI lineage: Eukaryota > Metazoa > Arthropoda > Insecta > Hymenoptera > Formicidae > Camponotus > Camponotus vicinus. Next base: position 11,975,174 of record NW_028141946.1, read on the forward strand.
GACTCACGAAACTTACCGACCGATGGTAATGTAGGTTTCTGTTTTATCGACCGATGGTAACATCGGTTTTGCCGACCGTCGGTAATGTAGATTTCTGTTTTACCGACCGTCGGTAATGTAGATTTCTGTTTTATCGACCGATGGTAACTTTAGTTTACCGACCGTCGGTAATGTAGATTTCGGCTTTACCGACCGATGGTAACATTAGTTTACCGACCGTCGGTAATGTAAATTTTGGTTTTATCGACCGATGGTAACTTTATCGACCGACGGTAATTTATATAATTTTGTTAAATTATTAGGTTAGTTTTCTTTTTAAATTGCGATTTGAATATCTAAAGTCGGTTTACTGAAAATCGAAGAGGCTTGAGGAGGAATAAGGAGATTGGATACTTTAATAATGTATCCACCTGTCAAACGTCTGACTTAGTATTAACCTTATAATGTCAGGTTGTAATAAATGAAAGTACTAAAATAATAATTGAAATTATCAAAAGCTAAGCCAGTGCATCATCACTAATTTCTGGGATGTATCTCGTGTCTCGAAATCAAGGCAAGATTCAATCTGACGATTGCGTCAACCAGCTCCAAAATTAAAAGACAATCTAATGAAAATTGTCAATTAACCGGGCCGAAATTGTATCTTCGCCTAATCAAACGTCGATTGACAGGACACTCTAGTTCCGTTTTCCAGGAATGGTCAACAGCTCCAAGAAAAAAAGGAAATTTCCCTGAGGATAATTGCCTTTTTCACTGCGCCGCGCCTTGAGCAATATTCTGCCGAAGCAGCCTCGCTTTATTCACTGTCAATCGAGTCGTCTTATCAAGGAGATAAGTCCCAGATAAATTTTCCAATTGGAAATGATATTTACTAAGTTGAATAATTGGATTAAGGGATACGGGTAATCAAAGGTAAGGTTCCCGAATTATCGCGCACTGTTTCACTGAATTTAGTTATTAGTAGAAATTAAAGGTTAGATTAATGACAAGTGGCCGGATATTTACCAGTGTCTGAAATGTCCTAGTGTGTGAAGGCTGCTTCCCTTCACTAGGCTGATGAGTGGATGCTGCTTCTTTCCGCTGGATACCGTCTACCTCAGTGACAGTTCGGGATGGAGGTTGCAGTCCAGGAGTTCGATTGAGAAACTCAATGTTCAATAGTCACTGAATTTATTAACTGAATACACGTACAAAATCTCGGAGATATAAGTATTAGCTTGAAGATCGTTGGGCAGAATGCCAGTTATTAACTGTTGAAAACGTTGGGCCAAATGCCAGTAGTTGGTAACTGTAGTTGAATGTTGAATATCGTTGGGCCAAATGCCAGTAGTTGGTAACTGTAGTTGAATGTTGAATATCGTTGGGCCAAATGCGAGGAGGACCGCTCTGCACGGGTTTATATAGTCGTCAGTCCCAGTTTTGCACACGGTCCCAATAGTAGGAGATGCGCTTCTCCGTGAAGGGAGTCGAGCTGTGATTGGTTCCCTCCTCTGCTTCTGGCTGCGCGCGCCTCGAAAGATGCGTGCGCCTCGAGGGATGTGCCGCGTTGTCAACGGGTGATTGGTTTTCTCTGACGTGATTGTTGCGCAATGATTTGGGATTGGCTCCCGCTGACGTGACGGATGCGCGCGCCTCGGAAGATGCGCGCGCCTCGGCGTGGGCGGCGCGGTCGCTCATTGGTTCCCTTCTCCGGGCTGGTTGCGCGCGCCGCTGGCACAAGCGTGGGGAAGATGCGCGCGCTGCTGGGCGTTGCCGCAGGAATTGGGCGTAGTTTGGGCGTAGTTTAATTTGTAGATGGTGGGACTCTTCAGAATTGGAGTGGGGGTGACGGAGCGGTCAGTATAGAATCGGCTATACTGGTTGCATTGTATTTTGACACATAAGTTTTATAATAGTTATTAGACCATCAGAATTTCTTTGCAGTTTATATGCATATATTTTCTAATGTAGTTTTTTAAGCTCTAGCTGTAGAAATGTCAACGGAGTTTCTAGCATGCTCCGTTCGAAAGTTCATTTTTGTCTCTATGTATTATTATGGAAAATGCTTTTAAATATTGTTAATAAATTCTGACATCATAATTATTATAATTACAATTATTATTTAACATATAAGTATTTATGATTATGCGGTGGGATATAAGTATATAAAGACTATAAATTATTTCAGTAAATGGTGCAACAATTTTTATTCTTTGCTTTTATTTTTAATATTTATCCCTATTGGGTTCTTGAATAAAAATTATTGCATATACTTAATATTAATAAGTTAATTATTTCGTTATGTTGCGCAATGTTCTCTTGAACGGATTTTTTGTGAATTAATATATAAATGGAAGTTATTGCATACGCTTAATAACAATAAATTCATTTGTTACTTAATGATAATTAATTATTTCATCATGTTGCGTAATGTTGTGCAATAATATTCGAGCGGAATATTCCATAGTCTTAGTTTGGAATGTGATGATGACTCATAATATCGCATACGGAAAATTATATTTTAAACTTCGTTTATAAAATTAGTAGTATTGGAGTTTTCATAATTATGTATACACGTGTCGGTCTGACTTTTTATGCTCCTTAAGGGAAAATTGTTATAAGATTTTTATTTATAGTATTTTCCGAGTTAATCTGGAATCAATGATTTTTGATATAATTTAGGCCCCAAAATAATTAGATATACGTGTAGTCGGTGCCGAGACGTGTTCAAAAATATATATATATGTATATAAAGTCTTTTGGTTTTTGATTTGTAAAATTTCTTGTGTATCAGGATTACATATTAATAAAGGAGGTATTCTCTTATATGTCGATAAAGTTAGTATCATCGCTACCCCAGAGATGGCGCTGCCCTCTGTCGGTAATGTGGGTACGGACAGTCTTCACTGTCGGTAAGGTAGGAAATGACTTTATCCTCAGTCGGTAACGTCGGTAAATGTGTTATCATAGGTCGGTAATTTTTCGGTCGGTAACTTTTGCTCGGTCGGTAAGGTAGAGAACTTCCTTATCAACCGTCGGTAATTTTTCTGTCGGTAACTTTTGCTCGGTCGGTAAGGTAGAGAACTTCCTTATCAACCGTCGGTAATTTTTCTGTCGGTAACTTTTGCTCGGTCGGTAAGGTAGAAAACTTCCTTATCAACCGTCGGTAATTTTTCTGTCGGTAACTTTTGCTCGGTCGGTAAGGTAGAAAACTTCTTTATCGACCGTCGGTAATTTTCGTGCGGGTGACATTACCTACTGTTGGTAAAGTAGGAAATTACTTTACCATCCGTTGGTAATTTTTCTGTCGGTAATTTTTACTCTGTCGGTAATGTAGGAATTTATTTTATCGACTGTCGGTAACTTTCGTGTGGGTGATTTTGCCTATTGTCGGTAAAGTAGGTAATTTTTATGCGGATGATACTATATGTGGGCAAATACTTAAAATTATTTCTATCATTCCTAAGTGAGGTTATGTTATGTATAGCTAGCTTCTTAACAAAGAAAGATTATTTTCGGAGATATTGACAATAGTATATCGCGCGGCGGAATGATATTGATGTACTATAAGTATTGGTGATATTACATTGCGCGGTGAGATTTTATAATAAGAAATATTGGTGATAATAGATGGCGTGATGGAATTTTAATTAACAACATTAATTATATTAACAATAATATGTTACGCGGTGGGATTAAGATTTATATGTTCGTCGGTGGAATTACAGTTTAAATATTATAGAGGCAAATTTTGCGTGTTTAAATAAAAATAAAAATTTTGTTGCGGGACGTAACACGTGTTTATTAATCAGATATTTCAGACGTTGATTGAAGACGTCGAAAATCAATTTTAAAGGATAACCATTGTCCAGAAGAACTCTAATGACGAAGTCAAGATTTTTGTTGTGGAATCTCGGATGTGATAAGGAGAATGCTCTATCTACTAGACCAATTATTGTGCCTTTCTTCTGGCAGAGTGGATGTTGTGAATTAAAGTTTAGATATCTTCCTGAGAAAGTAGGCTTATGGAACCAGTCAAAAATTAAAAAATTGTTGTCCAATATAAGAGTCACGTCTAAGAAATTAATTGTCCGGTCAACCTCTATTTCAGAAGTAAATTGCAACCTGTCATGAAAAGAATTAAATGTTATTAGAGTCAAATCGATAGAATCCGAAGGGACTGTCAACAAAATATCGTCCACATATCTAAAATAAAAAAGAGGTGTAAATCTTAAAGCGTTCAGAGCCCTCACTTCAAGATCCTGTAATACAATGTCAGCTATTATGGGTGATAAAGGAGATACCATGGGGGTTCCAAATGTTTGTTTGTATATTATGTTATTAAACGTGAAGTATGTGGAGTGTAAAACCAATTTTACTGCATTTATAAATTCTAATTCGGGCAGGTCACAATTACCACGAAGGAAACACCATCTATTCGAGACACTTTCCAATGCGAGATCTATAGGAATATTAATAAATAATGAAATCACGTCTAGTGAAACCAATTTCGTGTCGTTATCAATCCGAATATTCGACAACTTATTTACTAGATCAAAGCTGTTATTAATATGGCTAGAGGCTGTCGGGAAATTATTATACATGACTCTATGCAAGTATGTCATGCAATTGTATATAAACAATATGTCTCGAGAGTTCCACACATTAACGGTCTGACTTCAGAAAGACACTGTTGCTTTCATCCGTTATAATATTTTTACCGAATGTTCTCTCTCTGTAAGTGTGATAAGATCAACGTCAAAGTGTTTTAGTTAAGTGCATTTACATAATCTCTTTTATACACTTGTATCGTGCCACTTTTTAGGATATGATTGATATCATTAGCAG